>NW_013665652.1:172201-215464 GCF_000517525.1 Limulus polyphemus | reverse complement strand
AGAGTTTGTGAGTCACTCATATAACTTCTTCATGTAGTTTTCCCATATTCCTTAGATGTTTACGTATTGTTTCATGAGAGTCGTGCACTTTCAGGGCCGTTTCACGAATGGTGTTGCCTTGGATTAGACTCAACAAGCGTCTTCAGAGCATCACAGTTTTTAAGGCTAAAGTCGCCTGAAAGAAATTTGCTGAACCGACGTTGACACTTACGAACGTTCAAAACATTTGGGTACCTGATGATCACAGAACCTTGTCGAAACGTTGTACATTTGCTGTTATGTTAAACTTATATGAAAGTTTTTCTTCATTACCCATTCAAGCCGTATCCAGCCATTATTAGTCTCAAAGTGGGTTCCTCGTCATCGAATTTCCATAAACTTATTTGATATTCTTTGTCGCTACAGTGGTGTTGTTTCCTTCTTGTATTCAAACAGAATTACATGCCGAATGTGTGTCTCATCGTGTGCTATCACTATAAGGGATTAGAGTATACTAAACTTTACACATTATATGGGCTACACTTGCAGAATGAGAGTTCACTGATGTTTTGGTAAATGTTAAAATTAAAATCGGAAAGGAATTTCGAATTATTCAAAACTGTTTAAAGGGTTGTTTAAAAAGTCGGCTATCAAGACTATCTTTTGTTAGAAACTGACCAAAGGCTGTTGAATAAGTTTGAAAAGATAACTTTGAAAACAAATACAAATAATTGAACACTTCATTCATACGACCTCAAACATTACCTGACCAAATTTCTTAAACTAACCACTGTAAAATAATGAAGATTCTATGAACCACTTTACGTTATAATACTACTAACTCGTTTCTTTACGTTTCTTCTGCTGGATAACTTGATTACTTCTTTTATAAATCAGCCGTAATCGAATTTTTCTCAGTATGTAAGAATTCGTCAACATTTGTAACAATACAGATTTATTATCTAGTATTTCCATATATGGTAGAATCATAAATTTAAAAGTATGCTCATTATCGTGGTATAAATATCATGTTACAAGACAACACATTTATTCAGATAATCTTGTTTTTATTTAGTTTGTAAAATTCCTTTTCTAGTTCCATTTCAAACGAAATAAAATATTTAAAAAATTATCGAAACATTCGGTTCATTTTGTCTTCTCTATCATGAATACTCAAAGTGCATGAAAAGTAAGTTGAAAATACTTTTTGGTAAATTAAATTATACTCACTTCTTTCTCTTTCACACCCCTCAAATCAAATCACATGTGCGAATATGATCACCTTTTCAGCCATGGGATGTTATAATGTGACGGTCAATCACAATATTCGTTGGTAAAGAGTAGTCCTATATTGGACCGAGGCTGCCGTTGACTAGCTGTCTTCTCTCTAATCTATCACTTCAAAATTAGGAACTGTTAATGCAGAGAGACTCCGAGTAGAATTACTCGAAAATCAACAACAACAAATTTAGCAGTAAGGTTGATGGGTTATAACGCTATAATTCGTAGTTCGATCTTTGTGGTAGAAACAATGCAGATAGCCAATTCTACAGTTTTGATATAAACAATAAACTCTTTAATATAATCAAGATTTTTACATTTCGTGAATTTTAAGATGTGCTCCTTGTGATTAAGGTGATGCATAGGAAATCTTGACATTATTGATTAAACATAAAGAATATAAGTAGATGCAAATTAACTGGAAAACAAGTTTTCATAAATATTTTATTGATTGTAAGTTTTAGATCTCATCTTTGCAGCTCCTTTGATATCACCTTAGTTACATGAGCTGTGTACACCCGAAATGTAGTGCATGTTTTTGATGTACTCCAACTGAGATATTTTTAAAGTTCTGTGACTTGATGTTGCTGAATTAAGTACAATCCTTCCTATTACTTACTAACAGCTCTTTTCGTTAATCAAGAACTTATTTTTATAATATTTGCCTTTTAACACGATTATTTTCCATTACTGGACCAATATTGTAAGTGCGAGGATTTGGACGAAAATCGTTACATATACATTTATTAATTAATTTACACCTCAATGTTAACATAATTTGTTTAGCTTATAACTCAAGAAAGTACTTTATAGTAAAGTAGTACAAATTCTCTGCTTACAAGTTTAAGGTGGAGACTCCTTCTAAAAGAGATGAATGAATTATTGCACCATTATAAGCTTCCCTATAAAGTAACTTTTAGAGACACTTTACTTTGGTGATTACCGAAATTCTTCCCTAGTTCAACGATTGGTCACGGAATCAAATTACTAAAGACTACTTCACATTATCAAGAATAAATTAACATTTTTAAACTCACAAGATAATATTATTCGATTTAGACTAACCAATACATAGAGCTCAGTGAATGAAATAAATTCAAACTAATAATTTAACATTACAGGATATCGGATCTTATACTCCATAAGAATGATTATTTTTGTGATAATGATCATTGTTTTACCTTAAATCAGTTTATTTATTATTAGCAATCACCATAAAAATTAGCTTATAGTTACAGAAAAAGGTGTTTATTATTTCGAGCATTTTAGAATAAACTACACCATTTATCGTTCATAGGAAAAGACAAAAACAAACAAAAACAGCTCAACAACATTTCCTGTTTGGTGTAATAGCATAATACTGCTAGGTTGGGAAAAGAAACGAGGCTTTCTGAGCTTAACAAAAGTGGTTGAAGTTACGTTCGGCTGGTGTATTTTTTTCTTCGTGTTTCTCTTAATTCTTTCTATATTTTTGCTCGTCCTAAATGACTGAACGTTTTATCAGCTTAGACGTTTTATAGTCTTGCTTATAAATAGCCATTCAGAAATATAGTCGTCACAGATACAGTCCATCTGATAAGTTTCCAACTAGAACAAAAGGGTTCTGGTGGGCAGGACTTAATGGTAGCAAACCATAGATCCGAAATGCTATTTTTACTCACCTACTTTTTTGAAATCATTGGAGGATTAATTAAATTAAATATTACAAAGAAATACAATTGCAGTTAAGTGTGATTTTAAACACTTCCTTTTCTTATACTATAAGAATAGACTTATAAATATAATATAAATAGACGTATCATATAAAGTTCAGATACTTATGAATATATACTATTTTGGCACAAATATGGTGTTGTTTCTGAAAACAAAAAAAATTATTTTTGTTGTAGGAGGATGTCAGAAGCAGTACTTCCGAGTTGAACCACGCGCCAGTGATGTAATACAAGGTTATACTATTGATTTACAATGCCATATAGGAAACTTAGCTGGAGCTGTGCAATGGAGCAAAGATGGTTTCGTCTTAGGTAAGTTTTGAGCTATGAAGTAAACTATTTTTCATCAAAGCTATTACAAATATTGTTCTTTTTTTACACCTGGGTGTGTGAAATGAAACACTATTTGTACGCTTTTACGGTCTCCCTAATAACATTGTGTAGCTAAAATATTAAGGTCACCAGAATTTAAAATGTCTTAAAACCTAATTGTAATATTAATAAAAGCAAAGTCCGTTTTTGATGACGAGGAACCCACTTTTTTTTACAAATAAAGTTTGGAGACGGCTTGAATGGGTAGAGAGAGAAATGTTATTAGAAATGTAAAACGTTTCGACAAGCTTATGTCATCATCAGGTACCTGATTTGTAATAAAGGTTCTTTCACTACCCATTCAAGCCGTCCCCGAATTTATCAAGGTACATTTTGATCTTACTACTATTGTAATTGAGTAGCATAAGATAACAAGTTATGTCAGAGAGCAATTTCCGTCTAAAGACAATTGTATAATCTAAATTTCAAAGTACATAAGATATATCAAGCTTACAAGATTTCTATTGGAATAGCTGTAAATAACCCTTATAAGTATCATTTTAACTTAAAATTTTGCAGCATTAGAAAAATAAGTTGTGTTTTCTGGAAAAGCCCAACCCGTTAGATAAACCGCTACAAGCCTTTTATGAAGAATTACGTTCAGACTGTGATCAAAACAGTAAAAGTGCAATATGAGTATCATGTAAAATAGTCCAGTATTGCTTAGGTTTTTCCATTGAAGCTATAAATAATAATTTAGTTCATTAGTTTTTCCTTTTTATTCAGCGTTTGGAAGATGTTAAAATAATATCAATGACTTCAACTGCAATACTTTAAAACATACACCCTTATCTATTTATCAGTTAAATGCTCAAAAATACCTAGATAAATATAAATAATGGTGATATAAGTATTATAACTAAGTATAGATATAGTGGTACCAGTTGTACCTAGATAAATATAAATAATGGTGATATAAGTATTATAACTAAATATAGATATAGTGGTACCAGTTTCTTTTTGTTGTTGTTGAGATACAACCAAATAAAGATTTTAGTTTTGTATTATTCCGATTAATATATTTTGGGTAATTTAACAGCAACTTTTTAATCTATATGTACAATATATTATGTATACCTTATATATTTCAATGAAATATGATATTTCAATAGAAGAGGTAAAAACACAGTAAATAGTCGATAATCTGGTGCATTATGATGTTAAACAGACTGTAATTCTTAATAAGGTAATTTTTTAGCGTTAAGGTTTAACATATATAACTGTTCTACATTTTATATATGACCAAGCTAGTCCTCTTGATAGATTTTTTTTCACATTTTAAGATATAATTCATCCTATACGTCTTTAACAGGCATCACCTTAAGAAGGGTTTAGGCCCGAAACATTGTGTCAAATTAAAGTTTTCCCATATTTTATCACCATTCTATCTAGTGTTGTTGTTTTTTTTTGTTTTTTTAATCTTAAATAAATATTCACCAATTTAGTGACAGTGGAAGTAGTTTAAAGGGCATATTTCATGAATTAATCTTATAAAATGAATGAGTATAGGTGCTTACAAAAGATAATCCATAAGGAAAAAACTTTGAAATCTCTGTCACCTTGTTGACATTTCAAATTCAAAACAAAAACTTAAATATTTATATAATCCCAGCACGCTGAAAATTCAAGTTAGCAGATTTTGCAAGAAAAATAATGCCAGTACAATCATTCTTTTGAAATTTATTTATCCATTGTTGAAAAATATGTCAAAAAATTTAATATCTTAAATCTACCTTCTTATGGTACGCATTTGGTTTATACATTTGCAGATGAAAATAGATTTTGAATCACGAATAAATGTATTTTCTGAACCTTTATTAAATTGTCTTTAAAAAGACACAAACTTTGGAATCATATATACAGGGTGATTCATAAGTCCATTAACAAGCAAATATACTGTAATTTAAAAATGAAGTGGTATACGAAGATAATTATTAGTGGCATGGATGAGGTATTGCGTGTCTACCCTGTGACGATACTATTGAGGTCATTCAAGATCAATTTGAAGGTCATACACCAAAACATATTAGTGCTGGTAAAACGAAAAATATTAGATATTGGTTGCTATTCGCCACTGAACAGAAAAGGCAAGTATTATAGAGTTAGTAATTTTTAATCTCATTAACAATGCTAACAATAGTTATGTCAATTATTATAGTAAATAAATCTTAAATTTACTTTTTTTATCTACTAAAGCGTTAGTTGGTAATGACGTTAATGGCCTAGTCAGGATTACGTCACTATACTCACATCAAATTAAACCGAAAAATAATTGTTATGTGAAATTAAATAAATTTGCTCTGGTTATGGGATATTTGATTTGGATTTTATATCTTGATTACGAAGGGTAGTGAAGGGATTTATTTTTCGAAAAGTACAAACAATTATATAGTATTTGTTTCTTACTATAAAGCGAAATTTCTACTGTAAAATTAACCAAGTGGTTATTATGTCTAACTATTTATTGAAGGTCTGGGGTTCGAGATGTGATGCCTCTAAACACGCTTTGTACCATCAACTCTGGGTGCGTTATAAAAGTAGCAATCAATCCCGCTATTCGGTTGAAAGTGCCGTAGAAAGTCCTTAAGTCATTTTAGCTTCGAGTGCTTCTGGCTGGCTGGATTTCTTTTGGTCACTAGTTTAACATTAGGAACGTAACCCTAAGAGTCCTAGGTTTGTTTGGCCATTAGACTTACATACGCAAAAGTGTCGTCCAGATTAATAATGGAAATTCTTAATATAAGAAAAGCATTTGGCTAACACACACATACTTAACAATGGAATTGATAACTGTTAACTTCATTTCAAGTTATCACATTTTCTACGATTTGTCTTAGGAGAAAGAAGAAGAATTTATGCTTACTAATGATTATAGCAATTTTTATTAGTAGCCTGATAAGATTAATAACACCTGAAAAATCCAAATAATAGTAGAAAATAAAATATATGCTAATACTACGAACATTATTTAAAAACTAGATAATTAAACTATGATAGGGGGGGGCTTTAATTTTGTAGGAAATAAAACAAATTAAAGACCATGATCATCGATTAGAGAAATAAATAAAAATGCCTCTGTGAAAAAGAAAATTATTAAATGAAGAAGATTTCTTTCTTATTGTAGTTGCTTAAATAATGTCCGTATTCTAAAATCACAGATAATATCACCAACGTATTTGGTAAAAATATCATTTAACCCTTGTTATAATCAATTACTAAAAATGTTAAATTGTAACCTGTAAAGAATGTTTGTTTGTAGTTAAGCACAAAGCTACACAAGGGACTATCTGTGCTCTGCCCACAACGGGTATCGAAACCCGGTTTCTAATGTTATAAGTTCGCAGACATTCCTCTGTGCCACTGGGGTGGGGGGACATAAAGAATGATTCGTGTATACTTTTGTGTTTGTGAGTGTGTGTGTGTGTCGTATTAAAAAATTCTAAAAATATTTTTAGAATATTAGAATACGGACATTATTCAAATAATTATAATAAAAAAGAAATATTAAAATTTCCTAGGTTATTTCATAACTAATAATCAAATTAGTTTTAAATACTTTGTGATATGACGCGAATAGGTTCCCATCATTTACCAGCTATAATGTATTTCAAGTAAAATTAAGCATTTAAAAAATATGCGGATAATACAAATAAGTATGTAAGAAGTAAAGTTTTGGCTCAAAACGATTCTTTCGTAAAAATAGGCTTTACAATTTCATGATTAGTATTAGCACCAGTAATTCAAAAATATATCTAAAGAAAGCAGTTATTATAGTATTAATTGCTAGGTATTCTACAACTTTCCTTTTTAAACATAAAATACCCTTTTAGTTGAATGATCTGAAACTTTCATACATAATGTGTGTGTATAAGAAGCCACATGCTTAACCAACATGCTTAATTTACCTGTCAATGTTTTTCTATGTGGAATTAAGTAGATAATTAAACAACAAATAAATATTGTACAAAATTTATACTGATATTAGTGAAAAATATTCCCCAAAGAAGGAATAGTGAAGCAATCTTAACTTAAGTTAATTAAGTGCATGGTGAGTGTAAAAGTGTATTTGTTATACAATAAGAATGGGATAGATGTACTAAGCAACGAGCCAAACGCTTCGACACCAGTTATTATAATTAACGGGAAAATAACGTTTCACAAAGTTATTTTATGAAGAAAAATTATTAATTCTATGTAGTGCACCTTTTAATGGAAACAGAACATCAAATTAGAAGCTTTTTGGAAATTTCAATATAAATGGCACCTTTGGGCCAAACACCCACGTGTGAAATTCATAGGATTTAGTTAAACAGATCATTTTGTACCATTGACCTAAGGAAAATTAGCTAGACAAACGGCATACGTCGCAACAAAAAATTTTATCCAATTATTTGATCGAAAAGTGCAATCAAAAGTGCACTTCTTAACATATTCTCTTTAACAAAATAACCTAAAACACATATTGTTCTTGTTGTTTTTCAAATACAAAAAACTCCGATAACTTAGAGTTTACTGATTACTGTTGAATACACTAACTCGACGAATCCAATATTTCTATATCTTTATTTAATAAAGCCACTAATAATCATATGTCAACAAAATATTACCAAAAGCGTCAAGTATCATACCATCTCAAAAATCATGTACGAATGTTATTCATGTTCCTTCTATCCACACCTTCTGTGCCAAAGGGACATGACATTGTAAAGATAAACTGATAAAGAATTATCTGAAATTTAAAAAATGTTGTTTTAACCTTAATTATATACACATATCAGTAATTTGTTAGAAATAAATTACTACATTGATGTATTTAGATTCTGAATGCTAGTTTCTCCGTGATATATATGTAGTTTAGGGTATTAACTTCGGATTCTAGTGCGAACTTTGTTTTATCAGTGAAATTACTTCAAAAGTACAATACTTAAGTCTTGAACGAGAACTGTAAAATAGTGGAAGAGATGCTGCCACAAACACCTAGAACTATCTTGAACAAATACCTTGCGACATTTTGATATCAAGTTTCTTGTAATTTTTCTTGTTTTTCACATATTTACATTTTTACGTATGCCTTGTTCAGATTTTATAGACAACTAGAAAGTTTTTAATCTTCTTGTAATATGTCGTCTAACTTGTTGTTAACAATTGCTAATGATTCTCTACGAATTTCAATTAAACTTCAAAATGTGTTTCACATATAGTTGTTTATGTTAAAGAAGATTAACAAAACAAAATAAAAAAACGACGAGTTACAAACTCGGTATTAACAACGCAATACAATTCTAAACAACGTTAGCAACAGTGGTGCGAATAACAGTAACAACTACGTGAGGACAAACAGCTTGAAAAACCAAAGAAAAAGGAGCATCAATCGTGGAAAATGTAAAGAAACTCAAAATATCGGAAACTTGTGACTAAGACCGAGTGGTTTTTCAAGTATTGTTATATGTGTAGTTCTTTGTAAAGCTTGTTCTGGCAAAGTATGTGCGTACATATGATGTACAAAATCAAAACATGAAGTTAAGTTTTTTTCTTCAAATATTTTTGACAAAGATTTAAGATAAATAATAATCACTGTTGCAGAAGTAAGTGTGAAAGTTTAATTTATAAGTATTAGGTTGTCAAGAAATTAATATCGCGTTTTGGAATAATTTCATTACCCCCCCCCCAAAAAAAACGCACATCACGTATAATAGTTAAACGAAGCGCCTAAACGTCACATTTTTACTATTTTCTTTCACACAATCTGAATTTGCAAGAAGAATCTTTGTAAATAAAAATCATTCACTTTATGATTCGTTCTCATAAAATTTTGCATATGAGGGAGGTAATAAAAATTGTCTCAGTAATTATAGGCCTATTAGTCTTACACCAGTTGTGGGAAAGGTTTTAGAAAGTCTAAAAAAAGAAGCTTTGCAAAGACTTGATTGCTGAATAATTCAAAGGAATAAATTTCTAGCAACAATGTTACCTATTCTTCAAATCCTATACAATTATAATAAAAGAAAATAAAAAAAACACATCCATGTTATATGTACTCTACCGTATAACAAAGCCCCCAATGACTCAGCGATAAGCCTGAAGACTTATAACTCTAAAAACTGGGTTTCGATACCCGTGGTGAGCACATCACAGATAGGCAATTATGTAGCTGTGTGCTTATCGACAAACAAACAAAAACTATAAAAAGATAAATTGGACAAAGAGTGAAAACTTCGTCGAACATAACCGAATATGAACATACACAGTTTCGAAACATATTTGAAAAAAAACAAAAACCTATTAGTTAATGGAGTATGGGATTTTTGCTTAATTGAGCTTATCAGTATTATGAAATTAGTAGAATGGATGTTTTCAACTTTGTGATCTGCACTCCCATTGAATGGCCTTTATTACGTATGCAACATGCTAAGATTTCATACCTTGAAATATATATATTCTATGACAGTTTTCTCAACACGATTAAATTTTTTCCCTAAACTTCACTACTGGAACATTCTTTTCCTTTACAAATAAAATTTCTATTTTTTGTGTTTCACGAGAACAGCTATGAGTGAAGACATTGTTAGATATAATATATTTACACAAAAATCCCCATGTGCATTCGTTTATACTCTACATTTATTTTGGCCATATGACTGTAATCATCAAAACATTTTCATTTCCTTACCTGTAGCGCATCTTCAGTAATCAACATTTGTTAAACGTTCTTTATTTTAAAATAAATTGTAAATGCTTTAGATTTACATAAACTTTTTAAATGTCTCATTTACTACACTTTCTGGTAAATCTTAAATGGCTCCTTTGGACTTCACGAAAGTTAGCATGAATTTAATGTACTTGTATATGATCATATATATTAAAATAAACTGTGTATAAACTGTACATTTTAATAAGAGTGTACTTAACATTTTTAATATTACGTAAATTACCACAGTACAGAAATAAGTTCGTGTTTCTGTTTTACTTTTTTTTAGTGTACAAACACAATTCATTGAATATTAAGTCAGCATAAAAGGTACAGAAACGTCTTTATGGACAACAAATTTAGCACTGGCGTCGTATTAGTCTACATGATGAGCCCTTCTTCTGGTCTCACAAAAATCACACCTCACCAAAATAGCGTGCTACGGTTAAGACTGCTCGGAAAGTTGCTTTTTTACTGTTTTGTTTATTACCTCTATTGATTTTTTTGACAAAAACTTTTCTTTATATTATCTAGGTTTTCCATGAGTATATGACTTTGAGAAAATATTTCTTGTGTGGTTTTTAACATAAGATATCAATCAATATTGTGGTTAATACATAGGTTTAAAATAAGTTTTGATTAAACTGTTGTGCAGTTGCATAATCATAAGTTTTATTTTAAAGTAAATAGACCATAGATCAGGGTCGTAATATTATTTCTAAAATATTATGGATATCAGTGAATAAGTTTTTCAATAAATTCTCCTCCGTAAGGGTAAAAAGATTGGAAAAAATATGAAACTACTCTGGTATGTACACGTAAGTTTATAGAATGAAATATTCTGATGGTTTGTAAATTTTCATTATATTAATAAATACTCAAAGTGCTCTTTAATGCAGCTATATAAGACTTATAACTAGTACAAATAATAAGAACACGTGTTAATAACATACATTTCTAAATAAATGACAGATGGATCCTGCTTCAATAGTTTTTACAGTGGACAACTTCCAATTTCTCAGTCCTGTTACAGCGGCGATCGTTCATTTAGAAAAAAAAACATTAATCATCATACTTAGTTTATTAGGAGAGCAGAAAATTGTAGCGCATGTTACCGTATACTTTAGTCATGTGTTATATTTCAATGCATCAAATACCTAGGGAAAAGTATTTTCTTCAGTGCTTGTGAATTTTCTTAAAACTCTTAGTTAACAGTATAAAAGAAAAACAAATCATATGTAAATGTCAAATATGAACATTACCTAAGCCTGTAGCAGGTAATTATGTAAATACTTTAATTTTTGGAGGTTTACTTTTAAAAGGAACAATTTCAGGTTGTTGTTTTTGTTAATGTTTCTTTACATTTATTAGCTTCTGTCCTAACAAACCCGTTATACTGATTGACATAGAATAATTTCATCAGCGACTTAATAGTGATCAATATAACCAGTATTTATGAATTGTTTGTTTGTTTGTAATTAAGCACAAAGCTACATAATGGACTATCTGTGTTCTGCCCACCACGGGTATCGAAACCCGGATTCTAGCGTTGTACGTCTGCAAACATACCGCTGTGCCACTGGGTCCTATTTATGAAACGGAAGAATAACAAATGAGAGCCCACTTCCTAGAAGTCGCCATCCCCCAGAGGCACAGCGGAATGTCTGCCGACTTACAACGCTAGAAATCGGTTTTTGATACCCGTGATAGGCAGAGCCCATTGTGTATCTTTGTGCCTAATTACAAACAAACAAAGCAAATCCTATAAGTCTACTGAATTATTTTTAGCTTTTTTTAAGTTCATAATATTTGTTTAGTTTGAAGAAGGCATCCTAGTGGCTTAACGGTGAGTCTAGGTTTTAAAACACTAAAAATCGGGTTTCGATACCCACGATGGGCAGAACACAGATAATCCATTGTGTAGTTTTGTGCTTAACAACCTATAAACATAAAAATAAACAAGAAGCAAAAATAAACTAACATTCAGTTTCATTGTTAAACCTCATAGACTCTACAGGTTAAATTTCAAACCTGAACTCTGAGCTTTGTTTTCCAGGAAACGGTGTGTAAGTGAAAAATATGTTAGGTAATGTTGTAAAGCATATAAAACAAATTATTGGTGAAAATTCAAAGTGAAGTGTTGATCGTTAAAACCTAATGGGAAGGTGAACAACCTATGTCCATATTGTATACGATATGTGAGGATTGATTACTCTTGCACTAATAAACCCATCAGGTGACAAGATCCTGATGAAGAACAGGCGTGGTGAAACATTCATTATCCGGTTTTCTTAGAACAATGGAATTGGAGAACTGGTGCTCCATGACGAGGCTGTGAGTTAGGAGGGAGGTACGATGCGTCAAGAATGTTCATTCTAGCTGAATGCATTGCCATTTCGCGTGACATTTTTATCCTTTCATAATCTGCTTTATCGCAAGGAAAACAGTTATTAACAATAACTAAAATATGCTCGTCCCCAGAAACTTGAATTCTTTCACTGGATTTTACGACGCCCCGATGTGGCCTGCGGTTTATCGCTATTTCTATGTTCAAAGGCTAAATCTTAACGGTACAATCTGCATGTACATTTATACTTTTATGTAAATTTGTATAAAGTTATTGATAAAGCGAAAGTAAAGTTTTCTTCAAACTTTATTGCAACAACAAAGACTGTTTTGTGTTTACTATTCTAAATACCTTCTTAGAAAACATGTTTTACAAATTAAATTCGTTTGTTCGTTATTATGCACAAAGTTACACAATGGGCTATCTTTGCTCCGCTAATTGGGTGTATCGAAACCCACGTGTAAGTTTCATAAGCTCTTCAGACCTATCATTGAGCCACTTGATGGCTGAAATATAGAACACTATGTATTTTTATATCAGCTTTTTTCCAAGTGATCCACGTTGCAAAATAAAATATTATTATTTCTGTTAAAAGTATACAGTCTTAATATTAATAAAAATAATATTGCGATATAATATAGATATTTGCTTAAGTAATGCCTTCTAGAAAATACCATTTTAAATACTTGTTTTAATATTTCAGTGATCAAATGTTTTTGCCCTCAGTGGTATGTCTGCGGATTTTCTACTCTAGAAACCGGGTTTCGATACCCGTGGTGGGTAGAACACAGATAACCCATTATGTAGCTTTGTGCTTAACTACAAACAAACAAACATACTTCATATTTTTTCTATGCAGCTATAATTATATTTATCGATATTTTAACATTTAAACATTTGGGTAAACAACAAACATAACTATGATCATGTGTTTGACCCATATTCTCTTATATTATTTTCATCAAAATAATTGAATTAGATTGTTTGTTCCAATTTCTGTTTCTTCATATTATCATCTATCATATATTAGAGGTTCTTTAAATGTTGCACAAATTGCACTCTTAAAGAAACTAAGTTTTTCAAATTTTCTCAGAAAACACCGACAAATTATCTTAATATTTTCATTTTGTCAATACTGACGAATTTTTGAAGAAATACTATTTCTAGTTTTAAATGTAGGACAAAAAATATATATGTAAAATAGAAATGAATAGACTACCTAAAGTATGATTTTTGAGCTTTTACAAATACACATTAATAGACCTGGAACGATAACTTCAAAGGAACTGAGTTTGATTTACTTTTTCGAGTCAGTCCATTATTTGCTTATCGCGTGTGCCACCAAAGCTATATAGTAATAGAAGTTTAGATTATTTTATTATTAGTTGTATAATAACATAATAGAACACTTCCAACATCTGACACCTGTATAGGAAACGTTTGTAGTAGTACAATAATATAATCGTACACTCCCAACATCTGTATATGAAACATTTTTAGTTGTATAATAATATAATCGAGCACTTCCAACATATCTATAGAAAACATTTTCCAGCTTTTATACTGGAAAAAGTCTGTGAACTGATGGTAAAGAAATAATTCTGAGTATGTTAATATCAAAAGCTTAAAATCCTTTGAAAAAAAACTTAAAATACTCTATTAAGATATTTCGCCTGTAGGCTTATGGAAACGTTTCATTAAATAAGTTTCACGTTAGAAGTGAATAAGATTTTTTCTTCATTTGTAATTACAAATAAAATGAAAATAGGTAGGTAATGTAAAAATATAGAAGTTTGAAGCAATTCATTAGATAATGCAGACGATAATTTAGCAGTAATTATAAACTTTGCTTATCAATATTTACTCGCTATCAAGACTATTATCAAATTTTAGAACTTTGCTTATACAAGAAAAATAAAACACTTTCTATAAATTAGATACAACTGTAAAAAGGAAATTCTGCTAAAGTTTTGAGCAAAATGTAAAAGAAAACTTTTAATATCTTAATATACAAACAGAACAAGCTGTTTAGAATTCGGGAGTCATTTATTTGTGGTGATGTTATACTTTTATTACAGCAATGCTTCAAAAAAGCTTACTTAATCAGATAGAATTAAAACTCCATAAGGTGATAGAGTTGGATTGGATATTAATATTTATAATCTAGCTAGCTAGACTATGAGAGCCGACAATATTCGAAACTGCAGTCTACAGCTTATCACCGTGTGGGTTTTCTTACGTAATGTGATGTTATGTGATTGTTTATCTCAGTTTGCCTCAACAAGAAGATGTAAAGAAAAATTCAACTGAATAGCCTCAAACTCTCTTTCTTAATGACGGAGCGTGAAAATGACTGTAAATTTAAAGTACACTCCAAAAGTTTATAATGGTTTCGAAAATTTGAAAAAATATAGAATATCTAATTTATCAAAATTCTATTACGCCAATGAAGTTTACTTTAAATGTATGATAAAGAATAAAATATGTAACATTCTATTCCTGATCATCAGAGAATGCCATTCTTACGTGTCTTATGATTGTTATAAACTAGAGCAATTTTTATTTTATTAACAAGTTTCAAAATTATTTTTCTAGGAAAATTACTAATGAGTATCATCTTCTCTTAAGAAATTAAACAGAGCAAGAAAAATTAATGAAAACGAAAATATCCTGTGGATAAAGAGGTCATGTCATAAACAATGAGGTAAAACTGAGAAACCAGCGAAAGAAATATCGCCACAAATGATCATAACAATTGGAATAAAAACACGACCGACAAACTCCTTAATAGCCCGAAGAACTCTGGTGCATCATGTATTCTATATTCCGACCTTGGAAACTTACAAAAAGTTCATTGGTATACCGGTAATCACATATAGGACAAATCAAAAGGAGCATTGAAACGAATATAACATATCTGAACAATCTACAGCTTCCATGACAAATAAACTGTATTAATTTACTTTAGCGTGATAATTGAACAAGGGAAGAAAAAAAACAACAAAGTTTGGTCAACAAAGAGAAATGTGAGAAAAATAAAACACTTCGATCTGAGAATCCTTAGATTATAATTGCAATATGAGAAACAGCTTGCATTTAAGCAACGTTACATTTTACTATCCTGGCCAGGAAACATATTAATTAGAAAATTTCGTAGTAAAGACAAGAAATTATATTTTCAACCATTGCCGAAAGATGAATTTTTAAATTATCATATTTTTTTCTTCATATCAGTTCATTGTACAATTATTATTATTATTATTTCAGGTTTGTTTGTTTATTTGGTATAATTATTTAAAGCATACCTTGTAACACTTGGAATTCAAAAACATGCTGCTTTTAGGACAATTGACTAAAATTTTGATAAAACTATAAAGAACAAAAAGTGTTCAATAAAATGAAGATAATGAGCTCTAGTTTGAGATATTTTAAGAATTTACAGGAAAATATTTCCGACTCAATGAAAGATAAATGAATTATTTCTTGCTACCAAACTAAAAAATCAAAATTCTTAACAAAAGATATCCAAAACAATGAATAATTAAACCTATTTTTATGTTGCGTGAAACAACAAATACTATTTTATATTTTATTAAAATATATTAAATGTTATACTTATTGTGAAAAAGAAACTTTCGATATATTGGTGAAAAACAACTAATAGAGGCTCCTGATGCATTATGTAATTTTCACGGCTATAAAAATTTCAATCAGTAAAAGAAATATTATATATAAAATATTTACAAAGAGATGCATAATTACCATGTGTGATGCACAGTATGTCCGGAATACTTAAATACAACATCTTAAAAAAATTAGCTAAAAGCTTGAAAAAACTAGATTTCAAGTATGTAGCTAAAGACATAAATCACACCGTGGAGCTCAATGGCCGATTTTTATTGCAACATTTTTATTTTTATTTTTTGCACTAAATTTCTTGTATAATTGGGAAAAGCTTCGTCTGCCAAGTTATTAAGAAATGTAGATGTATACTTTCACGCTCTTCTTAAAAGTTTAGATATAGCAAATTGGAATTTTCTTTTAAATCTTATAATTTCATTTCGAGTGGACTTGAGCTGTGTCTTATACGTTATCGAACTATTAGGAATATTAATTATCTAATATATATATTATTCTTCCATTCAAAACCTCACAATAAATTTGATAATGGCCATCTTCTCATGGATTGTATAGCACATAGAAATACACTGAAATATGGATATCTAAACTCAAAATAAATGCATATTAAAGACATTCATTTATTAAACCATCAGAGACCATAACAAATACAATTTTTTTATATTATGTTGAATAACTTACAATTTCTAATATGGTAAGTAACTGAATTCCGTAACGTCATTTTCCGGATACATCAGGAGCCATTGATAACCTATGTAGGCGGTTCTTATTTGAAAAAAAAAAAACCAACAGCAACAAAAAGTAATATGAAACAAGAATGGCAGACGACAATTTGTATAACAACATTGTGTATATAATTAAAGCAACAAGCTAAAACCAACAAAAGCAATGCCTTAATACAGTTGTATTTGGTTAAAACACACTATATTGCATAGCAAGCCTTTCAGGTAAAAAATCAATAGAATGTAAATAAGTAAAGTAAATGCTAAAAAAAAACAAACTAAATCACAATTAAATAACTAAAATATATTAAAACTACTTTAAGTATTGAATAATAAGTAATAGGTTTTTGTTGACGAAATGAAATAAAAAACAAAATTCTAAGCCCCATCCAACATCTTGAGTGATTGATGGTTTATTTACTAGAAAAAGTGTCAAAACTACTGCAGTGTGCACTTCACCAGCGAACATATATTCTTAATGCATGGGAATTCCGCGAGGTCAGTGCAAATGCTAAGAAGAGTGTTTTTTTTTATTGTTGCTGTTGTTGCTATCCTTTATGCTTTTTTCTTACTTTATACAACTTTAGGATGGCAGAAACAGACTTTTGTTGGAGGCTGCGATTATGTACTTACCTCTAGCTTCAGTTAGCAACTAAGAGTAGTTGAAGGAGGCAATAGAAAGAACGCCATATAACGTAATACTATCTCGTAATTATTGCACATACAGAGCTATATGACTCATCAATAAATCTCTTTAAATATTTAGTCGGTTTTTATTTCCACTCTGCTTCTTTTATTTCTTTTAGTTTCGGCCGTAAGGACATCAACGAGCTTACACTTGGACTAATTTCCCGGTTGTAATTTTCTTACATCTACACTAACCTTTAGGATGCACGAAGGAGATCATAAATTTATATGTCTATAAGTGGATGCTCATTAAGAGCAATCGTTAAAGAAAGGAAGTTGATAAACTTTATGGTTGATTAGAGTTAAAGGCAAATAAAAACTATTGAGATATTTTTATTATAAATATCATATTTCTAAAACATTAATTGCTATGTTATCACTCCTATACATAAAAAAGGCTCACCGGATATAACCTTAAAAGACTAGCTTACTGGAAAATAGGGTGTAATTTCCAAAATAAATATAAGATGGGTTAACTATTTTAGCTCAAGTACTTTAAAATATATAGAGAAAATATTTTATTGATTATTCAGAACTTTCTGTCATCTGGTAGTACACCCATACTTTCCAGAATTTATGAAAACGTAGCTAAAATAAATAAATAGAAATAAAAATTTTCTCTGTTTTTAATATTATCAATTTAATTTATACCAAATGATAGAATTCGGAAACTCGTTTTGGCCATTTATTGACTTTAGAGTTCATACTTATGCTTTGCATCTGGCTACACAGACATAATTGAAAAGGCTGAGACTATATCTTTAGTTATTTCAATGTTTTAACAATACAGTTAATATGCGTTTTTGGTTTGTTTTTTGTTGTATTTTTACGGAGGGGCACTTATAAGTATTTGAAGCTGTAAACATATTATTGTAGATGTATATCAAAGGAAACATTGTGTGCTACACCCTGTATCATGTTATGTAATTGTATTGTTCAATTGCTTTCATAAATCAGATATTTTTTTATTCAAAGATGACATGGAAGCTGTTCATGGTTTACAATTTTCTAGATTTCATAACAGTCCTTAAATTGCTGTAAATACTTTTATGCGATTTGGCCGTTGTGGCTTGATGAAGAAATGCTTTCGTTATGTTTAGGAAAGAAAGGAGGTCGTTTTTTTTTTCGTAAATAAGCCATTCCAAAATTAGTTAAACGATACTGATAACAGTATATTGATGGAATATTTCATTCTTATCGCCAACACCCGCAAAGAACAAGCTAACAAACTTAGAAGTCTTTCCCCTTTATAATTACCTTTATGAAACAATGTTTTAGTCTTTACTTCATTTTGGCTCAGATATATTTCTTTGATATATCGTATAATTCAAGAAGAGCCTTATTCCGTAATTCAACACGCAACTCTCAATACATAAAGCGAAAGCTCCTATCACAACAAATCGTACATTTCATACTTCTCGATGGAATAAGTTTGCTGTAAAGATAATGGCTGTAAATATAACATGATAAAAACAAGCTAAAAATATCAACTTAACGAATAGTTAATAGAATTTAACTGATCAGTTATCATCAGTAAAACATTATACTTAATCTAATTTTTGTTAAATGATTAAATAAAACAGAAAGTTTATCAAAATATAAAAAATACTATTCGTACGGAACTTATCTGGAATTGAAATTTTTATTTCAGAATTAGCATAGTAGTCAAAAGTAAATACAAGTATATTTTTAAATAAGCATAGAACGTAAATATGAATACTTGAGCAGCTTTAGACTCCACTTAATATAACACCTTGATAACTATAATTTTATCATTGAGGTGTTTTTCATGGTCAACATTAATTCGAGAGATAAGGGAAAACAAAAGAAGCTTATAAAATATCAACTTACATCACAGTAAATTCCTGTGAGCTAAGCTCAGTTCACTGATGTTCACCAAATAATTTATTTTCTGTCACAGCCTCGTTAGGTTTACAGTGTGTGTGTGTGTGTGTGTGTGTGTTTCTTTGTTTTTTTTACACTCTAACTATACACTTGCCCTTGTTATCTTAATTTATTTTCTTGACTTCCTTATAGAAATATCTGCTACTTCGAACTGTTATTTTGTATGGGTTTGTATTCTTACCTTTATCCCATTCTTGTGAATAACAATTATTTGGGTTTTCTATTTCTTCTCTCAATTTTCTTATTCTTCACGTTAGCTAAACCCCAGTTAACTGAAAAGGTGAAAAGTCAGGTCGTTTGCTCTAAGAATTATCTACTTGTTGCTCATATTTTCTCTGTCATGTGTAGCATATTACATTCATTATGAATGTTTCATTTTGTACTGTTTGACTGTTAACTTTGACGAACGAAATAGTAATTTTGTTTCTAAAATTTAAGTTCACGTGTCTACCACACTGCTTGGCTGCATCTGTATCTAAAGCTTATTCTCAATTAATCACAATCACAGCATCATGATAAAGTTTCACATTGGTCGAAACGTATTTATAGAGGGGCAAGGTATAAGTTAAACGCTCCACCCAAAAAATGTATCATTTTTAGAAAGAAAACTAAACTAGTTTTATTTAGCTATATAAATGGGTGTGTATACATATATATATATGTGCATTTTTTTTTGAAAATCCAATATTATTCAACTTTCGATTTAAAGAAACTGCTTACTTAAAAGAACATTCATCTTTCTATATATATGTGACATTTATAAAATTGTTTGCTTCCATTTGTTCGCGTTAAGCTATCCGGTAGGCTATCTGCTCTCCACGAGGAATTGAACTCCGGGTTTTGCTTTTTAAATCCGTAAACTTATTATTGACCATGAGGGGTGGGGGAGTTTAATATCGAATATGTTTGTTATTGCTTACTACTAGAAAATAAATAGGTCAAGGTACGACACTAGACATTAAAGCAAGGCACTAGACAATAAAGCAATACACTAGACATTAAAACAAGGTACTAGACAATAATGCACCACACTGGACATTAAAGCAATACACTAGACAATAATGCGCGACACTAGACATTAAAGCAAGACGCTAGATACTAAAACAAGGCACTAGACAATAATTTACGACACTATACATTAAAGCAATACACTAGACACTAGACAATAATGCACGACACTAGACAATAATGTCTAATGTCTAATAACACTAGACATTAAAGCCAGACGCTAGACACTAAAACAAGGCACTAGACAATAATTTACGACACTAGACATTAAAGCAAGACGCTAGACACTAGACAATAATGCACGACACTAGACAATAATGCACGACGCTAGACACTAAAACAAGGTTCTTATAGAATTTTACAAAACTTTTTATAATTACATTATATAAATTTTGAAACTGTCTTTGAGAATGAGATATGTATTGACTCAGAACAGCCTCAGAACAATTTCCCCCGAAATAAAACAACAGTTAAATCAAGCGCACATCATTCTTCATGACACAAGTTGAAGCATATACAGTCAGTAAAACACACGCCACATCAAGTATGAGCAAACGTGACAAAAGTACAATGTATTTACCATTTAACTTTGGACCGCGTTTTATAATAAAATAAAAGTTGTCAAAACGATAAGACGTTTTCTTGATAAAGTAAACCACGTGATATGTTCTTTTTTTTGTACATAAAAACACACACACACACATATATATATATATATATATGAATATACATACATTATTGTTTAACTAATAATATACTAAAAATTCCTTCTACTAAGTTAATAAGTTCCGAGTTATTTTATTGGTACATAACACTATGGATCTCAAATTTTTATCATTTGCTATAAATTGAGTTGCAAAGAATTGATGTAAAGTTTGTTTTAATGTACGATAAAGATAATCTTTCAAAATATTTCCTATGATACATTAAATAACTTCATATTAGACCATGCCATAACAAACTCTAAAGACGATGTACTTTTAGCAAATGTGTTGTTAGGATACCAGTAGAGAGCTGTCTGTGCAAGTCGTCACTAATTTAGTAGTTATAGACTACAGGGATAGCAAATAGTCAACACTACCCACAGCCAGCCCTTGGACTATTTTTTAATAAAGAATAGTAGGATTGACCATCATTTTATAACGACCCCAAGGCTGAAAGGGCGAAAAAGTTCGGTGAAGGATTCGGATTTGAAACTTAACATATTTCTTCTGTTACTTCATGAGTAAGTTTGACAGTATTGGTCTTCATAGGAGGTTGATGAACTTCCCTCTCTTCTAAGTGCAATTTGAAAGTAATTATTCAATATATGTTTTTTAAATCCTTTGCGCCACTTGAACTATAGTTGTTTTTTGCCTTAAAACAACTGGCGTAACAACAACAGGTTTTTTATTATACCGATTCTACGTAGATGTAAATGAATGTTATTTCACCAATTATCTTATCACAAATGCCCCCCACCCACCCACCCCCCGTGGCATAGCGATAAGTCTGAGGACTTGTTACGCTAGAAACTGGATTTCGCTACCCATGTTAACAACAAAGAAATTTATTACACACTGTTAAAATAAAATTAGTAAAACTTGATTAAATCCTTACACTGAAGAATGTTAAAAACTTAATAAGTTTAAATCTTTAACGTATCCAGATAAAAGTGCGTAAACGACATCTTATATCAATTTAGTACACTCCGTGCTTGTAACCATCTACATTTCTGATACAAATACCATCTAATAGGTTTACTGTTATAACAAAATTTCTCAAAGACAAATTACATCTGTAGATCGATGTGCAGAAATGATCATAACATTACTTAACTTGTAAAGTTGAGCTGCATCTTGTATAATATCACAGGACAATACGTGCTGATATACATATTCACCTTTGATCAAAACAATCTGAAATTGTCAAAACGTGGAATACAAAACTAGGAATATTGTCTGCATAATGAGATGTAAGAGTAATTTTAATCTTGAACACATTAATCATGGATATTTTTACTGTTAAAAGTGTGTTCTAACCGGACTTATTTATTACTGCAAAAAATACTGTTCATATTCATCATTTATAAATTAATTTAAGAAACGGTTCAATAAAACAATGTGACTATTTTACTGGAATAACGCAAGAATGTGACAGTAAGGTAAAGTTTTGATTACATAGACAGCAATATTCATATAGATAAATTGCAATTTATCATACACGAAATAAAAATATTAGAGTACAAGAGCACGAAATGTAACCACTGGATTTACAGTGATACAGAGCTTTACAGAATAAGCCAAAATTAACTATACCATGACTTTTATAGTCACTGTGTTAGCCGTTTGATAATAGTGGACATTTTTCACGAAAGTAAAAAAAAAAATCGCTTATATGATTCATGGATTCAGTAATGGTATTAAGAATCTACTGATTCTGGATATTTTCATAAATGTTTTTTTTTTTTTCGAATATCTGCCTAAAGCTAATCAAGGCTTATCTGCACTAGCTGCTCCTAATTTTGAATTGACAGACTAAAGGAAAAGCAGATAACCAACAGTTTCTGCTGCATCTCATGGACTACCCTGTCTGACCGATTAGTAGGATCTGATCATGACCTTATGACACACCCACGGCTCCAGAGTGCGAAGTGCGATTATTTATTTTTTTTACGGTACGCGAACTTTGGACCTCCTGATCTACAGTCCGGCATACTTACTAATGAGCCTCACTTGGCCCGTTTCCAAAGGTAACAAGAAGGAATCCCCAATAGCCGCCGCACTTGAAATTCTTTCAGGCAGAATTAGAGTAATTAAACTATGAAACTTTTTTCCTTTTTATTAGCCATATTTATTGCGCCGGCAATACCAAGTGTGGGGCACGCGTATATCCGATTCGATGTTATTGTTCATCAGGATCTCTATCAGCCTACTCTCAAACTGAAATTATTTTAAGCAGGATTAAAGTAAAATAATCTATGAGACCCCGGGCTTGGTCAAATACATTAATCGAAATGGTTTTACCTTCTGAGTCCAAAACTGTAATTAGATCTTAAATCGGTCAAGAGATGACGGAGCTATGAGCTAAAAGTTTGTACTTGAAAGAAAACAAAACAAACTCAGAGCCGTTCTATGAGCCGTTGTGCTGCGGCTAAAAACCTTATATTAATCACAACTTTCAGCCGTAATGTTAATAGTTAATCAATAGTGAATATTTTTATTCATAGCTTGCTATCTGATGACGTCAGATAATCCTAGCGAAACGTAACGTTTAAAGAAGAGAGTTTTAAGCGTATTTACATGTTTACCCCTCAAAAAATAAAAATATAATTTGACAAGTTCTTCATATAAACGTCCCCCGGTGGGACAGCGGTAAGTCTACGGACTTACAACGGTAAAATGCGTGGTTTAATTCCTCGCGATGGACACAGCAGATAGCCCAAATTAGCTTTGCTATTCAAAAACAAACACACTTTCTATAAATTATTCAATATATAAAAGCGTTTAGAAAACTCAATTTTCTCTAAGAAATTTCAACATGATAAACTCTGGGTTACATTTTACTATTTTACTTAAATGTTCAACATTAATATTACTCACTTTTCAGACGTATAATAAAAAGACGGAATGAGAGGACATGTCAGTTTCGATAAATGCAATGGTGTGTCCCATATATAAATCAAATTACATCCCCCAAAAACCCTATAAGTCATGGTGTGAAGCCATGATATTAGCAGTCTACTGATAGTGGGTATTTTTACAGCTTTAAAAACTTTATATATGTCATCGTGTAACAGATGGGTGGGTAATTAACGACAACCGCTAAATATTGAATGTTAAAAAATATATATGAAATGTGATGATTTTCTATGTGTCTTGTTACCAGGAGGACCATATTTGTCGAAGTACAATATAATTAGCTACTAATAATATTTCTTTTAGCAAAGCTATTATAACAGCTTTACACGATTTATGTATTAATTACACTTATACATAAATCATAATGCATATACTCGTAGACAAGTAGTTGTTATCCAATCGCTAACCTTAAAACTTGGATTTTTATGAATAGAGAGATAAAATTATAATAGGATTAGCCAACATGATAAATCCTTGTAAGTAAGAAATGTCATGGTAAAATATATAAGGCCAAGTATGAAATAAATGTAATCCTGAATAACTGAAAGAGAAAAGGAAGAAGCAGTTTTGGTCGATACTAGAAGATACCATATTATTTACATACATCATATTTATTTCAAAAATGAACGTAAATTATGATATAATTTTATGACCTTCGCAAAACGATATTTCGTAACTCGTTTTAGTTTTGTTTTCCTAGAAGTATGCACATTTTTTCAGTACATTTTATAATATGTCGTTTATCTGTTGTTACTGAATATTGAAATTCATTGCATGCATTTTTCTAAACTTATTCATATATGCATTAGTAACTTGCAGCAAAGTAAACAGGGAGAAAACGTATTAAACAAGCTTAAGAACGCAATACCTCTTCATTTACTCTTTCTTGAGACTGTCACACACGTATAAAGTTTTAAAAGTTAGGTAATAACTTATTTGCCCCCCAGTGGCACAGCGGTGTGTCTGCGGACTTACAACGTTAGAATCCGGGTTTCGATACCCATGGTGGGCAGAGTACAGATAGCTCAATATGTAGCCTTGTGCTTAATTACAAAGAAACAAACAAAATAACTTATTTTTATACTAATAGAACACACTTTATTTATTAACTTAATACTTATGGTAACGTGTTTCGGGAAAGGAAGCATTGGCAGTAACCCATTTTTCTTAATATGATATGTTAGTTATGTATACGTCGTAGCGGCACCTTAGTGCTATTAAGTCTTCTATCTCACAAAGTTATCTATTCTATTGATCGAAATGTGGCTACTAACTTCTTCTACTTCGGTTTTTTTTAGCATGGGCCGCCGTCCTTCACATGTGTTGCCCTCCTCCACTCACTTCTGTTCATTGCAAGGTCTTCTGCAATTCCTTTCTCGTTCATGTCTTTTTTAATCCCATCCTTCTAACGCTTTACTTCTTTTCCCTGTCTTCTTATGTCGGCTACCGGGAGATCTAGTGCTCTCCTTATTGCTTGTTCTTCTTCTCTTCACGTGGCCGAATCACCTCAGCCTCGCTTCTATTTCCTTCTTCTCGATTCCACAGACTCCTGCCATTTCCTTAATTTCTTTATCCGTTCTCTTCTCTTTCAGGAACACTCCCAACAGCCATTTCAGCACTCTCATTTTTGTTCTTTTCAACAAGCCTTCCTCTTTCTTCTTCAGGGTCCAGGTCTCGGCTCCGTATATGAGCATTGGTCTAATAACGGTCTTACACACTCTGCTACTAACTAATTCTGATATATTAAATCACATGAAAAAAAATGGTGATCACACTTGCATATGGACTACGCAACTTCAACTTAAGGATTCACTAAATCATTTTACATTGCATTTCATTTGTCACTAAATAATGCTATTTTTTACTATTATTATTGGCATGTGTGAGTGTTTTAATATATTACAAAGTAACTAAATATCTTAACTGACTAATTAAACGCGTTCGAATCACCATTTCATGCGATGTTTCATCAAATATTTTCCTTAGTATTAACTTCCGATCAAAGTAAACTACATTTTTTAGATCAAAACTAAAAATCAACGTAGTAATGAGTACAGATAATAAAATATGCTGTTGTTTCATCAGTTGAGTACCCTAGCTTTATCATTATTTTCGGCCGTAAACCCAATAATATTTTACGAGGTTCAGTCATCTTATAATATTTAGGCGAGACTTAAATCCATATACTGAGCTATCAAAGCAAAATAATGTATATAATAAAAATTCAATAATAAAAAAATCAAAACTAAAAATATACATTAAACATTAAACTAATACTGTTAATTAAAGTAGCATATACCTTACTTACGGAACATCAGTTGTTTGCTTCATGTGCTGTCATATATTTAATGCTCGTTAAAGACCTTAACATATATATTACAGCTCATCAATTTCATCTAACTCACACCGCGATAGCTGGTCTTTAAGCAACTTGGGATATAAAAATAACATCTCGACCGCTACTATGTCTGTTTTTTATCAGTCGGCCTGATGAGTACAGGTATTGGACGAAAGGTCTCGTCAGATTGATATATTACTACATTTTTTTTTACTTTCACACATAAGTTCTTATAATATACATAAGCCAGCTTTGTGCAATCTTTCCTATCAACGTCTTGTTTCCAATGGAAACCCATTATCGCCTCTAACGGTGTGAATTTAGAATAACCTGACATTTGAGATAAATTGCTACTACACGTGTTACTGCCTAGCTATACAGTTGGGTAGCAGAATAATAATGTTTATTAAAATACAATGAATAGTAATAAGTGTCAAATTAACCGTATAGATGAATCATGCAATAAATAGCTAGAATATTGTTACTGTAATTGAAATATATACATGTTATATGTGCTAAAAATAAAAACAATATATAAAACATGTTACGGAGTATGTCTAACACTACAAGTCCGACACTAACTAACCTCTATCACTTAACAAAACACATGAGGCGAGCAGCAGGAGGTAATAAATTGTGAAATTAGGAATAATAAGCATTAATAATTAATTTTTATATACGCTTATATCACTTTCTACGAAATTATTTTACCTATAATAATAATTCAACCTTTCTGTAAATATCAGTAAGATATATTTCGTTAATACATGTATTTGTCTTTATTATAATCATTCAAATAGGAAGAAATAGGAATAGCGATGGTTTACATTCGACCGCACGCCAACACTTCTCTGTGTAAAATACAGTCTACGATGCGATATTACATGGGTAATTGAACTCTCAAGTATATAAAAACTGTCTGAGAAAGTTACGTTCCTTCAGTGATGTTTGTACTGCTATTTCGTAACCAAATATACATGTTAATATTACACATTGAGTTTCTTGGAACGAGAACGAGCCTCGATCTTTGGAGGTGGAAAAGATGCATTGAAACAACCTAGTCTATGTTATCTGATATAGCCTTAAGCCTTTCATCGCAGCTTTACTATGAAGTTATATTTACCACTATGTTGCGTTGTAAGGAACATCATGATATTGTTAAGGCTCACGCACATATGAAAAGAACTGAAGATTCTCCTTAAAAACACTCTTCAAACACATAAAGTGTAAAAGTAGGGGTGATTATGAAAACAGTTAAGAGGGCTAACACCTTGAAGTTTAAGCTTTTTCAACTATAATATACAATTTTACTTGTTGATAGAAGTAAATAAAGATCTGTCAGTAAAATTCCTCGCACGATTTTTCAACATCATAAGGGGAAGTCTTTAACAAAGTTTCATTACAACTGAATCCCTTATAAAAAGTCTCTTTAGTGCATGTGTCCACTCTTTTAAGAAATAATTCAATAACAGCTTTATATCACACCCAAATGAAAAATGTTATAAAATAGGCCCTTTCTATAACTAAATAATAATAAACCCTTGCTATAACTAAATAATAATAGACCCTTGCTATAACTAAATAATAATAGAACCTTATTTTATAAAAAAAAAAAATCTAAATTGCTTCATTAATGAAGAAATGGTACTTCTTTTCTTTTTGCTCCCCAGTTGCACAGTGGTATATCAGCGGACTTAAAACGACAGAAACCGGATTTCGATATCCGTAGTGGGCAAAGCACAGATATCTCATTGTGTAGCTTTGTGCTTAACTTCAAACAAACAAATATTTCCTCTTTTAATAATGTACATCAATTTTGTACATGTATTATTATTATCAACGAAATTAACTTTTTTTTAATAAAACTTCTAAAATTGTGGTAATGTGAGTTTAATACAGAATTTCAAAGTGAATCTTCCTAGTGGAGAATCATTGTGATATTTCAGAAGAAAAATGACTTTTTCTGCTGGAGAATCCAAGCGTACGCTATGAATTGAATTGTTCTGTGACCGACTGAATCGCAAGTCCTTCGTTGCACACAAATTTGCAGGAATTTTGTAGTAACTCGATCTTCGTAAGTTATACAAGTATTTTATTTTTACTTCAGTGTGAGTATAAAGTGATCAAAAACATCGAAAATCACGATGCCAAAAATTGCCAAACGGAAAAGTGACTTATCATGGAGAAAGTCTGAAACTTTGAGAAAGAAAATGAAATGTCAGGATGCAAGTTAGAGAAAGAAAGATATATGCTAGCTCACCAAGTTATGAGACAAGATCCAATCAGAGAAAGTCAGGAATAAACCCAAAATACAGAAATACATCAAAATGCTCGCCAAGATTCTGACCAAACAGCCGCCCATAGGGCGTCGTTTCTGCTAGTATGTTTATATGTATGTTCTGTGTATTTATTGAATTCGACTTCTGAAAATAATAAAAGCGAGGGAAGTAGCGTAAAATATTGTTTATCAGTACCTAAGATTATATGACTATAGTGTTTTTTTTTTCGATTATTAATGTGTATAGCACTAAATTAAAATGTTTATCTTCTCAACCATATGGAAGAAACTAATTCATACTTCTATGCTGCTTTCTTTAAAATGATTTTCCTATACCTAGGCTGGTCATATGAATCAACATAGAAAATATTCATCAAGTGAGTAAATATGACGCATATTTTTATTTTCAGACACTATGGATACTGAAACTACGCTTTAAAAGTATTTTATGAATGCAAACATATCTATAGTCTAATGAGCTAAGTGCAAAGAGTGGTTATCGTGCCAGACTGTCGAACTGAGATTCCATGGTTCACGTAACGTTACCGTAAAAAAAAAAAGCGCGTTCCGTACTTTGGGGCCATGGAGACTTTATATAATTGACAATCAAATCCCATTATTCGGCCTGACCTTCAGTAGCCCAAGAATTAGAAGTAAGTGGTATTGACTAGATGCCTTCATCTTAGTCTCTTACTTCAAAATTAGGAACGGCTAGTGCATATAGCCATCCTATACTTTTACGTAAAATTCAAACAAATAGCCAAACTATTCTACAATAGTACTCTTCCCATTAAAGTTTAATGTTTTCTATCTTTACTGTAACTGTAATTCATTTAATAAAAACGTAGATAATTATTTCAATATGTAAAGTGAATTCTGGTAGTCTGTCGAGTAATATATACGCCTCAAAATCAAGTAAGTTCGGTGTGCAATGACAAGATTCGTTCAGAACGAAAGCCATAAAACTATTTTTTGCTCACTTTAAGTTTTGGTTTAGTCTAAACTTAAACTTAAAAACTTACTAGTAATAGTTTGTCTAAATAATTAAAAGTTATCTGAACAAAGCTTATCTAATTCAAGTTAAGTAATTAATGAATAACACATTAAAACCCAAACTATTGTCCGCAGTTCATACATGTATTTTCCGTACAAAACCGATGCCACCAAAAACTTCAGCACAGTCAATTTCAAGTTTCTCATACCACTATCTTGCTTTAAAAGACCAATGGTTTTTGTTTGTTTGTGTCGGAATATTTAACATATTCCAGAAATACAGGGTTGATGTAAAAGTTTTATGATTTTCTTTTATCTTATTTTTTGCAAACATATTCATAATTCAATTAGTAATTATTTTTGGCCTGAGGCTAACAAAACCTAATCAACTAATCAAAGATAATATAGAACTTTATATAAGTAAATCCATAAGCTTAATTTGTTGGTAGATTACGCTTTTAAATTTGCAAATTTATTTTTAACGTTGCATATTTTGCTGCGTATGTAATGTAAAAAAGTACAAAACTCTGTGCTTGTTAATACCTTTAAGTGAGTTTTATGCTTTCTAGCTAGGTTTAGCACTCACTTTTTAGTCATCTTATGGTAGTAAAAAAAAAGTAATATGAATCATGATTACTCGTATCTAATAAAGCCCATGTGGCTCAGCGGAAAGTTTGAGAGCTCATAATGTTATAACATAGGGTTCGATTCTTGCAAAGAGCCCCACACAGATAGCCCATTGTGCAGATTTTCTCTTAAACAAAACAAATAATATGCAATGTTCAGCCGATAGCAGCAGTTTCGAGCTATGAAAGCTCTTACCAGCTCAACTATAAAGATCGTAGAGAACAGTTTTTCCCTGTTATTTGATTCCTTATAAAATTTCAGAACATAATGGCTATGTATAATGGATGAGCAGTTGTATATTCTACAGTGCTGAAAAGGATTCTAAACAGGAAACTAAATGTGTGAAATTATGCTAGTCAAGAGTGCTAAACTTTATTTAATCAATATTGAAGGTAAGGGAGGTATGAGAAAAGAAAACTATCTTCTGGTATAACAGTTTTTTTTTATAGGGAAAGCAACATGTCCAGGATCACCCTCCAGAAAAGACATCTCATACATGTTGAAGAGATGTTCGGCTGGAGGAATCAGTTTTCGTAAAGAATGTATATAGAGTTTAGCAAATCGGTAAGGATGGCATCGTGACTCTGGAAACAGAGTGTGTTATATTTGAAGCGAAGCTTTGGAAGATAACCAAGAATATTGAGATAATTGATACTCCTGCCAGTTAATACTGGCACTGTTCTGCTGAATAGTGCTGAATTTCCAACTGCATCTAGCTAAAGTAAGGTACATGTACCTTACTAAGTTTGGTTAACTGCTGCTATTAAAACAAGTATGTATACACTGGATGTATTTTAAAATAGCTCAAGAACAAATGGACATGCAACGCTGTCTAGTTTTCTTCAACAAAAATACCTGATGAAACGCACAACACAATTATAACATATCCCATTTTTACATCAGTAAATAAACATGCAGTTTTATCCACTTATAAAAAAAAATCTTTAAAATAGTGAACCAATAAGTGCAGTTACAATGTAGTATAGATACAAAATGTGACACGTTAGCTTAACTCGTTGTGAAACTAAAAGAAAAACCACACGTTTTATCCAAATACCTTTTGTAAGGACTGGTCTCGCTAGTTTAGATCCTTCGAACTAAACAATATTTGGGCCATTAGTTAAAGTACCTTCTAGTTCGTAGAATATTCAAGAGATATTGTTCGGATTTTGACAGATTACTGATTTTAGCATTTTCGATGTATAATGACGATATATCATACGATTTAGTCTTCTCAAACTTGAATATATCTAGTTGATTTGAAACAAATGACAAGAGTAAAAACGGTTTATTTGTTTCGGTTATTCGGCCAAACTTATCCAACAGCTAATTGTAACAGGCATCCTAATGTTAAAAATATGGATTAGAGAGAAGAGAGTTAATCAACAATACCCACCGTCAACGTTTAAGCTACGCTATAACGTACCCACGACCCCATAGTGCAGAGCGAGATTATGCGGCAACATTAAGCGAACCATAGACCGTCGAATTCGTATTCTGGAATACTAATTGGTATGTCACGCTGAGCTTGTAGACTCTCACAAAATTCTAAAATAAATTTATTTTATACATAAACATTTTGCCTCTCTCATAAAGCCCCCCCCCCCAATGACTCAGCGGTAAGTTTGAGGACTTACGCATTTAATACCTGGTTCCGATATCCGTGGTGTGTAAAGCGCAGGTTGCTCATTGTGTAGTTTTGCACCTCAACGCAAATTCTCTCAAAGTTGATTTTAATAAGAAACTAATTATCGCTGAGTCTATTTCTATCAATTAGATACAAGTGATAAGGTGAAAGCGAAAACTAGAATTAAGGAATGTCTATTGATACATGAAATGTAGTTTTCCAAGAAATATTTTTCAGATTTAGTATGCTATAAAGTTTTTTTGTTGTTGTTTTTTCCCCTGAGAAGATATTATGAAAATCAACAAAGACTGAAATCAAACAATGTTTATCTGAAAAATTCCAAATAAAAACTTAAGAGGTTAAGTGAACTATTTTATAGATTCAGTATATATTAAATTTACAATGATTAAAATGCTCAAAGGAAACACTAGTTATTCATTTTTGAATTTAGAAATATTACTTAAAAACAAATAAAATTTTCTTTGTTTAAACTCGAAAATTATTAAAAACATCATAAATAATTAAGGCACCAAATGCAACAAATTCAAGAAACATTATTTTTTATTTAAGTATATGTAAAGAGAAGTTTCATTGTGAAGCTGTGTTTGATTATTACATGAATTCTATTTAAGTTTTTTTTTCTGCTTGTATAGAACATATAAACATTAGAAATTTAAACTAATAGTAACGATATCCGTATCATTGGAGTATTTTCTAACGTTATATAAACATAGTATACGTGATACACATACAAAAATGACATAAAGCCAGGAAAGCAAAAGAAATATAACAACGCGTGTTACATTTATCGAAGAAAACAACTTTAGTATTTCAATACTACACCTAATTTTTTATATAAAAGAGTCGTTTTTTGAAAAGCAAATAAAAGAAAAAACTTAGGTAGTTGCCAAACCAACAATTGGGGATTCATATGTTGTTTTGCTCAACTTAACGTGGTATTGTGGTTCAAAGGTTAAAGTCCACAGTACAAGTGGGATTTTATAACAATCACGATCGCTTGCCTTGTGTACAATGAAACACTTTAGTGGTAACAGTCAAGAAATTGGAAAAATCATCCTACCATCCCCCTTCGACAGAATCTATTCTCACATTGACCATTAAGCTAAAAGAAGTAGAAGAGTGAATAACTTTAACATCGTTTGCTCCGTATAAAATAAATGTGTTTGTTTGTAGTTTAAGCACAAAGCTACACTTTGGGATATCTGTGCTCTGCCCACCACTGGTATAGAAACCCGGTTTATAGCGTTGTAAGCACGCAGATGTAACGCTGTGCCACTGAGGGCTATAATATAAATACAGTACACCTAACTTCCCAATATCTCAGAAGCTCAATGCAAATTTGAAGTATACAATGTACGCATATTCGGCGTTTGAATTCTATACATTTTTTGTGACATATACATAAATTTGTATAGGTTTTAGTAAACGAAGTATATCAAATATAAACATCTGAACAAAACATACTTCAACTAAACTCCTCATAAAAACACATTTTTTTATCGTTCTTTATATATATATACAGTGTGTGTATTGTATTTTTGTAAATGTAAGAATATAGTTCCAAAAGAAAAATACACATTTTTCTAGAGTAATTAGTGTTGCTGTTGTCAAAAGATACAAGATGTATAACATAACATAATGTTTAGGGACAACAATGGACCTATTGACCCATCTCGGCTGTTCATTCCTCCAAAGTAAACTATTATCAATTTTTTTTTAAATCTTAAAGCCAAACCTTGTCATTCATATAGTTATAAAGCTTTCTCATAAACTCACTTGAATTTACTGTCTCCACAACATCCGAAGGCAACCCATTCCAGAGATCCCCTATAACTCTTCTTTTTCAAGAAAAAACAGTTTTAAATATCTTAATCTCTCCTCATATGACAAACTCTCTATCCCAGGCACCATTTTGAACCCTTTCCAACAATTGAATGTCCTTCCTAAAGTAAGGAGCCCGAGATTGAATACAACACTCCAAATGTGGCCTAACCCGTGACCTATACAATAAAATTATAATCTCTTTAGTCTTGTATTCAATATTTCTGTAGATACAACCTAAAGTCCTATTTGCCTTACCACTACCAACAGCAAACTGCTTGAATGGTTTAAGAGACTGATCAACCATTACACCAAGATCCCTTGACACTGTTAAGGTTATTCCCATCCAAATTATGCTTATGATTCGAATTATGATAACCCACATACATTATCTTGCACGTATTATAATTAAAACACATCTGCCATTTGTTTGCCCAACTCATTAAATGATCTAAATCCTTTTGTAAAACGGCAGCATCCTCTTCACAGCTAACAACACCCAAGATCTTATTATTATCAGCAAAATTGAGTAATTTATTGACCATTCCTTCATCTATGAAATTGATGTAAACCAAAAAGAGCAAAGGTCCTAAGACAGGGCTCTGAGGTACAACACTTGTAACATTAATCCAGTTTGACTGAACCCCATTGATAACAACCCTCCGTTTTCTTATATCCAGCCACTCTTCTATCAGATTAGCTAACTTACCCCACACACCTATAGAAAAAGATTTTTTACAAGCCTTTTATGTGACATCTTGTCAAAGATTTTCTGAAAATCCCAATACACCAAATCTACACCTTTACCTTCATCATCATAAGCAGTAACCTTTTCAAAGAATGTCAAAAGATTTGTAATGTAAGATTTTCCCTCAGTAAAACTATATTGACTATCCAATAAAATTCTAAACTTTGTTAAATAAAAAACAAATATATATATATATATATACATCTGAAATCTAAAGGTCGTTTATCTAATCTAGTGATTGTTATGTATAGTAGTGGAACATTAATGATAGTTATATGCATGATATTTTTAGTTGTATTTTACTCACTACAGTGAGGCCAGGTGGTTACGGCACTCGACTCGCAATCTGCGGGTCGCTGGTTCGAATCTCCGTCCTACCAAACATGCTCGCCTTTTCAGCCGTGGGGGCGTTATAATGTGACGGTCAATCCCATTATTCGTTGGTAAAAGAGTAGCCCAAGAGTTGGCGGTGGGTGGTGCTGACTAGCTGCCTTCCCTCTAGTCTTACACTGCTAAATTAGGGACGGCTAGCGCAGATAGCCCTCGTGTATCTTTGCGCGAAATTCAAAAACAAACAAACACTACAGTGAACTTATATTTATATAGGATTTCAAGAATATGGTACACTGATGCTACTAATTTTTTCTTCTGTACATGGTAGTTGATAAAGTGATAGAATTTCCCGAAATCAGTAGAACTCAATGACAAGTGATGAATCGAATAATAGATTGGGTCTCATATTTATATTCATTGCTTTAAACAGCCGCCTGACTTTCAAATTGTTATCAGGGCTGATAAGTACAAGTAATTTGTTTGTTAATTGTTAAATTAATGTATTATTTATACACACAACCCGTAGGAAGGACGGGTACACAGCTAGTCCTGACTAAAAACCTCAAAGCAATTCCTGATGAAGATCTGTACTAGCAGTTCAAAACATCGTTCAGATTCAGTCCATTAACAACGTCTTTCGAGTATACTTTCCTCTGTCTAAATCTCCTCGCAAGCAAATATAGTGATATTAGTGTTTTTGCAGCCTCGGGATTTAGATTTTCATGTAGATTTTTTCTAAATTTTGAAAAAACTTTATTTTCTGTTTTTGCTTACGACGACGTTGTTTAGATGTTAAGTAACACATCAGGTGGTGATAAATCAATTTTTTGTTTAAGTATCTTGATTAGGAATTCCAGATTGTTGATCAAAGATTTCTACTCTCGCGTAATAGTTCAATTTAATCTATATTTTCAGCATATCTCTCTCTCCCTCTCTTGATTGATGTAGTTTTTAAGTTATGCAGTTTGTTATACAAGTCTATCAGTCGAGTTTAAATCGATTAAACAGTTAGTAACGTTACAAAAATCTATTGGAAATGTAGATTTTGATATTTTTGATGGAGGTTCTTTAATCAAGTGCCTTCTGAAATCCAAAACTTTTCCTTGATTCAATTTAAACTATTTAAATTAAATCATGCTTCAGCCTTCAGTATGATGTCCCTCCCTAGCACAACTACTTTAAGTTCTAAAACTACAATATACTTTCCACTTTAAACTTCCCACCTTCGTTCTATTCGCAAATGAAATGGCAGTACTTACTTAGTGTCATGTACACTACAGATTAAGAAAGATGTGTTTCATAAAATTTTACAGTATACCAAATAAATAAACAAAAAAATTAGAATCTTTATAGTGTATGTTTACCTAATTAATAATAAATTGTTTTGTTTCAATCCATCATGTAAGATATTGATATTCACGAAAAGAAATAACATTAGAACTTTCCAACGTTCATTCGCATTGACAACCTAAAATGCAAGGATAAGTTTCATCATTTCCACATAGGGTATTTTATATATATCTGTATTAGGTTACTGAAAGACATTTAATTTTTTAAGAACTAATGTGATAACGTACTTCAATTTCTAAATATAATTTATATAATGAATCGCAGCTCAGTATTATGGAGTTGTATATGACTCTAATAACATCAGATTTATCACTTTTTCTGTCTCTAATTGCCCCCCAGTGGCACAGCGGTATGTTTGCAGACTTACAACGCTAGAAACCGGGTTTCGATACCTGTGGAGGGCAGAGCACAGATAGCCCTTGTGTAGCTTTGTGCATAATTAAAAACAAACAAAAACAAACAAACTGTCTCTAATTGTTAAGAAAAGAACATTCTCTTAATATTATGCAAAGTTTATCAGAGAGCTGAAAGCACTTTGATTGGAGGTTGTGCTCAGAAATATATCTCCACTCTATAGATATTTATTATAGAGGTAAGGGCTTTTTCAGGTTTTTTTTTAATAAACTAAGTAAAAATTATTATAATGAATTTTATATTCATATCTTCCCAATACTTGTTCTAATATTTTTAATGCTACAAGTTATGCTAAGCACAACTTTTGTGGCTCTGACAATATTCAGATAATATTTAAACAGTTGTATTAGGAAACGATTAACTCATTTCAAACTCTTCGTAGGTTTTTAATTTTCTCGTTAAAGCTGCCATATATATATATATATATATCTCAGACAAATCCAAGAGAAATGCGTTATTTAGCATTTGTTTGTAGAACTTTCTGTACATAAAGCATGCTCTTGTATATAAATAAAATGCATATAATGTATAGTTCTTCAGGAAACATGTTCTAAACGCAATATTAAAATTTAAGAAGCCCACACTAATATTAGTGATTTTAAGTTTAACATTTTGCAAAAACAATGGCTAAAGTCTGGATACCTAATTGAATACCATTTCTTTTTACAGATAATTACTTTTTTCGGTGGTTTGTAAGATACTACTTAACCATGATTCCTCATGTACAACTAATTTATGAGATCAATAAAGCTGAATATATAAATTGATCACTAATTTATATCATTGTAAACTGATTTTATTTAACGTTTTTGTTTTCAAAAATGTTTGCATGGGTAAATACAAGTAACATAATTGAGAAATTATTACTTTAGTACATAAAAAATAAAAGAGAAAGAACTAAACACGGATATAAACATAATATAACCCAAAATTGCAGAAAAAATCAGACATATGTTGTTCTTCTCTCAGCTGCTTTTCTTTTTTTTTGTAGCATTATTTTCTGGTGTGTTAATGAAGTTACAGAAGGTGATATCTTGTCGATTGGATAGTATATGTGTATATGTATGTGTTTTAGAGCAAAGCCACATTTGGCTGTCTGCCATGTCCACCGTGGGGAATCAAACCCCGTATTTTTGGTTTGTAAGTCTGTGAAGTTACTGCTGACACACCGGAGGACGATTGGAAATAGACAGCATAGAAATCACCCGGTTCATAGCAAAATATATTATTTTATCTTAATTATATATATATTAAGATACACAATCGAGCCGTCAGTTTTATTCCCCTTATTCTGCCATTTATGGTGTAGTTTTCATGACGTAAATGTTACCGAGAAATTATTATAAAATTACATCCAACTTTCCAAGCTTTCCAAATTACTTTCTAGCATGGAAACATAAGATCTTATAACAAAATTTACGTTATACAGTTCTGATCTCAATGAATATAAAAAACAGCTTATATAAGCTAAAAAAAATATTTGATCTTTATTTTCTTGAATCTATGAATACTCCAGTAATTTATTAGATGTTTTCGAAAATACGCAAAGGCATGACCTTAAGTATTTCGAAGAATTTCCTTATTTGTTAGTAAAAAAAAAAAAAAAATCCTCGTTAAAGTTACTTCAAAGTTTTGGTTGCTTAGTTATACTATATTTGTAATAGATAAATACAAACCGAAGATTTACATCGATTAAATGAATCAATATTTGGAATTTTATCGTTTGAGGTATCCACTCGTACAGTAAATGGAAATAAAAATAAAAACGTAATGATTAAACTACCTGACTTCCGCAGTATATACTTTTGAGTCGGGTGCCTTTGATGTTTATAAATCGAATATAAATTTGTCCTTAATTTCATCCGTGTTATAAAAAATTACTTTACGTTTAAACTGTGTGAGTTTTGGAGAGTAATGGGGAGATTGCCGCAATAGAATCATTTGATGGACTTTTTATACATAATTGGAAACTCACCATCGTGGTTTTAACCCATATTATTTGTAAAATTTAAACTGCTAGATAACTTACGTAATAAAAAATTTAAAAATTTTAAGTTTACAATTAAAATAGTTTGTTTTGTCTTAAATGCCCAATCTTTTGCTCTATTAAACTTTTTTCCTTTTTTCAGAATTTTTGAATGCTTAAATCTCGACGTTGTGATATTTAATGACTTCAGATATGCGAGTTTTTAGAGGTTTCAATTTTGAGTTCAAAGAACAAAGTAGTAGTTGTTTGATAAGTTCCTAAATATCCATCAGATCATTCGGTTCAACTGCTGTTGAGGGGAAGTATCAACTGTATACATGCATATGAACTTATTTCATGTATAAGTAGCTATATATTATTCTTATGGAAAACTTACATATACGTGTGTGTGTCTTGCGAAATTAAACATATAGTAGTTTTCTGAAAAAATTAAAGTGCGTTGTTATTATATGCAAGCATTATATTTCATGGAATTTAATAGTATGAAGTCTGAAACCTGTTTATAAGAGGTTAAATCTCGTAACATATTTGGAGTTTGCTTTTACCCACATAACTCAGACAACTCGTAGATGTTTTTAGCGTTATTCTTGTCAATTTACAACGATATCATTTTCAAATAAGATTTTTTTCATTTTATTTATTTTATAAGAAAAACATTTTTTTACCTTTTTAGGAATCCACTATCATAACTTTCAGTATAACTTCTATGTAAAATTTATTAATTTTTAAATGATTGAAATTTGATATTTTTGGCAAAAACGAATGAGTTTCTTTTTTATAAATTACAGAAAGGACTTTGTTTGACTAATAAAGAGAGTATTTATAATGTCAGTAAAATAATTTCGGACAACTTATAGGGCGCTCCGTGTAACTAACTGACGAAGCATTTTGCATACATGCATAAAGAATCATAAAATGTACCTTCTATGGCTTTTAAAAATATCATTAGAGGCTACTATGTAAATCTTCAAATCTGCTACTATCATTTTGTACCACTGAGTCCTTCCTAACATTTCAACAATGGTATTGCATGTACTGTAGGTAGCATCTTCCCGGGAATCGCTCAAACATATGTCACAATGGTAGCCTTCGTTATGGTAACAAAACTCTCACCGTCACAGTTCCATAATTTCTGGCACGAGTGAGGGCAGTGAAATATCTTGATCTGACACGATGGAAATAGTTGTTAAGAACTCGATTTTCACCAAATGCTAGCGTGAGCAAAGACCCAAATCTTGTGTTGGGCCTGTTTTAGGATGCCCAAAGTATTACTTCGATATTTCAACCATTTTGATACTACAACTCTAGCATCATGCTTCGTTATTTCAAACTTAACTTCTATTGGACCACCGCTGCTAGTAAAAGAATGAGAATTATCCATCCATCCTGTGAACATATTGTAGTCGCATTTACACAGAACTATATATGAGGCCCTTAGTACCATATTAAAATAACTAGTTGAATATAGAGATAGATCCATCAAAGAACACCAGGAAAGAAAGATATATAGAAAAATGTATCGTGATGGTTGAACAAATGTCTCTCAAGTTTAAGACATGGATTTCATGAAAAAGGGAATTTTGTTTGAATTTGAAAAAAAAAAAGGTGTAATTCGCAATAGAACTCCTAAAACCGGTGGAGTTAAATTGGCTAACATGATTACTTTTTTGTTAAAGCTTTTAATATAGTTATAAATTTTTCAGGTGAAAATTGTTCAGGATTTTTTTTTTCAATCTTGACAAATTTCTAAACATCTGCCCACTGATATGTACCCCTCAAATGTAAAATGGTAACATTTTAAAGAACATTAATCCAAAGAATCAGAGACGGAAATAGCCAAAATTTCATCAGATATTAAACTATTGTTTTCCTTTACAAGGTGATATATTGTGTGTCGTCAAGACGGACTAATCATTTAAAGCCACTTTACTTTTTCATCTACGTAATAAAAACCAAAAAATAGAGCCAAAACAGGCCGTATGATACGGAAATTGTTATTTTCAATACATTTCCCATAATTCCTCAAACGAAAAAATAATTTTATCAGTCTTGCGCCTGTCACCTTAAATTGCCCCTAGAGAAAACTTAATAACATATGTCTCTCTTTAGTATATTGGGTAGAGCGTGTCTCAGTTGTTAGCGTGGCTAGACCGTGAATCCAAGGGTGCATTGTTCGTGTCCGTTTCCACAAAAAAAAAGACATACCGCATACCATGGTTGCTCCATAAGATGACAGGAAATTCCTACTATATGTTCTGACAAAAATAGCTCAAGATTTGGTGATGGATACTGTAGACTAACCGCCTTCTATCTATCAGCTCAAAATTAGGAACAGCGATGCACAGATAACACATCTGTATCTTTGCATGTAAGTTCTAATAACAAAAGACTCTTAATTATATTTATCTTCATGGTTGAACTACGCTGTTGGTATCATCGATGTCCCAAAAGTCAGTTTTCATAGATTCAATGTCTATGCACGTTTTCTCAGTATGCTCAAAATGTCCAATCTTAAAATCGAAGTACTGAAGACGTTCAATCCAAGTCATCGTCACACATTCAATGTCATTATCTAAAAATACGCAGTGAAATAAGAAATGTTAATTTCTTTAATATTACAATGGCAACCGATTTTGGAGACAAATATAATATGGTACACGCATATCACATTTGCAGAATAAAATTATCTACTGAATTAGTAAAACTCTGGAATATGTTCTTAGAGATTTTATCCGGAAATATAACTTTCTCTTTAATAAGCAGCATCCCCTGGACTTGGCGTGGCAGTGAGTGTGAAGCGCGATTAGTTTATTGACACACTTAAATGAGTAATATTAAATGTTAATTGAGTCATGTGTACTATTAACACACTAGTAAGGCACTCTCATTTTGTTAAAAAATACATTTCATGTATTGTTTGTTTCCATGTTTCTAATCATGTCCAATCTAATATTCTGTTTTTATTTTTCTAGATTTTCAATATATTTTGCAGGTTTTATATTTCAGTTTGCTTAATTATATCATAAAACAACCAATATCAAACAGTTTGTATGCATTAACCCTGAAGAAGCTGTAAAAGCGAAACGTTGGTAGTAATCGGCAGGAAGAAGATAGAGTTCGGCACAGTCAAAGAAGGGAAAATGAAACAGTAGAGGAGAGGGAAGCTCGCCACGTGATTGACAACGAAAGGTACCATCCCGTTGTTCAACAACAAAAACTGAGCTTGGGAGGAGAGGTAGTGCGAGTGGAGGTCTATAGAGCTCGCCAAGGTCAGGATGAGAGAAATTTCCGCGAGGCTGCTGACACCCAAAGACACCGTGTGACCAGGCAACTCGAGACCGACCAAGAGAGACGTGACAGAATCGCAGGAGAGAGGACACGGCATGTACAAAGAAACATGATACAATGGCTTAACAAAAACAACAGTGGGTTTCCGTATGATCCCCCTAATAAACTATGCCGAAGTCGCCAACATCGGAGCCTTAGACAAGGTGTGTAGGCACTGTCATGCTCTCACATGGGCAAAAGAACCATCTGGCATTTGCTATGCTTCTGGCAGAGAAGCTCTTCCCCCATTGTGGAGGCACCAGAGCCTCTTCGGTCGTGGGTGTCGGAAGACTCACCTCAGTCTCGCAGTTTCCTACAGAATATCAGAGCATACAACAGTGCCTTTCAAATGACTTCGTTTGGAGGCAATGAGATCTGTGAAGGAGTATATATGCCCACGTTTAAGGTTCAAGGCCAAGTGTACCATCTGATCGGATCTCTTTTGCCAACCCCCAGACAACCTGCATCTTTCCTTCAAATATACTTTGTTGGTGATAGTCAGGCTCAGCTTGTGAGGAGGTTGAACTTATTTCAAGACCTGGACGCCAACATGGTAGCCGCTCTGCAGACCATGCTTCAAGACAATAACGCCTACATACAGAGCTTCAAATCCACCATGGAGACCTTGCCTCCAGATTAGCTTCCCTCTCCTCTACTGTTTCATTTTCCCTTCTTTGACTGTGCCGAACTCTATCTTCTTCCTGCCGAGCTTCCCTCTCCTCTACTGTTTCATTTTCCCTTCTTTGACTGTGCCGAACCCTATCTGCTACCAGTCGAGCCTCCCTGTTGTCCTCAGACTGTGACTTTCGGGAGATTGCGTGCCACTCTCTGTTACGGGCCAAACGTTTTTCTCTTTCGACTTCAGACTGCCGGGCTTTGAAGCAGGCCACACGCTCCCGACTGGTGGAAGGTTGTTCCTGACCAACAAAGTATGTTTCTAATGAAGTGGAGCTCGTGCATGCCTCATTTCCTCCAATATTGCTTGAGGGGCCTGGCCTCACACCCTCAACCGATTCAGAGCCTTCATAATCTTTCGCAGACCTACACACCTTCATTCTTTTAGCATCCTTAGACATTCTGCTTAAGCTATTTTTCTTTTTACGGAGCATGTTGATGTCAGGGTATTTATTACGTACAACACTTACTCCTACTTGAGAAAGACTACAAAAAATAAACCATGTAACTGAATTTTTAAACTCCAAGGATAGTGTTCATAAAAAAGAAAAAATATAGGAAAGAACGCAGTTCGCGAGTCAAGCGCAAAGGAGCAATGCCGAGTGGACAGGCGAGCGACCCTTAGCAAAGAAATACTTCTTTTAATAAAATATATCCTTAAAAGCAATAAATAATGCCAAAACATAAACAAAATAAGGTACAGACAGTTGGAGTGACGCAACAAATTTTTGCAGGAGTTGTTTTATTTCCAACATAGAGATAAT
>NW_013665652.1:168845-171201 GCF_000517525.1 Limulus polyphemus | reverse complement strand
AAAATAACAAACATAGGATTTGAAATTAAAATATGTAACTAAAATATTCTAGTTAAGTTTATTCCAAAATCAATTTTTTGTCCTTAAACTGTATTTTCCCATTTTTTTCTTTTCCACAACTTGTAATTATGTGCAAATATGATACATATAGTTTTATTCTTACTATAGCGAAATGTTGCAAAAATATTAAATTAATTTAGCCAGTTTTTCGTGGTCATATATTTACTTATCAAATTCTTTCAGTATATAGCTTTAATGAAGGAATGTTAGTAAATGGCTGGCAAACTTCAAGAGGACATATAATTAAAGAATAAAACACGAAGCGGAATGTGTATATGCAGTGCATAAAAGGATAATTCAAGAATCGTATTTTGGAACGTTTTTAGAAGATAAATATAATATGATATATGAGAACATTGAAATGACAAGCTAAACACTTGCATCAAATTTCTTTAGAGGCATATTTTTGGTTTTACTGTAAGTAGATAGTATCCTCTGATCAAAAGTTATATTAATTGGAAACACGTAATGTAAAAGAAATTTGATACTAATAAAGAAAGCTAATTGTTTGCAATTAAATCTAAGAACGTTGAATTGGCATAAGTAAAATTTTATGGTTGATAAAAACATGATTATTTGAGTTGAAAATTAACTCTGCCTTTGTTTCAACTTCACAACTAAAAAACACAAAAAAATGTTGTTTTTTTCCATTCTGTTGGGGGCCGAGTGCGGCTCGGTGGTTAAGGTGCCAGACTTTGGATAGGAGTTTCTGTGGTTTTCGCCAATTACGGCTATGCAAAGTAGCCTTCCGTAATTTAGGTTCGTGTGTACGTTATAAGAGCGACGATCAAATTCCACTATTCGATTAGACCACGAGTTGTAGTTGGGTGGTTGTTGACTAGCTGCTTGCACTTTAGTCTATCGCTTCAAAAGTAAGGATGACTAGCACAGATGGAGCCCCGAGTAGATTTGCGCGAAGTTCAACAAACAACAACAACCATCCGTTGAAAAACCACTACAAGAGATGTACACTTGGAAGAAAGGTTTGGTTCCAGGAAACCATTATTTGATCTATCAAAGCACTTAGGAGCGGCATATTTAAGCAAGCATCTAACGTCCAAGTAACAAAAAAATAGAAGTAGAATCATGAGTGTTACCTAAATCTTATTACAGTTATCGCTTAAAATATAGTAGCACAAATATAAATATCGTAAGAAACGGGCAAGGAACCTTGGTAATAGTTATAAATGTAAAACAAAAAGGAAGAAATAACGATCGTACAAGCGCAAAAAAGCTTAGATTTAATTCATCATGATATCACTTGCCTTTAGACCATTAGCAGTTTGAAAAACAGATAGGAGTCGAGCTAGGCAAAAGTAATGCTTATTGAGTAAATGCGTTAGCAAGGCTTAAGGAAAGCTGCTCGGTTCTAAAGTATCTTACAAGCATCAAGAACTGTTGTAGCCCCCTGTTTTCTACGTGTAAAAAATAGGTTGTATAGATAAATTGTGAACGCATAAACCTTCTTAAAAGAATTAAAGGTGTTTCAGAAAAAGCATTAGCACATGTAAGGTATATATATATATGAGTTTTAACATAGAATCTAAAGCAAGTCGCGAAAAGCTTTATAGATGTTACAAAAACAAAGTTAAGGGACGGCGTATATGTTTTTTTCGGATAGCCTACCAGTGGCTCAACAGTAAGTCTGAGGGCTTACATGCTAAATATTGGGTTTCGAGATTACTACGTTTATATAGTTCGTGTAGTTGGATTTTTAGTGCCCAGTTTCATCTGAGAAAAGTATAAAGTTTAGAAATTTCTGATTCTAGAGGTAATTATTTTTTATTAATGAAATCACTTCAGAAGTGCTTTAACTAAGTCTTGAACGATAAAAGTAAAATAGTGGAAGGGATGCGTCCACAAACACCTAGAACTATCTTGAACAAATACCTTGCGACATATTGATATTAAGTTTCTTATAATTGTTCTCGTTTTTCACATCATTCTACATATTTGCATGTTTACGTATGCCTTGTTTATATTTTATAGACAACTAAAAAGTTTTTAATCTTCTTGTAATATGTCGTCTAACTAGTTGTTAACAATTGCTAATGATTTTCTACGAATTTTAATTAAACTTTAAAATGTGTTTCACATATAGTTGTTTATGTTCATGAAGATTAACAAGACAAAATAAAAAAACGACGTATTACAAACTCCGTATTAACAACGCAGTACAATTCTACATAACGTTAGCAGGCCCGGCATGGCCAGATGATTAAGGCACTCGACTCGCAATCTGAGGGTCGCGGGTTCGAATCCCCGTCACACCAAACATGCTCGCCCTTTCAGCCGT
>NW_013665652.1:144640-168166 GCF_000517525.1 Limulus polyphemus | reverse complement strand
ATATATATATATATATATTTATTTCTACTATTTTGGAAAAACGTTAAAAAATATAGTTTATTAACTTTTAAAATAACACTTAATTGATTAATTAGCGTTTTTATCTCATTTTAGCAAAGCGTTGCTAAAACTTTAATTTAGGGAATTTAGTTAACTTTTCTTAGTTATATATTTATTTATCAAATTCCTTCAATGTTTGATTTAATGAATAACTGCTGAATACTTGTAAAGGTCTTGCAACCTTCACGAGGAAATATAATTAAAACATAACAAGTGCGTTATAGAGCAATTCGAAAAGGGTATTTCGAAGCCTTTTAGCGGATAAATGTAGTGCCATGGTATAAGAGAATGTTGAAATGACGAGTTTAACGCTTTAGTCAAATTTCTTAACAGCCACATTTTAATATTACTCTAAGTAGCTTTCCCTGATCAAAGGTTGGTATTAATTGGAAACACATAATCTTAAAGAAAGTGTAATACTAATGAAGAAAGCGCAAATTGTTTTCAAAAGTTAACTGATTACGGCGAAATCTAAAATATGTTGAATTGACATAAGTAAAAGTTAATGGTTGATTTAAATATGTTTGTTTCGGATTAAACTTAATCCTGTCTTTGTTTCAGCTTACTGTTGAGGGTCGAGTATGGCACAGTGTTGTCTATTACTTCCAAATTAAGGACAGCTGCTATACATAGCCCCGAGTAGTTTTGCGCGAAATTCAACAAACAACAACCTTCCGTTGAAAGACTATTAAAAGAGATATACACTTGGAAGAAAGTTTTGGTTCCAGAAAATCATTATTTAATTTATCAAAGCACTTAGGAGCTGCATATTTAAGCAAGCATCTAACTTCCAAGTAACAAAAAAATAGATGTAGAATCATGAGTGTTACCTAAATCTTATTACAGTTATCGCTCAAAATACAAGTAACGTAAGAAACAAGACAAGCAACAATGGAACTAGTTACGACTGTAAACAGAAAGTCAAATTAACGATTATTAATGCGCAAAAAACTTTAGATTTTATTCATTCTTCAAGATTGCACTTACAGTAAGAGCATTGGCAGTTAGTAAAACAGATGGGAGACGAGATCAGCTAAAGTAATGCTTATTGAGTAACTGCGTTATCGAGGCTTAAAAGAAGACATCTCTAATGGCGCAGTCTGCTCTGTTCTAAAGTATCTCATTTAATTGAAAGAAAAACAATAAGTTTGCGAATCAACATCGCTAAAATCTGGGGCTCGTTTTTTTGCGATGGACAGAGCACACATAGCCCGTTGTGTAGCTCTGTGCTAAAACAACAACAACCTTGTGTCCCCAAGTGGATCAGCGCTGAGCTCACGTATGTACGATGCTAAAATCCAGAGTTCAATTTCTCGCAGTGGACAATATGCATATAGCCCCTTTTGTGGCTTTGCACTAACGAAAAGTAACCCAAAAACTTTCGGATATAAGCGCAAATCAACACAAAGGTTGTATACGCTTGTCTTCGTGAATGTTCTCACACAGTGAAAAGAGCTGGCGACTAAACATTTTAAACGAAAAATTGTCGCTCAACAAAATTTCACTATTACTTAAGTAACTTTTGATAGTGATATTCAATGATTATTCAAGTTGCCTGTCTTAACATCCTGTAGTCATGTTTCCTTAATCTTAGTTATGACAAAATTTATATAATTATAGCTAAATCATTTAGTAGATTGTAAGAAGGAATTCTTTAAGATGTAACTTCCTGGGGAAAACGTCTAAGGGAGAGAAAGTCCTGTTCCTATATAGTTAGATGGTCGAAACGTTTTGTGAAATAAAATTTAAAAAAATACAAAAAACACTAAGTTTGTGTATATATACAATCATAAATGTATTCAAATCGCGCTGTACAAAATGAAAACAATTTTTTTATCAACTGACGAGTATCTGCAAAAGATATAAACCTGGTGGAATATGAGAAGAAAACAGCAATTTTACGTTCTTTCAATTAACTTTCGAGCAACAAAGAATAACAAAAAGGAATAAGGCTTGGAGGCTTCAGTTCATAACATCGTAAGTTGACCTACCATTCACTATTCCCTTTCTTAAGTTAAGTTATAAACAAATAATAGAACATACCTTTTAAACCTTATCTGTCCTTATAATCTAAATCAGACAATATACCCAACAACCACACGGTGATAGAATAACAATACTGTAAAAATATAATTAACTGTATTATTGCCTGTATGGATCAACAAATAATCTAATCTAAGGGTATTGTAGGGTTACTGACATGGCCACAACAAATTGCGGATGGTGAATGAGAGGACAGTTTTGGACGTTGTGGACTTAAGCACCCAGGTCTTACACCTTTTTTTATCATTGGTCTCCATAACAGTTTATCGCTAGTGAATTGGAAGTTAATTGAAAAAAATGGGATATCCCCAGCGCTCTTTGGTGATATTTCAGCAGTTATTTCCCAAGCTTATTTCTTGTTTTTATTTGTATTTGGCCTGTGCCACATAAATGGTTTATGTTCACTTATACTTGATCCTCGTACCTTTATAATGTTTTTTAAATCTTTATCATTATCATTGATCACATAAAACACTGCACATGACGTTTAATTTAACAATTTCAAAATGCGTTTACAGAATATAATTAATAAAATCAAGCATTAACAAATTTAAAACAAACGTCAATAGTTAACTCAGTTCTTGTAATAATGAAAATGGCTGGTCATATATAGAGAAAAAAAAGGATATTAAAATATATATTTAGATAAATACCTATCATTATTATTTTCTATTCTCGTTTTATAAACAATACAGGTGGATATTTTTGTAGTTACTGTGGTTTACGTCTACATCTTCTGACTTAGATAAATCTAAATTCCAAATCCTTAAGTATATTTATCTTTATGATTACAATATCATGTGCGTTTCTTCAGAATGACTGGGCACGACTGCAAATTAATGGTGGAAATCATGGCTTGCCAGGATTTTGAATTATTGGGGCAAATCGGATGTATAATATAAAAATTGGACGGGACTGAATAATTAGTGTGAATCCGAAGTTACCTTGGTGACGTCCTTTTCTCACAAAAACGCATTTTGGGGCCATGGGAACGAGTGGCGGACAGAAAGCAATTTCCATAAAGCTGGCGGTGTGTACTGTTGACTAGCTGTCTTCCCTCTAGTCTATCAATAGAAAATTATTTAATAAAGCATGCCAATATTAGTATTCACAAGTAAGTAGCATACTTCTCTGTTAAATTTCTTTGTTTCATAGCCTTCCATCTTATAGGTCGAAATAATCATTAAATAATTTTCCCTTCCAATGTTTCATGTAATTTAAGAAATCTGGTTGTTTGGCTGGTTGGTTGTTGAATTTTGCACATAGCTACTCGATTGTCATATGCGCTAGCCAACCCTAATTGTTAAGCGATAGAATAGAAGGAAAACAGTTAGTCAACATCACCCACTTCTAACTCATAGGATGCTCTAAATAAAAGAGGGATTTAATCGTAACTCGTATAACACACTTACGGAGCGCTATTTTGTGTGTGCGTGTGGGGAGGGGCGTTTGCGCCAAAGGGGCGCGAGCCACGAAACTGAAATTACAACCTGGCATGCTAACTACTGGACGAAATTTAAATATAGACTGTATGGCTATAACAGGGCATAAACTATGGAACAGAACCTCGGATCCAAAGTCCAACAAACTAACCGCAGGGCCATAAGATCTTGAAAAATGGCAGCTACAACTGACAAAAGTCTGATGTTAATCTATTTTAAGGAAATAATTTCGCTGGAAAAGTTGTGAAGATATATATATATACACACACACATAATAACATTAACAAAATATCAACCAAATGTTATTTAGCAACTCCTTAAGATTGATTACGATAGTAGCTTGGTATCGAAAAAATGAGAAATGTATATGACAACAAAAAATGGAGGTTGTTTTGAAAATTCCTTTAGTTCATCTTGTAAACCTATATGCCGAAAAGCCTGCACCATCGATAGGTGTACTCTTATTGTATTATCATTACCTTCTTACGGAAGGTTCATATGGATTAAGTTGGATTAAATGAAAGCGTTATTTCAACATCTTGCTTATCATAAGAGCGTTTTTGGTACGTCTGTTATTTCTGTTCCCAGGAATCATATTGGCGTGCTTAGGTAAGGGATTATTCACACTGAACCCCAATATTATATGTTTCTTAGAACCTTTCCTCAACAAACTATATAATAAATCACTTAAATTCTCAAACCATATGCATATTCAAAATGCCCTTTTGTATTTATGCATGGTTTGCACTGTTTTTGATTTTACACACCTGAAAATGGCGTTGTTGGACGTTGAAACATGTAGAGTGTCTGTTTTGAGACCGTTGACGGTCTCATAATAATGTTTTTAAATTGTGCAATTAAAATTTAATGTTTCAATTATTTATATTTACACAAGTACCTTGAATTTTAACTTTTAAAATAATTAAGGTTAAAAAAATAAATTTCATTCATTCATTTTATAAATATATTTTTATAATGTGGATACTATTTTGATTTTTCGATGCGTTGTATGCATTAGCTTTCAGAATTGATTAATTATTAGATTAATGCCCTATAAAGGTTTATTGGACAAAAATAGCTGCTTCGATGTGGAGAAGTAAAGTTTATTTCACCTTTAACATGTCATCAGCATAAGCGAGATGCTGGAAGATGAGAAGGATTTTTTTCTCTTTTTTTTGTTACATTCATTACTTTTATGCATAGTTTTTCTTATTTGCCTTTTTTTTTCTCTTTTATAGAAGTTGAGACCTAAATCTCTCTCACTCTTATCTGTTTTAAAGATAGATTTTAAGCCAATTTATATCAACTTGCCACCCATCTTATTGGAACCTTCCCTCTTCACACACACACGCACACACAAACATCTGATGTGTGATTAACCGAGTGATCGTGAACCCTATAAGCGAAGATTTAGGTTCACAGGCTAATGCGTTTTAATACAAATAAATAATACTTTCAAAATGGCGTAAAAGTGAGTATGATTCTAGCAAAAACCAGCTGTTCAAAAACATCTGTTATTACACTCTGTCAACAATAAAAAAAATAATACACCCGTACCTAGGAAAAACTGTGACTACAAACACTTGGTGACAGATCTAAGGAAAAGATAAATGAACATGTTTACAAAGAGTTACAAGTTCTGTCAAAAGTGACAAGCTTCCTTCAACAGTGATCGGAAGTTGATTATCTCTAACCATCCAAAGAACAGTACACAATTTTCATAAATCAACCAGCAACCAGTTCATAAAACCCGTATCTCGCATGAATAAAGCACTACTTCAGTGGTAAGCTGGAACAATGCATAGTATATGGCCTCGCCTAAGTACCAAGTCACCTTCTTATATACTGACCGTAAAATATAAATAAAAACTAGTGTTCTAGTTGTTGTTCTAGCTATAAGATGTTAAAAGGAATGTAGAAGTCTAATAAACTTTCCCTTGACAGGAGCTAGACATTTTGATTCTTTAAAAAGGGTGAAAACATCCAGAATGTGCCTAAGTGTTGTTGCTAACCAAGTTCACTCTTCAGTGCTGCAAAAACTGAAAGAAAAGAGGTTCTTTCGGAACAATAATGCAAATATTCTATGAAATTGGCTACAAAAGTATAACATTAGCTCTAGAAATCTCTCTTGGCCAGCATAATCACTAAATTTCCATCAGCTGAGTATTTTGGAGTTGAATTCAACTTTATCTTTACTACCACAACATTCTTTCTGCTTTGCCAGGCTAAAACCTAACATAACATTTTTACACATTCGTGAAGTGTGTACCTCGCTGAGGCCAAGTCAGTATCTGGGAGAAATATGGTTCGAACCAGTATTAGACGAGGGATCCTAATAAAGTTGCTAATCCACGTGCACGTATATTATTACATTATGGAGGTTTAGCCACCTTAAAAAAAGAAAGAAAACAATTTGCATGTAGTATTACAGTGTTGTTTCGCAGCTGATGCGAGTCGAAACGCGGTGGACATAATTAGCATTTCTATATTTAATTCCCTATAATTTGGCATAGCAGTGCAATAATACTCAACTTATGATGGTGGACTTTGCCACAGATCATTCCGTGGAACAATATTTTTTAAATAAACAGCAACGAGATACAAAATTCAGAGCACATCAGTTTCAAAGACGACTATCTGTGATGTAGTCCATAGCACCAGCAATGCAAGATCCAGATACTCTACTAACATGAGGACGTAAACAACATTACATTAAACGCAAAAATGGCGCTATCATTACCAAAGTTCGCAAGCCTTTCGTACATGAACTAACCAACCATCAAACAAATTATTGCTAACAAGTTGCACATATCCCAACCAACTATGCATAAGAGAATTCACCAATATTTTCCCATTGTAAAGAAACATAAACCACGAACGCATAAGTTGTCCTTCAGATATATTGGTGACAAAGGAAAACCTGCAGAAATCTGTACTCTAAAAAGTATTATGCATGTGAGTAACATAAGTTTCTTGCAACTGTGGATAAGGCTTGGGTGTACTTGAGCAATTGGCAAGAGAAATTTTCGATTTATTACCGGCCACGAGTCACTAAGACATGGAACAATACACACAAGAAAAAGTTTTTGTCAGGTTTTATGATTGCCTCTGCTTTCTTATATAATGGGAAATTTAAACTTTGCACAGTGCACTAAATCAAAAATTAACTAGTGTGAGGAAAACTTATTGGTATATATCTGCACTATATGGTCAGGAAGCCAAAAAGGTGTGGTTACATAAGGATAAAGCGTCGACTGAAACATTTACGTCCATAGCATGAAGCCAGTGCTGGTATCTCCCTTTTCTAATACACCTGTGAAGTTATCTGAAGTCACCTTTAAAAGGTGGTCTTCCTTAAACGTAGTCCTAGAATCTGACATCCAAGTACAGTGAAGAATCTGAGAAAAGTATGTTAAGGTCTGTGTAAACAGTCTCAGACTGACTTATATGTCCTTCACAAAAGTTGTTACTATAGAAATTGTGATGTTTGGCAATATCGCGTAATCACGGCCGTCAACCTGAGCACGATTGATGATGAAGGAAGAAATTTCGAGGGCTGCACGGAAGCTGGAACATCGTTCTTGTAAAGTTCTTAATCCTCCTTATTTGTTATCTGTATAGTTTACTTATTATGTATAGCATTTGTAATTTCAAGTCATAAAATATTTTATCAACTTCTCCAGAGGAAATTGGAAACTTTTCCGTGAAATATTATATCGTAAACTTCTTTTTTATAGTTCATCATTCATGAATGTCCAAAAGTAATAAATATATATATGTTTCAAATACGAGCAATAAAGTACGTAAGACAGAAACAAAATAATGCAAGATGCTGACGGATAACTGTTTATTTGTATTTTTATTACAAACTACTTTGGTGTTATCACAACAACTCATCATTCTCTGAAAGTTTTAAATATGAACATACAACCATTCAATAAATTCTCAAACAAACCAATAACAGAAGAAATTGTCGTCGCTCTTTTACCAGTTAGTTGAATGTATTCGACTGATGGATTGCAGAGAATCTGGGAAAAAAAAAAGCTCCGAAATACGAAAGATAAGTTAAGAGATGAAATTAACATCATGTCACATATTCTTTGTGAATCTAACAATGTATAATCAGAATGTATAACGCATAATCAAAATTAATTCTGAAAATCGTAAACAGTTCTTAATTCTCTCACATTTGTTTTTAAATAAAGGAAGTAACATAATTAATCTACAACTATTCGTCAATATCTTCTAATTTTGTATAATACAACTGTTCCTTCATAACACTATCTTTCGGGTATTATTCAGTAATTTCATAGATTAAGTATTTCAGATTCGTAGTACACAGTTTCGCGTTGCTCTAAAAACTAATCAGATATTTTAGTTTATTTAGCGCTAAACGCAAAGCTCAACAACGGACAGTTCACACTGTGTCCCCCGCGGGGAATCTAACCCCAGATTTTAACTGTGGCACTGGGAAACGATTATATTTGAGAATTTTATAAATATTTGTTATTGTATGCATATAAAGCAATCAAATAATTTTAGTAACATTTATAAATTGTTATACCTTTGATAAAAAGCTCAAACAATATATTCTAATGAAATGCAATACATATCGTTAATGCTAAAAAAATCATAAAATGATAGTCATTACATATAGAGAGCTTATACTCCCTAATTGTAGTATACCTTTGTTTACTCTGGGCATTCGTTTAATTCAAACAATATTGTTCTAAAATAACTTATTTTTTACATTATTTTGAGCCGATTGAAATGACTGTGTAATTTTTGAAAGAAAATAACTGTAGCCTTTGTTATTAAATTTTCCGTCTTTATGTAGATTTTCTACGAACTTTTGCATATACAAAAATGGAATATATTGCTCATTTTTCACTGAGTGCCAAACACAAAATTGTGCATTCCTAAGTTCTGCAGCTTAAAACTGGAATACATTTAATGTTTGGAGAACAAAATATACGTGCCAATCGATGTACGGGATTATACGTATAAAGGCAGTATTTCGGATTTTACTTGTAAATATGATCAGCAAACATGCATCAGCACGTATGTTCATTGCTTTTTATGGAAAAAATGACAAACTGTCTTTTGGGCGTAAGTTTAAATGTTATTTCTCTACTATCAATACTAAATATATTGGACTTACTCGATAAGAATATGGTAATCTATCGATAACTTTACCATTTCAATGTATGCAGTGTGACAAAGGAGTAGGCTGACTAACTAAACTCAGTTTTTATACTTTGTGTAAAACTTTGTGTAAGTTTAAATGTTATTTCTCTACTATCAATACTAAATATAACGGACTTACTCGATAAGAATATGGTAATCAATCGATAACTTTACCATTTCAAGGTATGCAGTGTGACAAAGGAGTAAGCTGATAACTAAACTCAGTCTTTATACTTTGTGTAAAACTTTATGTTCTGCGCACCAGGTTTTTTGTTTTTTTTCATAGAAACCCACGGATTATGGAGTCAAATCAGAAGCTTGTTGTGAATGCTGTTCTGTAAATATAGGAAGATACGGTAAAGTGAATAAGGAACCATCTAAGATTCGTGACTGTTTGTTTCAAAACATGAAACGTAGTAGGATCTCGTTTTCGGTAGTATGTAGAATTTAAATACCTTGCTACTATTCAAGACTTAGGTTGTAGAATTTAAATACTTTGCTACTATTCAAGACTTAGGTTGTAGAATTTGAATACTTTGCTATTATTCAAGACTTAGGTTGTAGAATTTAAATACTTTGCTACTATTCAAGACTTAGGTTGTAGAATTTAAATACTTTGCTACTATTCAAGACTTAGGTTGGAGAATTTGAATACTTTGCTACTATTCAAGATTTAGGTTGTAGAATTTAAATACTTTGCTATTATTCAAGACTTAGGTTGTAGAATTTGAATACTTTGCTACTATTCAAGACTTAGGTTGTAGAATTTAAATACTTTTCTACTATTCAAGACTTAGGTTGTAGAATTTGAATACCTTGCTTCTATTCAAGACTTAGGTTGTAGAATTTGAATAATTTGCTACTATTCAAGACTAATACTCAAGGTATATATGAAATGTAATACGAAAATTGAAAGAATTCCTATGCTATCATAAAAGCTGTCCTAAAGCTACAAAAAAGCTTTAATAATAAAACTAATACAAATTCAAATTCTACCTATCATCGACAGTTTGTATCGATTTCGATATGTCAAGTTAATCAAGCTTTTTATCTTCTTAATTCTTGATTAACAAATGTCATGTTCTTGACATTAAATTATACTATAAAACGTTTCTTTTTTTACACCTGTTTTAGAAAACTATCTTGAGCAATACCTAAAGAGTTTATGAAGTGTTAATAAGTGTCGACATCATCAAATCTGAGACAGTTCTTTCGAAATTCTGCTTTCGCAGTTAATTTGGAAGATGAGTTTCCCTAGCACGATTGTATTATAGATAACCGCATTTTATTTGAAAACAAAAAACTGGCCTATTCTGGAAATATATTAAAATACTTTAGTCGTACCTTTAAGAGTTGAATAATAATTATAAAAGCTATTCTATGTGAAACAAACCAAAATGCTCTCCAACCGTTAAATAAAAAATTTTAGTGCGTAATAAACAGATTGTTCCTTAACTTTTGGACACCAATGTAATTTTTAAAGTCATAATAGCATATTAAACAACTTTATATGTTAGCTCTCCTTTTAAGCATCTAACATCAAATCATGGTAAGTAATTACTCAGATATATAATATTATTTTATTGGAAATAGACAGCTAATACTAAAACTAACATTAGCACTAACTTATAAAGTAAAGTTTAATCGTAAGGCTATAGCAGAAAGAAATACCTTTTAAATGTGGCATAATTGTTCCAATTCCATGCAATTTTTTTAAATCTTTCTTTTTTTCAGTCAGAACCGACTTAACTTGGCAATTAGGTGTTCATAGTGTAGTCTAGATTTTGCCAAAGGAACATATTTGTTCATTTAAAGATAAAAAAGGAAAACCGTACCTTAAAGAAAGAGATAATATTCAGCTTTATTCAGGAACCATAATTTTTCTGTTTAAAAACAGCTGTTAGCATTGATTGATAATCACGTTCTTGTTAAAGAAAACACTTTCGAAAATATAGATTGGTAGATGGATCAGTAAAGTAAGTATTAGTGTTAACAGATAATTGAGAAGATAATAAATTATATCATATTTGAATCTTCCTAAGAAATAAAATCAGCATACTGTATTGAGTTCTGACGTAGATGTAAAAGGAGTACGGCTGTGACTTTCTTAAAAAAACTCAACACGCATGCTCATATCTACACATAACACAATGAAAAGTGGTTGTTATTTATTATAAACACTCACTGTGGCTTAAGATTTTCTATGAATTTCTTGTTTTTATCATTACTATACATTCTAATAACCCTACAACTACTTCAAGTGACACCATATTGTCTATTGAATGAGGTGTAAATGAATTATATTGAAATATTAATGATCATAAATGGTACCTAAAATTCTAGTTTCCAAAACTTTTAAGCTATTAAATGACAGAAAAGTTGAGAACGTATGGCCAGTAAGCCTTCGTCAATTCCAAATCCTTATTTATTATCTTATGAACGCTGTCAGGAGATATATCCAACTTCATTACAATGTCAGTTTTGTTGTTCGAGTCAAAGAGGTCTCTTTCCTAACAATAACTTTTACTCAGCCGATGAGGTCGTTGTTCTTGATCTTGCGAGTTTTCCTCGTCAATAAATAACACTGAAGAGTCCGTTTTTTCGAAGTGTTGTATCTTTTGACTCCACATTGCTATAGGAAGATTCTTCCTTAGAAAAGACTGTGACCTAAATCTTCAGCCATAAGTCTACCCGCAAGGAATTTGCCGTAATTCAGATGTATTGGTGCTACATATTTTGCCAGTGGCGCCATGGGTCACATCTGCAGCGACACACCACTGCATTAGTGTATGTAAATCGCTCTTATAAAGTACAATGAACGCTAGGTATAACTCCTATTCAAATCGATATATCCTCTATTTTTTAGCTGATGCATTTTTCATAAAATTTCTAAGAAATATTTTAAAGTTTTATAGTGATTTTATATTTTATTTGTTTCTAAACTTTGCACTATCTATATGTTAAATTACAGTTTATTCACTGATTTATTGTGATTGATTCACCGTCTACATTTCAGGCAATGCAGTACAAATAGTTTTTGTTCTTTATTAACCCTGAATAATGTGTATAAGAAATTTAAATTAGTCATGTAATATGGCAAACCAAAAATATGAATCTTTTTTAAACCTATCTAAATATGTATACATAGGCTTGTAGCATTATTTCACTTGACAGTATGTACAACCCAGCAAAGATTAACATTTGTTCATTTATCCAAATATTTAGTAAATGAAACTCCATATCTAATTTGGTATTTCTAGAAAGGTTTTTAAGACATTTATATTCAATAGTTGCATAATATTTATTTTTATAGTCCCACGGTGGGACAACAGCAAGTTTACTGAATTACAACGTTAAAATCTGAGGTTCGATTCCCCAAGGTGGACAGATCATATAGTTCAATGTGACTTTCTTCTGTTACAAATAGTTTATTGATGTAAGTTTCTTTAAGCTTATCGATAAGGTTAAATTACTTTTTATGTTTTCTCCATTTAATATGTGTGTGTGTGTAGATAAACTTATATATGGGACCTTACTGTATCGATCTTTAATTTACTATATCTTTCACAAAAATCTAAATGTGTACAAAACTTGTGACGAATAAAAAACTTTGTGTTGCTTATAAGAAAACCTTCCTTTTTTACAGTGCTCCTAATATCGTTACATATTTTCCGAAAATATCGGAAAGGTATATGTGGATAAATATTTAATATATTTTTGAACCCATATACACAGTATATGCAATCTCGTAATATTGTTACGAGAGTAGTAGAATGTTCAAGCGAACTTTTACAGCGATGTTTTGTTAAAATAATGCTTGTATATCTAGCAAATCTGAAACCCGTTGTGTTTTTAATAGTATAATATATTTCGTTTTGTTTTAATAAAAACAAAATCATAAAGCTACTATTCTTTCGATCAGGCTTTATTTTGTTTGTAAGCAAAATAATGAATGCATAGTTTGAAACAGGAAATAAATAGTCATTACAATATTTATAAAATAAAGTTTGTGAAAACAAAAAAAAAAGAATTTATCCATGTGATCATTCCACAGAAGCAAATATAAAAGTACAGAACACGAAATATACTACTTGGTGTTATATAAATACATTTGAAAATTTTTCTTTTTTACACTCTTGGCCAAACAGAGCTACTTAAGCTTCACTATTCGAGTTCTGTAGTTGCAAGTGAAGTACATTGTGGCACTGAAAGGATTTTATCACAGATTATATGTTGCGTGCAAAACACCTTCGTTTTTTCTCAAGCTTTCAGCTTTTGACTACCTGTGTCTCCTAAAACTGTGCAAACCCTTGCTAAGCACTAATAAATAAGTAACTATTTGTTTGGAAAAATCTGTTATTTTTACATTTGAGGTTCGTTAATGTACATTACCATGCAGTACAAAAAAGTTATATTGAATCTTGCCGTAAGGGCCAGAAATATGATAATTTTCTATGAGCATTCCAAAGAAAGTGTTGTTTTTTTATTTTATAAATATATTTTAATTTTCACTTATATATATATATAAACGCTAGAACGAGTTTACTAATTATGAAGAATATTCCAAACACCAAGCATATCCTCTTAGATAAGGTTTGAGCACTGGTTATGAAAACCTTTAAAGTTTTTATGTGTATGTGTTTGTATGTTGTTGTTGTTTTTTTCCCTTTTTTATTTAATGTACTTTCCGTGTACCATTTCTCCTTTGAAAATGTATTTCAGCCTTTACAAAGCTGTATTATATCAAGATGAAATCAAATATCACCCTATAACCGTACTGAACACACGCCTTTTTATTGCTTAAGTGTAATCAGTAGACCTACCAGTACACAGTTAAAATTTTAATATAAGTCTCAGAGTTTCTTAATAAGATTACCAAAGTGCAAAGAAAATTCAGGAGGCTGGAGTTTTTTGTTTTTTTTTGTAAAACAACACTATAATAGAATGTAGTGTATGAAAATGTGAGTTTTCAGCTCCCATGCTCGTTTTATAGCTCGTGGTAACTTTTTTTTCTATGTTTTTAGATAATTCAATAAAAGTGTATACCCTCAGAAGTTTTTATGCGTATTACCAGATTTTAATGACAGGAAAATTTCTTGTTAGGTATTTCCATAGTAAGATATACATTTTATATAAAACTGTCCTGACACTCATTACTAAAAAAGGCTGAAAATATAAGCAATAAAATTAAATTGTTATAAGCAAAACTGATTTTTTCTTTTGATGTATTTTTATATCAAAATCTCAATCATAAAAAGTTTAATTTATTTAAATAAAAGCAAGTTCTCTCCAAGATTGGTTTATATTAGAAAATATAAGTACCTTAGAGGTGTCAACATCACGTTTATGTTTGTAATAAAATGGAACGTATGAATCCTATTGGTTCTAATAGCTTAGTCAGCTTCTGGTATGCGGTTAAAACCATTTCTATTACTTTGATATGTTGCTCATTTTATGCTCTAATTATAACCTTAAAATATCTGGGGTTGATATCAGTGATGTCGCCATAGTGATATGTGATTTGCTGATCCACAATCGTGTCCTCATAGTTTACTTAAACACTAGCTCACCAAAATCCTTCTCTGAACCAATAGGATTGAAATGTCTCATCATTACTATGATTACATTTATATCAACATAGTTTCAGATTCTAGCATATGTAAAATAGTTTTTCATCTCAGCTATAATTAAAGAAGTAAAGAAAAACTTTTCAAAATGGGAGTAAATGTAGGGATGGCATTTGCATAATTCCTACATAATAGCACAGGCAAGAATTAACATATAGCAATATATATAGTTAGTCAATCACAATTGAGTTTAATTTATCCTATTTTTGTCGTTGTACTACACTGTGTGCCTGTACTATTATGTAGGGATGACGCAAATGACATCCCTACTATCTTGTTTGCATTGTTTTTGAAGGATAGATATTAGCCATCCCTATATTTACATTTCTTTTTTTCTTTTAAATTTTTTCTTTACTTGTTTGCTTGTTTCTTAATGCAAAGTATCAACAGACATAGGAAGGTTGTATTTATAACCAAGTTCTAAATACAATGAGGTTCCAACTATAATATTTATTATTCATTATTGGCTGGTAATTCCTGTTTCACACTGTATTTAAGCGTTTTAAAGTAACACCAAATTTATGTAAAAAGCTAAATTATGATTTTATTATTACTACTAGTTATTAATAACACTTATAAAGGCGGATACAAGGTTTGAAACTATTCCACCTCAGTGAAATTGTTTGACGCCATTGTTTTGGTTTTTGAGTTATCGTGTAATAAAAAAGAAACGGGGGAAAGAAAAACAAGAAATTCAAACTTTTCGCTATGATATTTACAAACAATCCCAGATCTTGTGACTAGGTAATTACATAGATATTGTTATAAAAGGAAACATCGTATGATATTGTAAAGTTTTTAATGATCTATTGAGAAGATGTTTAAAATACCATTTCTATGTACTATCCGAGCCATCTCTACATAGCCTGCCTGAAACCAACAGTAGACAAATCTGTAGGAAAGTGTGATTACAGCATAGTGCATTACATCACATGAAGGTATTTAGCGAAAGGCCTCATTGGCATTGGATGTAGCAGAGAGCGTGTGACTGACATATTATTATACTCTCTTCTTAGTTTCATTCAGATGTTTTTATTAATAATTCTTAAACTACTTTCTAAAAATATATTGATGTTACAAACTACTTAATAACCTAACTTACACAATCTATGATATTACTACATTCATCTAAAAAGTCCAAAAACTTCATATCTTTCAAATTATGAAGCAAGTATGGATTAGTGGTTAACATGCTTGGATTCGTGGGTTACGGCTCGTTATTACAAAAACGCGCTCCGCGGTTTGGAGATGTGTGTGTGTGTGTGCTATGAGAATGACGGTCAAATTTCATTCTTCGATCATTCAAGAGAAGCTCATGAGCTGGAGGTGGATGCTGTTTATAACCTGCCTCATAGTCTCAGTTCAAAATTAGAGACGATTGCAGATAGCTTTGCGCGAAAATTCTGAAACTTGGAAACTCTTTCAACTGACACTTATTTCCTTTTTGTTTGAACGTACGTGACTCATTAACTTAATCTGCAAGAGTTCATGTGAAAATGAATGATTAGATAAAGTGGGGGTGACGGGTGTTATTAGCGTCGTGAAACAAATTTATTGTGAATTTTATGGAATAATTTTAATATTAATCTCATAAGATGATTAAGTTACACTTGTAGCATTGATTGCCAACGGGTGAGAGAGACTTTTATTAGAGATTTACTGAAATTTACTCATGCTTTGTAGACAGATATTTCATTTGCTTTACTGCATAGTACAATATGTTTTTCTATAACGTGTTGGTTGTTTCACAATATAAAATTTAAAGAATCATATTCAAGGATGATATTAGAAAACTGATATTGTTTACCCTAGTTATTTGTATCCATGATATAAGTTTTTTCTAATATTTATATCTGATTAAAGTTTTCTTTCTGTTGTTATCATTTGAATTTATTGGCTGTTAAAGTATTAGTTATAGATAAATTTTTAACCACATTGTCGAATATCTAGTATTTCGGATATGTAATATTACCGGAGTTTCTAAAAGAAGTACGGTGAGTGGGGTCTTGGGTCCTTCCTTTAGTTTGCTTCTTAAATTTTATTTATTTCCTAAAATTGGCAATTGTTAAGTCAAAGAAGTCGACGGTCAAGTAAAATATTGTCTGGGAAAGTTTATAGCTCTTAGATACAGCCCGAGGTTTGTATTAATTGGAAGTATATTTAAAGTTTTATTTACATTACCAGCTTGTTACACCATGCAGTATAGAAAATGATTATTACAAAACCTGGTATTTCCCAAATGTTTAGATAGTAATATAATTAATAACACTGGTTTAATCTCAAACGTAAGCTCATAAAATTTTAACTTTGGGACCGAGCATTTTGTAATTGAAAAGCATTACATATTTTCTTCAATAACACATGATTTTTTTTATCACAAGCAGGTCTGTTTCTACTCTAATAAAAAGCTGTAGCATAATTGATTATTATTATTAAAATATCTTGATAAACAAAATTTTCATTAAGAAAATAACGAAAAGAAACAGATCAAGATGTAAAACAAAAGAAGTATAATTTTAGGCTACAGACCAAGCAACACGTTTGCATACTCCACTCATCATATTTCCTTTGAGGTCAAGGTAAACAAATTTCTTATATGTTCGCAGCGACATGGGTGCCATTACTTCCGCCTCAACCAAATAATTCTCATAGCCACTACTTGTTACCGCTCGCGTATTTTCCTTCCTCAATGTATTTGCATGCTTTCAGAAACTTGTAAGCACGTTTTCTTTTCGTCTTTTTTTTTAAGCTTTTGTTTCTGCTCGAAGTCAGGAACGTTTTCAATTTTATTATCTCAAAATCAGGGTTCCCGCTTAAATATATTTCCGATTTCAAAACCGAGGGCCAAAACTATTCTTCTGTGAAACGATCTGGTACTATTTTGCCAATTTAGCAGCAAGTTTGATGGAAATTTTTAAATATACTGAGCACAACTTAATCATGATCGGAAATTAATATTAATGTATTGAAATGAACGTGAAACAAACTCAGCCCTCAGTTTGGTCACAAATCGTAAGTTCACGAAACCAAATTCTTGGCAGACATAAATAAGAGCAGACGCTTGTTAGAAAGTAGGTTGTTACTGTTATATAATTTCCCCAAAAGGGAGTCGAAGGTCGCCTGAAGGGGTCACCTATTTTAACCAGTCGCACCACAATAAAGTAGTGTGTTGTCTGTCAGTCAGTCAGTAGACACTAAAATGGCGTCACATAGGAGACGCTTAACGTTGAAAGTTTTGCTATTGTGACGTCAGTAAAACGTGTGTTTACCATAAATCACAAGAAGAATTGTGCACTCTGTAGGCTACGACACAGCATGAAATATGAACATCTAGTGTGTATTTCTGAAATATCAGCACTTTAGAAATCTCCAAAATCGCTCATTAATCCAAAAGTTTTGATCTTCTTTGCGTCTCTGGTCTTTTAAGTATGTCCACTGAACAATAATTGTTTTTCTTTTACACAATACTCCATTACTGAAACTCGTTTTATAACTCATGAAATAGCAAATAAAGACAGATCCAAATACAAAAGTACTCGCCCTGTTACAAAGAGCTGCATTTATACTACAATATTTCAATTACTATTTGTATATTTAATTTGGGTTTAGTAATTCACAGAACAGTCATTATTATAATAATTATTTAAGAGCGCCAAATTTCTTGATTTAAAATGTATAACAGCGAAATTTCTAAAGGCAGTTGTAATTCAAAAAGTATCATTATATTACCTGCACAGTTATTTTAATTATTGAAAATTCGTGAAACTAAAGATTAAGATTTTTACAAATGACGTTATAGTCATTTCGCTACGGTCATCTGAGAATTAGCCAGGTTCCCCTTACACCTCATTGATAATTGTTCTATAGGATAACACTGGAAAGGAATAACACACTAGTTTGTTTTCATGGATCATTTGGTTTGTTTAAGATCTGTTAAAAAAGAAAAAAGATATTTCATAAACATAATTTTATTATGTTTTGTTTCTTATTTTTGATAATTTTTTATCTCAAAGGATCTACCTATAGGTACATCACCTCTGATACACATAAACCAAAGTAGGACTTTATAAATAATTAAATGTACGTAAAACTTACAAGTGGTAAAACGTTGTAACCATAGATATTATACTGTGTGTATCAGACAATAAACAAGTCTTAAGTTTAAAATAGTACTGTATCGAACGAAACGTTGTCAATACTTGATGTACATGGACTTTAGCAACGTTTTGGAAGTGTTTTTATCTTAAAGTATTTTTCATTCTACGCGTTCGTGATGTCAGAAAAACACGTAAGTTCAATAAGTTTTAATATAAAACGACAAAACCCCTAAAACCCTAACGCTTTGGAAAGGTAGACCTTTCTTATTCGGGGCAAAAATGGGAAACGCGCAAAGCCTTAAACCATTAGTAATATAAGATATATGTATATGAACGTTATACACGATATATAAGCGTGTTTAATTTATATTTATTAATTTCATCTTCTACTGTTTACTTACAAAATTTAGCCTGTTAAAAGCAATATGTCTAAAATCAAGATAAACATTATTACGAAACGATTATTAACATTGAATAATGGTCAGTAAACATTTAAATGTGTCTAGTTTGATTTTTAAGTACATATAAGTCTATGTTTAAATGTCGTACCCTGGTAAGCGTCCTGGATTGTAGATCTAAGGTTTCGCGGTTCGCGCTATGTTGCCGCATTAAAAAAAAATAAAAAATCCGCGCTTTGAATCTGGTGGTGCGTTATAAGAATGCCGGTCAAAATCCAGCTATTAGATTAGAGTGGTCTATGAGTTAGCGGTGAGTGGGGTTGACTAACTGCCTTTCCTCGCTCTATCATTTTAAAATTAAGAACAGCTAGCGTGTATAGGTCTTGAGTTACTTTGGGCAAAAGTTAACAAATAACCATTTATATGAATTATGATAAAATGCATTTTGTTATATTCAAACGTATCGTGGACATTATGTCAGAACAGTTTTCTAAACGAAAACTTAAACAATAGTGATATCAATGCAAAATAAAATGAGTGAAGTCAAATAGACTTAAGAATTTACATAACAACATAATGAAATAAAACGATTCAAAATAATTAAAGTTAATGCCTTAACTCTTGACATTTCCCAAGTTACATGATTCGTTAAGAATAAATAAAATAATTAAGGTTTTTAACTGCGGCATAGCGGCTCATAGAATGGCCCTGAGTTGTTGTTGTTGTTTGTTTGTTTTCAAGTACAAACTTTAAGCTCATTGCTCCGTCATCTTATGAGCGATTTGAGATCTAATGGTTTTGGACTCCGGAGGTCAAACCCTTTCGAATGAATTGATTTATTTAAACACGCCCAATTTCTTATAGATTAATTTACTGCAATCCTGCCTAAAATGATTTAAGTTTGAGAGTAGGTTTGTAGAGATCCTGATGAACAATAAAATCGAATCGAGTATACGCGCATCCCACGCTTGGTATTGGTGGCACACAAAAATATCTAATATATGTAATCAGTGTACTCAGGTTTAATGTCTGTGACGTCACATTCTTAGTGTCAATGAAAACTTTGTAATCTAATTGTTTCCACAGAAGGTGGGGGATGGACCCCCGGTGGTGTAACCCCCATCTACTTTTGGAAAAACCAAATCAGCACAACTTGACACAGTGATATAAGGTGACATGAGGAAGGTCATGAGGGAGGGACCTCCATATAATTTATATAAATAATTGTCAATATGTGTGTGTGTGTATCTGTTTTTTTATACGTTTCCACATTTCTTAATTCATCAGCACCATACTTGACACAGTAGTGCAGGATTACATAATAAAGGTCATAGGGTGGATTGGACCCGTATTTAACTTTGGAAAACTACCAAATCAGCACAAATTCACACAGTGATACAGGCTGACGTGATTAAGGTCATTAGTGGGGTTGGACCCCATCTAATCTACACAAATAAACGTCAAAATGTGTGTATATATATATATATATATGTGTGTGTGTGTGTGTTTCTTATACATTTCCACATTTCTTGATAAATCAGCATAAAACTTGACAGAGTGATACAGAATGACATGAGAAAGGTCATGAGGGAGAAAGAGAAAAAAAGGTCTCATAGATTAATTTACCCTGATCATGCCTAAAATAATTTCAAGTGCCGCGGTTATTGAGGATTCCCTCTTATTTTATGACGCTTTACCCTTAAATAGCTGAACGATCACACACAAGAAATATATAAGGTTTTAGGAAAAACCTCTCCCGTTTTTCTTACAATCTTAGGTCCAAAAATGTATTGATCGTAAAAGATTATTTCATATATTTTTTTTAATTCCTATATTTTTCATGTCTTTGTTGTTTTTATCTGTTTCACGTCTTATGTACTCGAGCAATGTTATTGGCCTTTAGGAATGTAAGTAATGTGCCACATTATCTATAGCATTCGCTTAAAATGTCTTGCATTGATTGTTTGTTTATTTCCTGTACAGCAGAAAGCTACACAATGGGTTATCTGTGCTGTGGCTGCCTTCGCTATTACAACCTAACTTTTAGCATTATAAGCTCATTGATTTACGGTTGAGCCACCAGGGGGCGTTTGGCATTGAAATAATATGGCGCAAAATTAAGTTTTTATGCTAAAAAATAATAGGTGCATACTAATTTCAGTAGAAACGTAGACAATCAATATATACTTAAAGGTACTGGGCTAAAATCTTGCTCTATGCAACACACAAAATCAAAACTTTAGATCACCGAACAGGAAAATATTGTTCATATTAAGACTGATGCATAGTGTGTGTGAGTTCTTAAGACGTCATTATGCCACAAGGGTTGTTGTGCACAAACTCTCCCAAGACGAAAAAATATATATATAACGAAAGACGTGCTTCAAATTAGTGATATTTAATCCTTTCAGCTTTTATGAAATATAAATTGTTCCAAAACACGCCTTAATATCTTTGGAGGCTTTACTTACTAATACTGTTAAAATATACAATGTGTGTCTCTCCTTCGCTAGGCTTAACAACAACGTACAATGTTTTTGACTCTCTTGTGGGATATCTTACCTAATGTTACTTTATGTAATAATCTAAGTATAATCTTTGTTCATTACTATATTGGTTGCGTAAATAAAATTAAACTTTGTTTTGCTTTAATTACAATTACAAGACAACTGTACTTATTATAGAAACAGTTTAGTTGAAGTTCATAATGTACCCTCATAATGCAGTACATTGAAAAATAATAAACTAATTATATCTACCAAATATTTTTATTTTTAATATATATAGTAATTACTAATGATTACTCTTTTAACGTGAGAAGGAATTTTTATCATGCAAACAATAAATGAAGAGCGAAGATTGAAGAGTCTCTTATTTCACTCTTTAATGCTCCAGTCGTCTGGAAGGTATGGGGTCATAGTAGACGTGCCGGGAAGAAGAAAAACGTGTAAACAATCTCAAAGAGAAAAACAAATCAACAGCAGCGTGTATGTGAATACATTCACAATCATCTTCTTCGTGCCTTTAAAATAGGTGTTACTCTGAATCTTCTTCATAAGCAGTTACATGACGAGGCTACAGGTTCAGTAACTCAAAACGCTAATACATAAAACCAATATCGGCAAATAGTTTAAGAATGAACAACAAACACGTTAATAAATTCAGAAAATAGGTGATATTTTGTATAACTTTAGCGTAATTATGATGACATTCTGAAGTGTTAAAAATATATCTTTGTCCCACGAACGTTAACAGGTTTTTAATGAATCACAAACATTTAAGAAGTTTAGTTGATTTGATTTAATGGTATTAAAATTATGAATGGCATAAATATTTTTGGTGGATATAATATGTGAGATTACGTTAAATACTGGCATATACTGCATATTTATATTATTATAACCCCACTACATTATGTTAAAAACTAGCATATGCTGCATAAGTATGATATCATATTCATATTAGATTATGCTAAATACTGGAATATGATGCACATGTATATTGTTATAATCTTATTAGATTATGGTAAATACTGGCATATTCTGCATATGCACATTACTATACTTCTATTAGATTATGCTAAATGCTGGCGTACGCTGGACATTCATGTAGTCCAGCTATATATATTTGTGTTGTTCCTTTTTGCAGGCTACGATCCCGACATCCCAGGTTATCCGCGTTACGTGATGATTATTAATCCCAACAATGGAGTTTACAACTTGAGGGTTTCACAAGCTCAGCTTAAGGATGAAGGAGTATATCAATGTCAGGTAAGTTTGGATATCTGTAACTATTTGGTAATAATAAGGGTATTTACTTACATTAGTTTATGATTTATTTTATAAAAAATAAGTTGTCTTTGAATGAGTCATTGCTGCTCCATTAAGATAAGTTAGGGTAATTTTTGACAGGCAGTATTTGATCTGTTCTTAAGCTTACAGTATCAACTAAAAGCCCATCACTTGTAGTACCTGAAAATTCGCTGAAACTTGCACAAGTATCATCTCAGTTTGAAAGGGTATCTTTAATTTCTTTAAAGAAATTAGAAGATTTCGTATCAAATATGTTACAAACAACACATGCTACACAGTCGTATTTATGTGGATGATTTTGAATGCACGTGCAAAATATTTCTCGATTTTCTAAAAAAAATTTGTTTAATTAAATTACTTTAAATTATTTTTCGCGCTAAACTTTTGATATTTAGCTATTTTGAAACATCAAGCTTTCTTGTGTTTGTAATATTGTTCTGTAACTTCTGGAAATCGCATTTAATTATTATAACGGTAGATACTTTTTGGAATTTACTTTTCTAATCAAGATAATTATTATTTTTTATGTGAAGCTTTTTCATCAATCCGTTTCAGTAGTTACAAGTAACGTATTTCATATATATATATATATCTGTACGTGTTAAGCAGAAACGTAGTTAACTTTAAAATGTAATTGTCTGTAACGTAATTTCCTTAACTGTTTTTCAAGGAAGTAAATCATTAAGTATTTTAGTTCATACTTTTGATAATATTTAAAAGAATAATATTAATTAACAAGTTTCATAAGCTACATCAACCAATGCTTGAAATTTCTAAGAACAACCGCTTCGATGTAATCGTTTAGTTACTAACTAGAAATTAGTATAAACAAGTTCATGAACTGATCTTCTTCATTATTT
>NW_013665652.1:134394-144619 GCF_000517525.1 Limulus polyphemus | reverse complement strand
AGTTTAAATAGTTTCTGTACTAGGTGTAGTCTCCAAAAACAAGGCCATTTGAATACTTTGTAAAGAGTCCTTTTAAAGGTAAGGCAGTTGAAGCAGAAACTTTAACATGCAATTCCTGTAAACAAAATAGTTTAAACAGATATTTAGTAATGTGTGGTCCATATCTGCTGTACCGTACATCAGAGTTAACTTTAAAATGTAATTGTCTGTAACGTAATTTCCTTAACTGTTTTTCAAGGAAGTAAATCATTAAGTATTTTAGTTCATACTTTTTGATAATATTTTAAAAGAATAATATTAATTAACAAGTTTCATAAGCTACATCAACCAATGCTTGAAATTTCTAAGAACAACCGCTTCGATGTAATCGTTTAGTTACTAACTAGAAATTAGTATAAACAAGTTCATGAACTGATCTTCTTCATTATTTTATTCATACTTAAGACATAAGATTATGTATTTAAGAGAATGTATTCGAAACAGATTTATAATAAGAATACATTTTTGTGGCCTAAAGTAAAATTATAGCTTTAAATTCTAGAACAATTATATTTAATTCTAAAAAACAAGAACAAAGAACCAAATGATACATATTCACCAGTTGTTATGTGCATACGTTTATGAACTTTATAATTTAAGTTATTTTCTCATCCATTATCATAAACTAGCATATGTCTGTTGAAACAATTCAACGGCCATTTTCCTGAAAATATAGATGAATAAGTATAAAATGTGCAATCAACCTAATTCCTTGTATCATAGTGCATATGCAATATCATAGTAGACCATTTTCAACCGTATTTTGTCATTCCATATATTATTTCAATAACGAAAATTCCATTGCGTTTGTTTTAAAGCAAAAGGAGACTGAATACAATGCAACGTTTGCAAAAATCTTTGGTAGTTGATGTAATGAGTGCACTCAACAAACTAGAGCGGTCAGCTTCACTAAGTAGCCGTTGTGATTTTTTCCGCTGGGTGCCATCGTTCCTTGTCATTTACTGAGCGCAAGAAAAGACTGTTACCGAAGCTAGTGCTTTTTGGCAGTTGTCATTTCTATAAGAAGTGTCAAAAGGGAGATATTCAATTCAATTTACTCTAGATTGTAGAGTAAAATCATGCATGTAGATAATGCCAACATGAATATATATATATATATATATATATATATAAACCGAACAACGAATTCAAACACTTTCCTCTCTTTATGCGGTTTTTCCGTACATTCTCCTATCCTCAATATATTTCTTTCAATCACTCGACGGAGGAAGTCCCGGTTTGTTTTTCATGAAATGTCTTCACAAAAAGAAAGAGTTTTGCTCTTAATAAGTTCTTTTCTCAGATCGACCATTCAGCACATACGAAGTCTGACCGATTGATGTTGATATCGATATGAAATTTTAGGAATGGCAAAATATGAATAATTTTCCTGCAATGTACTCATAGTGTTTCATGTAAAAATTCATAATTATGCTAACTAGAGTTTCCATAGAGCTGGCACATACACTGCGAACTTTTGAGAATCAAGTATATATTGTATATAATTTAACTGAACACTTTTTTGTGTGTAGTATTTCCTAATAATTTTGGCCAATTTATTGATTTTTCACCTTGATTGCTCGTCGCTAACATTAACATTTATTTCAGTTATTTGTATGTTAGTTTATATAATAATAATTTGGGTTGCGTACTTCTACTACTAAAAAAATAAATAAAATGTTGTTTTGGATTATTTAATTTTATTTACTTTCAGGTTGGGCCAGCACCAGGAAACAAGCCAATCAGAAGTCAGGCGAATTTGACAGTGTTAGGTATGTAAATTGTTTTTACGTTTAAATAGCATTATATTTTAACAATTTTGGTGATCTTTTATTAAAGGTAGATACATGTAAAATATATGTATAATATTTATTATATTATCTAATTAGGCTTTCTAATAAGACACTGCAGAGTATTATCGGATGAACAGTATTTAAATCTTAATTAAGAACATCAATACATGTTCTCAGTTTTGAAAATGGGTCATATTTAATGCTTTCCTTTTACCTTTCACCTTATTAGCTTGCCCACTTGCTTATAATTATTACCTTTGTTTCTGACACGTAGGTTTATTTAAGTCAGACCCAAAAGTACCTTTCTCGGAGTTTTTAATTGATTGCTTATTAACTAGTTATATCAAACAGTTATATTTTCATAATTCTTCACGAAAAAAAAAACGCGTAATATTATCAACCGATTTAAACCAAAACCTTTTGTGTTGTTATCGTATTTCTTGCTAGAAAATCTTATGATATATTTATATGTGGTAAATATTTCATATCAACAAGGTGTATATTGCCATGGTATCATAGCATCGTCAAGAAAAAATATATGAGTAGTCAGTTTCTACTTATAAGAGTTGAAATTCAAGTGCCTTGTTTGTGTATCATAGATAACGTTTTGAAGTTATGAATGCTAGTACCTCTTATATTCACTCGGAAAGGTATTTCCATTAGATCGAGTTCAATTTCAAGAATGATACCTAAGCCTTTGAAGATTATTGGTTATGCTCCATTCCAATAGGTTTAGTTTTTGCATTGGTGCACAGTTCCCAACCCATAGCTAACTTAAAGAAGCAGATTATTTTTCTCTTTCATTGTGCTATAATTATTCACTGTACCCTAAACCGAAAAACTTGGTATTTTATATAAAGAAAACGTATTTCAGTAGTGCCTTAATTCTGGCACATATTTAGTGTTTATTGGACTCTTTGCCAAATACTTCATGCTTGATCTTACCGTGAATTTTTTATTTGCCATTCCTTTATCTGCATTTTTGTGCTTGTTAATGAATATCAAGAATCTATTCCTAGATACAAAGAGTTCTAAACACAAAAACTATTATTATATCATAAATTATTGCGTTATGTGTCACTTTTTATTATACACTACAATTCTGTCATTACAGCACAGAAACATAATACAATATGAGTTTTCTTAAGAATGAAAATTAGTGCCTTAAAATATTCTTACTAGTATGAATCACAAAAGTTGCACATTATGTATTAAAATTTGTCAAATAAGACTGGATTATCTGAAAACAAAAACACGGACTTATTCGGTTTAAATAAATAATTAATTGCCTCATTAATAATTGAGTAAATAAAGTAACATTAGATTAATGAAATTGTTTAGAGATGCTCATACTAAGTACTTTTAAAGCAATATTCCGGCAAAGGAACCAAAAACTTGAAATGGATAGAAGTTCAATGTGTTATGAACTTTTAATTTTTCATGTAATCGCGGTACACCTCTTATGTTTTGACTAAAAATTTACTGTTTTGTCTTTTTACAACTATACAGCTCCCCGCTTAAAACAGATTTTCATCCACGTACTGGGCAGAGCAATGCGTAGCACGATTTGTATCGTTATAAGCCCTCAGACTTACTGCTGAGCCACCAGGAGGGTTAAAATACGTATATACATTCTAATTTTTAAAAGTATCTGCTAGAACATTTTGACTTAATGTTTTCACTCAAGAAAAAGCTCTTAGACAACCTCGATATAAAAAACTCCATGTTTAACGTTCTAGTAATTCTATAACATTTTTACCCCGGCTGAAAAAAAAACAAAACGATCAAATCTAACATCACGTTGATATTGTTTACCATAGAAGAGACAGCAAATTCATTTTCTTTAACATCATCTTTGTCCGTCACATATGGACTTAGGTTGAACCATTTTTTTTCCCACGGTCAGTTACCGTCATTCGATCCCTGATGGGGCAAATATTTAAAATGTTATTTATAAGGAAGTTTTATAAACAAGTTTTCCAATATTAATTCGATAGTTCTTAGTTTTAGACTTGCAGTACCACAACTCTGTATATTTTGTCGAATTTCGACATGTTCCACTAGCATAATAATATGATTTGGAAAAAACTGTTATCCGTCCGTCCGTTGCGTATGAATATGAAAAACAATATAAAGAGAAGAAGAGATACGCAATATATATATAGATGTAAGGCTTATTAGCACTAGAAAATATGACTTTATAACACCAAATTGTTATTCTTATTTAATTAGACACTCAACGTTTCGCTTTACAACTTTTTCAGGAGCGTTCACTAAAACACAAACCGAAAGAAGCTGTAAAGCGAAAAGTTGAGTGTCTAATTAAATAAAAACAACATTTTGGTGTTCTAAGCTCGTTTATTTCTAGTATTAACATGTCTTCTATACATCAATATGCACTAAAGAAATTAAATAATGAGACGCATTGCTTACTAAGAACGACTCTTATGGATACATGTTCGTTTCTGTGTGTATGCGTTACTTAAATTTAATTTAAAAAACTTTTTTCAATTGCTAAATTTTTAAATCATAATTTCATGTAATGCTTTAGCATCAAAATGATGTATAAAAATCAATATTTAGAGTATTATTTATGTTGTCTTATACTAATAAAATATGTTATTTTTTATATTATAAATTAAATTGACGTACATTAAGCATGTTTTGTTTTTATTTGAAAATGGAATATTATAAAGTCGTTTTGCTGTTAATAGATGTATCAACAAGGATGACTAATCAAAACCTTTGAAGGTGACGTGAGTACTCAGAGTATCAACATTGCCGAAAATGGTTTTACTTTTAAAAGAATTGAAGAATTTATATTAGTGATCAGATATTCGATTTTGTGTGATTAGATAAGAATGCGAATTAAGTGAAATACCACAACTTAGTATATTTTGTCAAATTTCGACCAGTTCTACTGATATATATATAAAACCCATCGTTAAAACATAACGCTATTTATCTCATTTAAATAAATTTTGCAAATAACATTTGGTGTCTTTGTTGCCACCCAATTTTTATGTTTTTAAATTTAACAGTTCCGCCAGAGAAAGTTGAAATCCGTCATCGTTCCAATGGAAGCGTGCTAGAAGTGCGTGAGGCTGAACGTGTTTCTTTGACGTGCTATGCTTATCAAAGTAAACCGCAATCTCAACTGAAATGGTACCGTAACCGCAAGGAGTTGAAAGGTAGGCCGCAACTCTTAACCTTACACTTGTTGCAATGCGTGATTAATTGCACTTTGATACATTAATGCAACGCACTTAGTATAAAGGTATTTGTTATCACAGAAAAATTATGATTTTAGTAGTTATCTAAAGTTTTCATGCAGTTTTACCTTCATAAGTTAATTCAACTGATGTTGGCGTTCTTTTTCAATTAATAACGACAAAACTTTGGGCTTTATAATTAATGTACTCATAAGAATTTTGATTTATTGTAAGTTTACCGTATTTTAGGAAAGGTGTTTGGTGGGTTGTTTTAGAGCAACGCCACAATGGGCTATCTGCTGTGACCACCGCGGGGAATCTAACCCCGGATTTTAGCGTTGTAAATCTGTAGACTTATAGCTGTCCCACCGGAAGACTTTCAAAAAGCAGAGAAAATAAATGTAATATAATAGTGAGGACGAGTAAACAGGTTTCATCAAGTGGGTAAATAACCTGAAGCATATGATTTTTCTGTTGTACTGTTTGTTTGATTAAAACAAAGTTGTACAATGAGATATCTCCCCTGAGCCTAAGAATGAATCGAACCAAAACTTATAACGTTATGAGACCTACGTTTTTCCCGGAAGCTTCGTTTTTAAACCCTTTTGGATTGGCAGAATGTCTACTCTCGCAACCACAATCATCTCACGATACCTAAAAGAACGTGATAAGTCCTGTGCTTCCCTTGGAAATGCTTCTTTATCTTCGATCGAGCTCATTCTGATAGCCAGAATTAATCGCTACTGTTTGGCTCTGCAATTTTCATTCTAACGAGCTTCTGTAAAGGACGGCGAGGCTAATTTTAGACCACACAAATCTTGACAAACGTTCCACAGACTGCCCATTGTACGTGGACGTTGGTTTCCGAGACCATGTTTGAGCATGCCAGAGGCATAAAAAATTTATTTGAAACTGTACCGTTGTTCGATATAAATGGCTTGTTTTTATTCCAGTTTCTTCAAATATCTTTCTCACGTTAAAAAAAAAAACAACAGAAAAAAAAAGATTGATTTCGAGATATGTGGCTGGAATTTTACGAGTTTCTTGTTTGTTAGCTTTCTTCAGCTTCTAAACCTTGTTTATTATTTTATTAATGACACTGTGAGATATGACCAGTTTCATCTCAATGGATTTTTCAGCGTGAGAAATTTATCTTTCGTAACCATAGCATCCACCTTGCTGATGAGAGCGTTGCTCCGGATTGACTTGAGTTGTAATATCAGAGCCTTTTGCTGTAACAAACGCTGTGTTCTGCGAATTTCTTCCATGAAGAGCACTAAAGACTCTTTTTCTCGTTATATGAATATATTTCTTTGCAAAAGCTTTGAAATATTAAGCCTCTCCTTGGTGGTATTGTCCTGTCAAATGATCAGAAATATACCTTGAACCAACTCTATAGATGCTCATTATGTCTGTGATGTCATGATTTGCATTCCCAGAGACAGACCACTGCATTAGCATATAAAAATTGCCCATATAACATGCAAGTAACTTTCTCTATCAGAAACATTAACCCTAAAAATAAAAATATACGTACTTGTTAAGTATAAAAACAATATAGGGACTTAAATCTTATTTTGTCGCTGTCTTGAAACAAACTTAATATTGTAGTATTGAAGGTGGCATGTTACGAACTTTATAAGAAAAATCCAAAATCCATAAGCATAACACACTTATAATAAACTATTTTTACATTTTTAATACACCATTCATTACCTCCTATTCCAGTGGTCACAGTCGTGTATGTATGCTAAAACTATTTGCATTACTTCTACTTAACATATTTTATTGAGAAATCAGTAACAGTTAATATAATGATACATATCATTTCATAACGTTTTATATATATATGTATATGTGTGTATGAAGTTGTTTTATTGTGTAACAACCGGTTTAACTTGCATGCCGATCGAAATATTTATTTCATCAATATATAGCATTGTAATCAATAAATAAACGAGCACCACTCTTGTAAGAGAGGGAAATAGTAACAACTGGTGATTATTCTTAGAAATACTAGTAATTTTAGCAAATAATTTTTATTGTTGTTTATTTCACTAAATACTGTCGTAAATGTAATGAACTTATCCGATTGAATTTATTCGTGTTTCTTTTTATAAAAATCTGACAAAAAAAAGTATGTGATATATAAAACATTGTCTATATTATCTAACCTGGCAATTTAAGAACCACATGATGCAACAGTGAATACTACGTAATCAAAAAATAATAATTAAGACTGAGAAATGACATTTATGTGTGAATTAATGTTAATTTTGTTATGAAAAAAATGTTTTCTAGAATGGTAGAAAGACAGAGAGCAAAATCACGAAAGTATTTTGTAAATGGAATTTTAGGATGAAGAGCACTATACTCGATTAATCACTTGAGAAAGGAAAATGTTCGAGATATTAACTGGAAAAAAAATGTTTGTTGATATAGTTATAGCTTACCTGTTTTGTTAAAAGATCCGGTGCCATACGAAGTGGAAGACCTGAGAAACAAATTATTCACAACCTTCAGTACAATCACTATTCATCCTAAACTAGAAGACAACAACGCCACCTACACGTGTGAAGTTGTACACCCTACTTTGAAAACTTCGTTAACAGCCACCGTTAGAATAAGTGTTTTGTGTAAGTTGTATTTGATTTCAAATTTTTCGAATACCGAAATTGTATCTATTTTAGTCAGTATAAAAGCAGAATTTAGTTATTAATGTACTGTTTCAATATTTATTTAAATATAGTTTTCATGCTTAGAGGAACGAATTTTTTATGTTGATACGATTTATTAAAATTGTAATCAAAGTATGTATCAATTAGATGAGACTTGGAATTTCTTTAAGTGATATAAAACATATATTTTAAGTCTCATATGCTACAAAATACTTTAACAGTTAAAGTTAATTTTCTTCAACCAGCACGTTCTGTGAAAACAGCATTAATCGTTATTTTAGCGAAACGTATAATTTCCGTATCTCCATGAATAATTCGATAAAGGAGCAACCTTTTTTCTCATTATTGCTTTTTAACTCATCCAGATCCTCCAGAGCCTCCGGAAATCGAAGGGTACAATGAACAGGACATTGTTCAAATAGGTGATACCTTAACATTGGCCTGCATATCACGTGGCGGCAACCCACCGGCAACATTAGTATGGTTTAGGAATGGTGTTCAGGTAGACAAAACATTTTCAGTTATAGGTCAAGAGACAACAAATAAGCATATTTTCCGCGTAACAGCATCAGACAACAAGGCCGTTTATCGTTGTGAGGCCTCAAACAGCGTAACTCTACAACCTCTGAAGGCATCATTGACCCTCAATGTTCTTTGTGAGTACTTTCTACCAGATTGTATATAAAATAGTAGCGTAGCATACAGTTTACTACTTTTTATTAATCTAGGATTAATAATTTCCCAGGTAAGATTTACATTATTTATGTACATTTATATTAAGAGTAATATATTTCAAGATATATAATTATAAATAAAGAACTATATTCAAAAATCCGTATTCCATTAACTGTAGGTAATTGCTCTTACAATCAGAAAACGTTGAAATATCAACTTGAATGTCTAATTGCAACTTAATTTGGGTTAGTCCTTTATTCACTTACATTTTCCATTTGTCATATTTTATGAATGGAACCCTTTTAATTTCCAACAAAAATGTTTATTTATATTGTAATTACCTATATTCTATATACGCTATAATTGCTTCATTCGCTTTTCATCTCAAGCCTCAATTACCTTTGGTTCTTTACCCACTCATAAACCATGCCATATAATAAGAGATTTTAGAAACGAATATTCATCTAGGCTTTCTGCTTTGATATAATTGCAAATAGATGTATAATCCCACCAAATCATAGTGAAACCTCAATAAATTATGATGGTTTTAAAGATACTAATACAACTTTTATGCGTTCTTTTAAGCCTAAGCAAATTAAATTCAAACTCTCTTAATATAATATTCACCATACACAAATAATTATTATATAAATCATTTAAAAAATATATTAGCTGACAATATCTACCAAACTTTACAAGTAAAATAATCCTTGGCATCTTACAACAGTCAAACTAAAGTTTCCGGTTATCAGAAAATAGTAGTATAAAATACAATGTTCTTTTACCATGCAAAGAAAATAGCAAAAACGGTAGTTCACAGAATTGTGATACAAAAGTTCGTGGCTAATTACTGATAATATTGATACAGTACAAAGTAAAAAAGTATTTGAATTTTTTTTTGCTGTTGTATTTCATTTTTTCTTACAATTCTTATAAAAGATATTTGGTGGTTAAAGCTAATTTTCTGACAGATCATTGTAGAGAACTGAAAGTCCGTTAATTCTATTAAATATTATAAGCTAATGGAGGTATAAAAAAGTTGCGATATAAAAAATGTTTTGAGTTTGATCCTCCTTATCTGTTCATTCAACTAACTACTTCGAATAATCCATTCGTTATATTTCAATTCATAATTTTATTTTGTAGCTAGAATATTTTGCTATAATATTTAATCGTACTTAAATATAACTCATTTCATCTATATTATCTCATTTTTAAATTGTTAAGTATCACTAGAAATTCTTGCTTTTAATCTATTAAAGCAACACATCGATGAAAAGAAAATTCAAAATAACTAATCATTGCAGACTTAGTTATCAAGCATAAACAAGAATAGTTGAATTTTTTCAACATCTTCAAAAATTATTTAATATAATACTGTTTTTCAAAACTCTACTATAATAATAATTGCACTTAATTTTAAGAACGTATAGGTCTAAAATGTGGGACAAGAACAGTGTGTAAATATTCTATAGAATTATGTAACGTTATTGTGTGCTGTACAATGAATAAAAATATTAGAAGAAACTAACAAACTTTAGCTGTTGGTGAACGAGATAAACATGGATACCTTCAAAGTAAGAATTTAGTTAAAATTTTCACTCTTTTTCACTCAAACCTACTTAATTCTATGTGTAATCTGAAGTTAAGTAGCGAAAATACATACTTTACTACTGATTGAAATATATAGTTTTAATGGACAGATATTTTTTTACGTGCTTTTGTTAATCTCTCTCTCTGAATATTCTAAAGCTTGAAGCTCTTTTCATAAATGCTCATTTTTTCTTGTGCGTATTTAACATTTTAAAGAAGTCCTGAATAACCAATT
>NW_013665652.1:120595-133496 GCF_000517525.1 Limulus polyphemus | reverse complement strand
TGTTATATCAATATAATCATTTGTTCAGTCGTATCAATGAAAAGGAATCTTGCATATTTTATAGTGAATGTTTGTTTCTGACTTCTAATATAGAGAAACAAATGAAAGTCTTACAACCTCTTTTTTTCCCTCGAAATATGAATTATGGTTGTAGCTACAGTTGAAGTATAACCAATATATAGATATATATATAATTATTATGTTCATTGACGTTACTTAAAAATGTTTAACTCGTTGTTAATTAAGCCTTTTTCAACAACCTTTGACAGCAACTATGAGCCTCAACAATAAATGTTAAGATTCACTTCTTATATAATCTAAATGTTAGTACTCCTACAAAGGCTATAGTGATTATTGTAGCTTTCTCTTTTTTTCTGATACAATATTATACGTTAGAAGAAACAATATGAAATAATAAACTGTATACAAATTGACAAAATACTTTATCTTTTACATTTTTGTTTTCCTTTCTACCTAGTTTCCCCCTCTAAGGTAACAATCAAGGGACATCGTGAGGGTAGAATCGGGGACAACATCACATTAACGTGTCTAGCAGGTCCAAGTAATCCAGAATCCGAGCTATCGTGGATAGTAGATGGATTACCAGTATTTTCTACTTTTGATACTACCTTAACTTCATTAGGGACTTGGTTCACGACATCAAATATCAGTTTCACATTGACCAAGCAGGTAAATTGAAGGGATTTAAATATAACTGTGGTCAAAGTTTTTAAAATATTTGTTTTTAGTCCTATCTGAATTATAACGTGTTATTAATCTTCTTGTGTGTTTGTAAGAAAACAACACTGTTCTACTTATAAAATAATAACTTTTGTAGCAAGTAAAGAACGCTAAAATGAACAAACGCTTTGCAGTAATTATGAACTCTTAGTTAATGTGGGTATTTCAGTAAAACAAACAACTATAAGGTGTTGATAAGAATTTCAGTTCTTAAGTTTTTATATATTTATTCTTTATTGTTCACTATCGTTATTTGAGATTAAAACACGATGAACATTCATGGATAAGATCAAAGTGTTTATAAATCAGGAGAACTATCCTGAGGATGGACTTTATTTTAAAAGACATTACACAACAGCTTACACGGAAGCATTTTATCGCTTAGTTTTTTATTTTAACGCTTTTATAAACTGCTATTTATAATCTGTAAAATAATCATAATCAGCTAACATATCACTATAAATATTATTCATAATATATATATATATTTAAGCATTAATAATCTTTTCTAATACTAGATTTTTCCTTCATTCAATAAAATCATTCGTTTTTCTGCAAATTCCTTGTTTTTATAAGATTATCTAGCCATCTTACCACCGAGTTCTATGATTATGCATTATGAATATATTTTGTAAGTATCCAATAAAAATGACTTAAGTCTTATGAAGATTAGTTCAGACACCTAAATTTGTGGATCAGTATTCAAAATTACCTGAATACATTAATAGTGAAATCAAGCAAAGTGTTACAAAATTAGTCCGTTTTCTTTTGTCATTTGATTTAATATTTGATTGATAATGTATTGTTATCTGACAGTTGTATTACACACACACACACATATATATATGTATATGCATAACAGTATTTTAAAATCTCATTAAATATTGTTTATTAACATATCTAACTGAACACATTTAATTATTACACCAAGTCCTTGTCATTATACAGCTTGTTAATAATTATTATATTTGAAATATTGTTGTTACTATTAGCTCTAGCCATATGAGGTATTTGTAACTTAAAATGACATTTTAAAAGCTGTATTGCTAACGTTCTTAACGCTCGTTGTACCTGAAAGAAGACAGTTGTAAACAGAGTTTGCCAAACTAAGAAAAGACTGTGAAGGTTATTATGAATATCTATTTAAATCACTTCTTTTTCTCAGTAGAAATTAAGTTATATCTGTGAACTACTTTTTGGAAGTTGCTTTTTTATTGCCGAAGTTAAAAATACTGCAATACGTGTACGGTAAGGCATAGAAATCAAATTAGACTTATAATCTTGTCATTTAAATTCATATATATACACATGATAAGGGTCAATAACGGTGGGTTGTATAATCTATTACTGTGAGCGCAATTACACATAGTTGTTTTGGGAGCCCATCACACATTATTTTAAAATGAAGATAATGATTTTTGAAAAATGTACACAATTTCAGAATTATAAAGGAATATTCAACCTTAAATTCAATCACTGATCATAAGGAAAAATCTTTGAATATATATATATATATTTTTAGGATCCTGATACGAAGACATTTTCCTGTGTAGCTGTCAACAAGATTTTAAATGAGCATGTCACACAAACAGCAAAACTTAGTGTTATATGTAAGTACATAAGCAAATCTGAGGTCATGATTTCAGATTTGCACCGTCTGATTTTATATATATACTTATAACTGAATTATTATTATTATTAGAATTCATGATATCTCATTTGATTTTCTTGGTTACAAATACAGCTAGTCAAAACGTTTACAGCTTCTTTGGTGAGTAATACGTATATATTATTTCGCAATAAAAAGACGTCCCATATAGGGTTATAAAGCTTTGTATTACTCCCAGCATCATAAACAAGAATGTCAGTTGTAGAAACGATTCGCCTCATTGATTTGTCATTTATGCTTGTATGAACTTATCAAAATTCAAAATAGACACAGTATCGCAGTGTTATGTGTGTTTGAGCCTGTCTTTAAAGTTTATTTTTCTAAACAATTTCTATAGCATTTAAGAAAAAACAATATACACATTAATTAGTGGTCTGTCGTCGCCTTGTTTGTCAACCGATTTTATTTATTATATTGAATAACCTTCAAATAATACAAATTTTGAAATTAACTCTAATACTTTCTTTTGGCTCTTAACCTTCCACCGTTTTCAAACTTGTAGTCATGAAAAGGACGGGGCTGTTCGTGAGGCCTGAGGAACAGTATCACTCAGGAAATCACATCTGAAGATGGCAATATTTATAAGATGAGATACAGTGTTAGAATTAGTTACAAAATGTAAATTAGCCTGAATATTATTAGATATAATAAAATATAAACAAAAAGAAGGTTACTTGTTTATTTGCCACTATAATGACAACCTGCCAATCATATTTAGTAATCGTTCACCAAAAAACGTCTATCTAGCTACCTGTCCCCAAGTGGGTCAGCGGTTGGTTTGTTTGTTTATTTGTAATTAAACGCAAAGCTACACAATGGGCTAGCTGTACTCTGCCCACCACGGGTATAGAAACCCGGATTCTAGCGTTGTAAGTCAGCAGACATACCGCTGTGCCACTGGGGGGCCAGCGGTTGGTTTACGGACTTATAACACTAAAGTTCAGTTCCCCTCGGTGGACAGAGTGCAGATAACAAATCGTATAGTTTTGAGTCTAAAACAAAACACACACATTAAAACATCTAACATAACTACATTTTTCATATCTAATACAAGTTATTATAAATAAAGTAGAGTTTAATGCAAAAAGTATGAATTTATATATTTTATTCCTGAATAATATAAGCTGCAATTACTTGATGGGAATTTTTTTTTCAAGGCAACAACACAATACTAGTTTAAAGATACAGTGTATATGTTCTGCATCAAAATGGTAGTATTTCAGGGATGTGTTTACTTTCTGAGGGCTTAATGTAACATGATTTCAGAGACTTCCAATCTTACAGATCCACCAGGACCGCCATCTGTAGAAGAACTTGATAATGAACCAATCATTTCAGGGGAAATAAAACAAATTACCTGTGTTTCTTTCGGCGGGAATCCTCGTGCAACCATTCGATGGTTCAAGGGAGATATGGAGGTAATATAGCATGACACGTCTTAAATTGCTTGTTATTTTGAACTTAGATTGTTTTATAAAATAACAACAGACATTTCGGTTCTGGTAAAATCCGTTTGAAAAACTAGAGTGCTTTACATATAAATGTAATATGGGAAAATAATGTTGCAACAGAAATTGTCGCCAGAATAAAACTTTTACACACACACACACACAGATATATATATATATATTATTTAAATAGTAGTTTTGATTAGAATAGTGAATATGTATCCGTATACGATGCAATAACGCCATATTTTGTAATGCATGTTAGGCTACGGAGGCGCTACACAACAAATTATGTTAACAAATCTAACTTTTATTTCTCGAGATTTCATGAATTTTCTTGAAAATAAATTGAAATATGTTGATGTTTTATCAATGAATACATAATTTCGTATATAGTAAAATTCAAAAACAAAACAATTAACATTACTCTAAGGGTAAGAGAAGTATGTGATCGACGTTTCGGACTTCAAAACGCTAAAATGAGGACTGAACATAATGGTAAAACCAATTATTGATTTTTTCAACTTGTAATGTGAATATTAGTACATCCATAGGCATTTAAGAGGCATTTTAAGGCTGAAAAGAGAATCTCCAGGGAAGAGGTATTAAGCATATTCCTCTTATAAGATAATCAGCATGACTATATTTTCTGAACCCAACCGTGCAAAATGTTACATATATTGTGAATCATCAGAGAATAAAGGGTTTTTTTATAATTTAACTGTGCTCTTAACACTAAGAAATTCATCAGACTGCATATAGTTAGAAATGATTTTTATAAATAGGAAATTATCGAACTACTTTGTCATTTGGTGGGACAGCTGTAAATCTTCAGATTTACAATGCTACAATCAGGGGTTCGATTCCCCTCGGTGGACACAGCAGATAGCTCAATGTGGCTTTGCTATAAGAAAACACACTAGAGCTACTTTAAGAAAGAAATTACTAATCTTCTCACATGTGAGAGTCGATAACAAATCACAGTCAAATTGCATTGTGTCCAAAAACATAACGGAGAAGTGTTACAGTCAGTTTCTACAAATAATAATACACTACATTCATTGATTAATTATCATGATAAACATAAAAATATAATGTTTGCCTGCAGTATGTGTCTGCAATATATAAACCTAACGTCGGTTATAAACACTGAAAATTAATATAAATTTTACAGAAACATAGTAGCTTTGTGAGTCACAGTAATAAAAGTAAACATTGGTAACACTGCCACTATAATTTTACATTACAGTCATACTCAAACACAAGTTAATTTTGTACCCAAAAATACCTTTTTATGCTAAGATATTAATTCTCTCATTTCAATGTTCCATGTCCCTTAGGTCGTAGCTATGACTAAGCCTGTACCTAATGGAGTTGCAAGTAGCTTAATAATCCAAGCTGAAGCAAGTGATAATGGAGCAGTATATAGATGTGAAGCGTCCAATCCGGCAATACCCCGACCTCTGGTGGTTTCTGTAACAACTAGAGTCATCTGTAAGCGATAGACATCATCTACAATGGTTTATCACTTTTGTAGCTTTATCTTAATCAGAATATTTCATTTGAAATACACATAGATCATTTCTTTAGAGACTTAAAATATCATTGATGTTTCTTTTGGTATGATCCTAATAAAAACACAATTAACCACTTTGTGTTATATATTTTCAATGACAACAGATTCATCATCATTTGTCTTTAGAAAACAAAGTTATTCAAAATATGGTTCTAACTTTTGTTGTACTTCTTAGTTCCACCTGCTGAATTAAACGTCGAAATAAAGCCGCAAAATCCGAGGGAAAATCAAATTGTAAGTTATTCAGATTTTGTGCTTTTGAATATATGTAAGATACTTTTATAATTAAGTCTTACTCAATTTTAAGAATCTAATGACCTGATATTAGCATAGAGAATAAAAAAAGGCAAAAGAATGAGTGCGTCTAGAAATAAATTTTGATGAATTTTTTAGTATGGATGTATGCTACTTTTATTTTACTTTTCATTTGCTGTTTCTTTTTTCTACAACTTGAGCAACACCAAGGTATTTAAATTGCTTAAAAGGTTTTTTTTGTGTGTGATCCTAGCTATTTATTTTTGCCGTAGTCTTTTTTTCTATAAACATTTTGCTGAAGATAGATTGGTCTTACTTTGTAGGACTTTGTTGTTAGTGTAAGTGTAATAACATTCTGTGGCGTTGACAAGTGATAATCTAACAATGAACAGGTAACAATAACATGCGAGTCTGGATCCAGTAATCCTGAGAGCATCATTCAGTGGTGGAGGAATGATAAATTGATCAGTGGAGATGTGGTTGCGATCTCTAGAGGAGACTATGGAGGAAAAGTAACAAGAAGTCGACTTCGATTTAACGTCAGTTTTGAAGATGATGGCTCGGTGTTCGTGTGTCAAGCAACGAACCCTAGAATACATCGTTCTATACAAAAAACCATCAAACTTGAAATACTTTGTAAGAATTATTTTCTTGTTCAATTATCCAGGTATCTAACGTTTAGTCTGCGTAACTTAAATTTTTTTGAAAGACTGTATACGTTTACGGATGCTCGTTCGGATAATCAATTTCAATGTAATGTGTATTCTCTACTTGGAAAACATGTATTACATTCCGCTGACAAAATAAGATAAAATAATGATTACAATTATGGTTGAGAGCATCGCTCGCATTGTTTGTACACTATTAAAGAATCACTAAGATTTAGTTATATGTTTTTGTATACCAAACCTAATGTACTTGAACGATTTGCATTGTTTTTCTAAATTTTATTTAAAATGATAAAACTTTCAAACTTTATATAAATACTTATTTTTTTTGTTATATCTATTTGGGCTTAAAGTAGATTAACAGTAAACAGTTATGTAAATATAGATTTGTATTTCTTTTGACATGCTACATTTTCGTTCTCTTGGCATAACTTAAAATCTTATGTTTATATATATATAAGTTTTATTTACGTATTTCTAGAACTTGTAATAAATAACCGGTATCTGAAGTATAAAAACTAGTTTGCGCACATAAGTTACGAGGCGAATACATTTGTAATTAATCTCATATAAGGGGAAAATACGTTAAACCCCTTATAACTACTTTAAAAGTTTACGGTTTCCTAAATTCAGACAATAACTGTTACGTAATTTCTTTCAATAAAAAAAGCTCGACAACAGGAAGTTTACTGAAGCACGTTATCATTCAGGTGTTTTGCGTCAGAGCTTGAAAGCCTTAGATAGTTAATGTATAGAGTTATCCTACGACCAGTTGGAAATATTTTCTCCATAGTCTATCAATATTAAACATCAAATAATAGATATGACATGTTGGTGTTAGCCTTTTATTTTTTGTTATATTAATTGCAGCAACTACAATCGAAGTAAATTTAGAACATTATAGAATGCGCTTTAAAAACAGCAGAAGAACTATAGTGCATTTGTTTATTCTATTCATTCTGTCATTGCTAGATAAGCCCCGATTTCTGGTTCAAAATCTGGAGCGCTTCGATGTGCTAGAAGGAGAATCAGCTCATATCAACGTTACTGTAAAAGCTAATCCGTCGTCCATCTCCTACCAGTGGTTTCAAGAGGGGCAGTTAATAATTGACCCCTCGTCCAGTGCACTCTGGATCACGCACGGTCCTCATAGTCATAATGTTTTTGCAAGAGGTTCAGTACTAGAAATCCCAAAAGTTTCAAGAAATCATGCGGGTCTTTATGTATGTGAAGCTGCAAACTCCGAAGGAGCTACAAAAATTGAAATAATCATTAACGTTCTATGTAAGTCACACTTTTAATGTTACTTGTTTACTGATTTTTAAATTTAAGTTATGTTTTACAATTTCGGATGCCTCAAAGGTAAATAATCAGGCAAAATTCACTGAAATCTTAATCAGCTATAAGAGACTTAGTTATTTTAGTTGATTTTTACAATAATATCGTTTAATGTAATAGGTCTAAAAAATAGTTGTCATAGACGCCACATTTATTAAGTTTAGTTTTAGAGAGTAAAGAAGGCTGAATCCTGTGTTCAATGATATGCATTAATAGTGTTTAAGATAATTGAATCCAAAAGCTTTTAAATTTTCAACTTGTGTTCCTCAGGTTTAAATACCAAAACATCATATAATTTGCCTTAAATATTGTGAATACATAAAAAATTTGTTTTCTGTATGAAATAGTTTAGTGAAATTTTCAAATGGTAAAATTGTCCATAGCGTACAAGTAAAGGAGCATATCAAAATAATGTTCCCAATTAGGTAGATTAAGTAAGACCTAAAGAAAGCGAATATTGTCAATAAAAATATATGTAATGCTTCAAAAAAAATCTCTAATTAATATTAACATCCAATCAGAGCAAGCTACCTACTTTGAACAAATTAAAAATCAATTTGGTAATGAGTATAGCTAATTAAATGTATTTTTCTTGTGTTCTGACTTATAAATATTATACTACGTTGCTTCATCAGTTGGGCACCATTGCTGCTAACGATATTTTCGACCGTAAACCTAATAATACCTCACGGACCTTGGTTAGCTTAGAAGATTTAGGTAAGTCCTAAATCCAAACACCAAACTAACAATACAAAACAATGTTTATAATAAAATTATAATAATGAAAATTAAAAATTGTAAAAAGAAATATCTAAAACATTCGAAATTTACTTTTATTGCAGTTGTCACCTTTTCCACAGACAAATTAAAATACTATTATAAAATGTTAATAACAAATTATAACTGCTATCGGAACATGCAACTTTACTTGTGGAAGTGGGATTTATGTCATGTCTCACTCTCACTCCCATTTATATAGTATATATATATATATATATATATAACGAATGTAAGATATTTAGCGCTTTATTTTGCAACAACTAACAAAGCTACTTCAGTTTCATTTAAGTTTAGGTAAAACTTACTAAAGTACAAGTGTTTGAAACAATTATTATTAGTTTTCAAAGATTTTACGAAAATATTTGTATTTAAGACCAAGCTCCTAAAGCTGTGTGCTGCCGTTTCTCATTTTATACTACAGACGAGAAGAAAGGCAGCCAGTCAATAGCACCCTGTCAACTGCCATCCACGATAAGAGAATCATTGTCCCCATATAACGCACCCACAATTTAAAGTGCGGGGAATATTTTATCCTATCGCACGCAATCGAACCTGGATTGTCATCTCCGAAATCGGGATCTGTAAGTCAGAGCCAACGCAAGCCCTTTTTCTGAAAGTATTCAATCCATTTACATATATATATAAGTAACCAAAAATACGCACTTCGCAACTGTCAGAAAAGCACCTCTTATGATATAACAGTTGTTCGTCATGATATTTAACATTATTGTTAAAGCGTAACAATAAAAAAAATATTAGATCTTATTATTCAGTTCTCTACCTAAATTTAAAGTTACAACTTTCTTTGCAACAAACGTCCTTGTGTAATTAAAATCTAAAAGTTTGTGCTTTTCATCGCTTTCTACCATTTTACCACTTCATGCAATTAATATTAAAAGCAACTACTTACTTTCATATTACGGAATCATAGTCAAATACACATATACATGTATATGATAATTTGCTAATTACATTTTCAGTACCCTGTAATAATAATTTAGTAATGTTATTGCTTAAATTTGTATTCCATAAAACTGATCTGTGTAGTATATCAGGTTGTATATTATTCCTATACTCTAATATAAGTTACAATTTTTTCTTACATTTTTAATTACATTTGAGCGATAGAGTATCATACTAATAGCGTATGGATGGTTAGCCTCATAAAGACATCATCTAAGCAAAATAAATATATTATCCATACTCATATATATTACATATTTGTAGTTTGCAACCGTACAAGTACATTGTTTTACAGACAAGAAAGTAAACTGAAACGAAATACTTGCATTATGACGTAAATCTACATAATCTCCCTTTTTGGCAAGATTTTCTTATATAGCCAACATTTTTCTTTTTTTAGCTACAAATCATAATATGAAAATGTGTATTGTTATTAAGAAGAAAGCTTATGTAAAAATGCTTTTGAATCATCCAATAATAAAGTATCCTGAAACATTGCGGATGTTGGCATTCTTCTGACAAAATATAACTATGAAATCATTATTGAATTTTTAATATTAAGAGCATGCAATTGTATAGAAGTTGCTGCATGTTTAGTCTGTGTCATTGCATTTATCCAGATTAAAAGTTGTTTTAATTGGTTACGTCATATTTAATATCAAGTTTAACGAAGCTAATTTTGCAGTAAAGTAAATTAGTTCTAATGGAAATTCTCTCTTTGATCAACTCCACACCTTATTCCACAAACGTCCTTTTCATTAGAAACAAAAATAAGATTATTTATTGTTTTTAATGAATTTTATTACTATTTAAATAGCCATATCTACTTTTAACCTATGATTATTCTTGCAAACTTTTATTTTAGAATATATCTCAAGTAATTCTTAATTAGTCGCATTTTCGTCTTGAGCTCTTGAAATACAGTTTGATATCTGAAGCTTTTGCTCTGAAGATATAGTTTTTAAACTCATCATTCAGTTTAAATAGAGTCTTGGCCAAAATGTTCGCATTCTGTTTTATATTATTGTTAGCGGCCCGGCATGGCCAGGTATTTAAGGCACTCGACTCGCAATCTCAAGATCGCGGGTTCGAATCCCTGTCTCACCAAACATGTTCGCCCTTTCAGCAGTGGGGGCTTTATAATGTGACGGTCAATCCCACTATTCGTTGGTAAAAGAGTAGCCCAAGAGTTGGCGGTGGGTGGTGATGACTAGCTGCCTTCCCTCTAGTCTTACACTGCTAAATTAGGGACGGCTAGCGCAGATAGCCCTCGTGTAGCTTTCCGCGAAATTAAAAAAAACAACAAGAAACAAAACAATTATTGTTAGTGTCTACGTGCATGGAGTAGTTATTACAGTAAATGCCCGAGTAGTAACAGAAAAGGTAGCGTACAGCCGTACAAACATGTACATGTTGTTATTCTGGTTGTATAAGTTGTTTTGAGCATTTCTTCGTCAAAACACACATAAACACCTGTTTTGTATAGAATGGTGTGCTTTTAGTATAATCTTTTTCGAAACAGGTCAACGTAATTGGTGTAGAGTCATGCCTTGTGACGTGCCAGAAGTTATAGGACTTCAAATTGTTCGACTGTCCAGAAAATGGTATGAAGGAAATGGACATTGCCAGAAAAGTAGTGCACCCCAATGTACTGTAACCAAAATCCTGAAATGTCATCGGACTACAGGAAACGTTGTTCAAGGGAAGTCTATTGGTAGACGCCGAAAAACTACTGCCAGATGACCGTGTTTTGATCAAGGTCGAGAGAAGTCTTGCAACACCTTACAACAGAAATGACATAGACACATTCATTCCAAAGTATCCAGAAGAACAGTGGATAGCAAACTGACCAAACAAGGGTTATTGGCGATCTGCAAACTGATATTAACCAGAATTCGTCGCCCTCACCGTGTTACTTAGGCAAAACAGCATGCCAAGCTAGTTAGAACACTGGCGACATGTCATCTTTTCAAATAAGTCGTGTTCGTCGTTTGCCTGGAGAACAAATGAGGGAAGACTGTCTTTTCCACAAGGAACACATAGGAGGTTGTGCACTACATGTTTAGGCGGCTATTCTCATGGTGGAAAAAATGTCCTTCATATCCTCCGAAGAAATGTAAATGACGCCTCCTATAGGCATTGCATGGAGACAATATTTCTGCCATATGCTAGGGCAAGGTTTGGCAACAACTCTGTGTTCCATGGTGACAATGCCACTGCCCACAGTGTGTATTGTACAGGATTATTTCGACCAGGAGGACGTTACAAGATTGCCATGACCAGGAAAGTCTCCATATTGTAATCCCATTGAGAACTGTTGAACAGAAATGAGTCGGAAAATTGCTAACCAGAACCATAAACCAGCTACTGTAGCTGAGTTGCAGCACTTTCTAGTGACAAATTGGGATGAAATCACGTTGGATTACATCAATAACCTCATCGACAGCATGCCAGGTTATTATACTACGAGGAGGGCCAACCAAGTACTGAATATGTAATAGGAATAATGTAACAGACGCTGTTTACAATAATTTGATGTAATATTTTGTAATTATATATGTTTTGTTGTGATAGGTGAAATACTGAATTACACATCTTTCTGCGGGTGTCTGGTAAAATTGTTTACTGTTCTAATAAATCGTTCATGATGTTCATAGAGCCTGTTTCATTATATAAATTACATGTGTAGATGTTTAATATGACATGCATTTCTCAGTTTGACAGTGCTAAGTGTATTTGTGTTCCATCTTAATAATGATGATCTTATTTGCTACAAGATATGCAAACATTCTGCCAAAGACTGTATAATTTGATTACTTACTGTAACCCTGTCAAAGTACACTGAGTTAAGTGGCTTCTGGTCACCAAATCACTACAATATAAATACGTCTGATGTTGCATCAATATTGTAAACAATATTTTAAAATATCTGAGTATTTTAAGCCATAGCTTTTATGATTGTTGTTGCTGTTGAAAGATGATAGTTTTCTATGGTAATAAATATAAAAATTACGCATAAATAAAATATTAGATAAAACAACACAATTTTCAATTTTTATTTTTAATAGATTATAGAACATAACCTAATCTAAGATTATTAGCATGTTACACTTTACACTTAATGCTTTAATAATTTTGCACTTTCACATCTAAATTTATTATTATATCGGCCAATAAACTAATAGTCATTTATGCTAAATTTAGCTATCTGCAGAAAAAGTATAGAACATTTCAACCACTCATTGAATTTTATTCAAACTTTAAACTTTTAAATCACAAATACAAATATAAAAAAGACTTAAGATTTGTTCCTTTATAACCTTTTTTTTTTAATAGTAAGTAAGAATTTAAATATATAAATAGTTCTTATTTTGTAAGTAAACAAAGCATAGGCAGCACGTAAACTTCTTACACAAGGAAAATGTTAATAATTTGTTTAAATTAGTATATATATATATATATA
>NW_013665652.1:82969-119817 GCF_000517525.1 Limulus polyphemus | reverse complement strand
ATCGGTCTTGTTTAACAAAATCTGCCTACAAGAAAATCTGTCACCAAAGTATACCAATATATATATATATATATATGTTACTTGTGACGGATTTACTATCCTATATCTATTTTAATATCGATGTTTGATTGAGTTAAATTTATATTTAGAGATGTACATAACTTATACTGTTAAATAAGTATTGCGAAATTGCCGCCTACACTCTAAAATTGTAGAAACTTCTCGAGTGTAAGAATCAACAATATACGTGTACGTAAACACTGGTGTATCGTTTATATTGGTGCGTTATAATGTGACACATGCTTGTCCTTTCAGCCGTGGAGGCGTTAAAATGTGATGATCAATCCTACTATTCGTTGGTAAAAAAATAGGGACGGCTAGCGCAGATAGCCCTCGTGTAGCTGTGCGCGAAATTCATAACAAACAAACTATCATTCCTTCTCAAAGTGTCCTGCCCCTTAGTAAGCAGAGCACAGATAGCTCATTGTGTGGCTTTGTGCTTAATTTTGTGTCCTCAATTTATGTTTTCAAATATCATTACGATTTTACTGAGTTTATACTTATAAATCAATCATTCAGTTCATCTCCTTTTCTGATTTTGTTGATAATGATATAAGTGTATGCCGAACTATTCTACTCACGTAAATATGCTATTCTTCATCTCTACAACCGTGTTCGTATTTATTAGTAGATTCCGTTTTCCATGTTGTACGCCTTTCACCAACGTTCTTATATATTATTGTTTCTAATGTTATAATCCAGCCTCTAGATAATCAAACATAATGATAAAATTCTGTATATCTGAACCTTAGAATTACGATACCGATTAAAAACTTTAAACTTAAGAAAATTAATATACATATTGTATGCTGTTAGAATTTCTAGCTCAGAGTAAGTTGAATATAGACACTGTTTATACAGTCTCTACTCTATCATAGTTATAGTTAGGTTTACATACAGTCTTTACTCCATCATAGTTATAGTTAGGTTTACATACTCAAGCTACAACATCATTCAGTTATTTATCTTAGCTTTATCGGTGAGAACCATAACATTTATCTACAGAATGATGGTATGACGTCACACTAAAATTACGATTTACAAAGAGCAACATCGAGCAGTCTTGTACAATGCCTTTATTGGTTTCTAGTTTATTTTTAACATATTTATAAACAAGCGAACATAATTATTAAGATATAATTATACACTTTACTAAGCTGAATAACTCGTTATGACCATTGAAACATTATTATGAAGAAGAGACATATCGAAATAGTTTAAATACTTAGGTTTATCAATTTATACTAACGTTTTGAAAACGCCACAATGAAAGTAGTTTTTGCATTAATGGATTAATTAAATTTAAAAAGTTACATATATATTTCTGCGAATCGTATTCTCATTGTATTGCAAAGTTCACAATAAAACCACTGAATAAAAAATTAGTTTCTTTTGAAATCAATGAATATGCGTTAATTTCAGTTTCAAATCTAACTTTTACAATCATTTTTGCCAATATAAAATTGAAAAAAAAAAACTGCCTAGCTTAACCATTCTATTTCATTATACTTGTTTGTTAGTTTATGCAATGTAGATTAACAATACGTAGCTTAATTTTACCGTGAAAAAGCTCCCTCTGTGTTTGGCTAGTAGGCTATTGAAATAAATTATTTCTAGTTGACTAGTCCTTGAAAAACGATGTTAGGGACATTATCTCTGACATTTCCTCTGTGATATCGTATGCATTGACTCAACTCAAAACATAACTCTTTATAAATGAATCAGACATTTTTTTTTACTATGAATCTGAGATTTTTTATTCAGAGAAGTATATAGTTTATAAGAAGGTATGAATACCAAAACCGAAAAGTATATTTTAAATACAGATAAAACGTTTTCATTCGAAAAAAAAAAACGCTCGAAAATGAATGCGTCCTCTTGGATCAGTACACTACCCACTGTTATGTCAAAATTCATATTTTGTATGAAATTTTAAACCATTAAATGTATTACAAATGATTCCTTTCAATAATTAAAATTACGTGCATTGACCTTTAATGAAATTTAATTAACTCGTCTGAAAATTCATCGAGTAATACCACATGATAAAATACGGACAGCATTTAGTAAACTAGTCTGAAGTACAGATACCCTGTTTTTGTTTTTTAGAAGAAAATAGTACTTTGAGGTAAAACAAAAAAATAACCTTTAAGATTGTTTGCAAAAACGTCCCGTAGGTCTTCTATTGCGTTATAATGTTTGTCAAATGAAAGATAAATGGCCGCTTTAAAAACGAGAAATACGATCCACTTACTGGCATGGTATTTACGGTTTCATCCTACCAAAGTTCAGCAGTAAAATCTGTTTCATAACGTTTCTATTAAAATCTACTTGTGACAAAAATAAAAGGTCGTTCAGAGTTGATCTGTTAAGATATATTTGCTCAAGATACAAAAATCGATCGTCCCTGCTTTTATTGAACACTGTTGTGTACTGACAGTTAAAAATCAATAACTTTGTATCGCATTTACAACACAAAAAATTACTTTATAATATTTGCAGTCATGTATCCAGGCATAAGATATTTGTTTTTCATTACAATCCCATATTTTATTTTTAAGGAATAGCGGCAGATTATATGCAATGTTTGTACAAGTTCTTCACAAAATTTCATCAGAAATTGTATTAACGGATTTCTTTGATCATATCAAAATTATAACCGTAGCTTTATTCTGACGAAACAGTAACTAGATTAACTAAAAATCCAACTTATGAAACAAAGGCTTAGCAATAAGTCTGAGAGCTAATAACACTACAAATCGAATTTTGATACCGATGTTGGGCATAGCACAGATATCTCATTGTGTAGTTTCGTGTTTACTAACAAATAAACCGTATGAAACTAAGTAAAAACATCCTGCTGTTTGAGTTGGTAAAAATAACGAAACATACCTGAGCCGTCAAATCAGTTTGGAAGGTGTGTCATTATTACTAAGAACTTAGTTTTCCTGTTAAATCTATTGTTTTCTTTTTTGTAATAAAAGTAGTAGAATGTACTGTAGAATAGTTCAAATATAAGAATATAAAATATGAATAATATACAAAAGAACAATTGTTTTGTTCGGTAGCGGACAGCCATTGTAAACAAATTATTCTACATGTTTTACTTATTTATCAATAACAGACTTTAAAAGTCTGGTTACTCGTGTTTAATCATCTTTAGTAGAGCTTAGTAGTGAAACGTCAACTGTTGTATTAGAAAACGTACTTTCGAAGATTTTATTATTTTTTCCAGACAACTGTTATTAGCTTATTAGCCAGATGTAGGTTTCACATAACAACTTCACTTCTCACAAATTAATAAGATACTTGTAGGTTTTTAATTTTAAAGATGAAGCCTATAGAATTTTTTGCGTTACCTTTAATCTTCGATCGTTTTGTTGGTTGTTAAGCGCAAAACTACGCAATGGGTTATTTCTATTCTGTCATCCGTGGGTATCGAAACCCAATTTTCAATGTTAAAAACCCTCAGACTTGCCGCTGAGCGACAGGAGGAGGCAGATTTAGTATTTCTGTTGATGCTGTTATTATGAAACGTATTGCTCTGTATTCGTTGGGAATAGTCATTTACGTTCGGTCATAACACGTGATGATATTCAATCTATACCTTAACGCAAACAAATTCTTTAGATGGTAAACATAGGATATGGCTCCTAAACCAATCTCTTTTTAAAATTAGCTAAATTATGTAATAAAACACAAACTGCAAAAAATTAACCAAAAACAAACGTTTTAGAAACAGTTGTCTAGTACTCTCTTACAGTGATTTGGGTGATGAACCCATTGCTACTCAACACATAATTATGTATGTTCAGTAGAGAATACACACGGCATACTATCTTTTAAAGTGCAACAGTAAAGGCAATACAAAAACATCGCATCGAATTTCCATTAGAAAATATTTTTTGTAATATAATACATAATAAAATTGAGTAATATTTATTACGATGCTTAGATCTGTCATTTTTTTGAAGAAACATAATCAATATTTTCTGGAAAAAGATCTACCTATTGTACAGTAAAACAACTTTGCCTTCTTCCATGCTTTGATGAGAGAACGGCGAATTATACTTACCTAATTAAGACAGATAGATGGATAGAAATGTCTTGTAGGGCTAAATTAAATTATTTCGAAGGTTTCTACATTTGAATCCATTTTATTTTTTCTAGATCAGGCCACCATAACAAAATTCAGCCATACGGTTCTGGCAAACCCTGGGGACGACGCTCAATTCGAATGCATAGTAAATGGTAACCCACTCACTGATGACACCATACGATGGGCCAGATCTGGTTTTGACAAGCTCAGGACGCAAGTGGTTTCTTCCAGAGGGCATTCGATACTAAACGTTTTCAATGTGTCAAGGAAGGACGCTGGGGAGTTCCACTGTTTAGCTTACAATGGAATTGGAGAAGAAACGGAAGCACGCATACAGCTTGTAGTCAAGTGTGAGTCGTGAGTGGATCTACAGAAAATAAGACATTTTATTCATTTAAAATGTGTTATATATATAGCTATTATTTATATCACAAACTGTCTGGACATAGTACAAAGTAAGCACACAAGATTAAAATAAACGGATTACCTTAAAATCTTTTCCACAAGAAAATTAATACTTATGTTTTTAGTGGAATAATAAGGTTTTAGGTTTATCCGAATCTAAAACTTTATTGTTATTAAAGTCTTGATAATTGTAATTAATTATGAATATATGTTGTCTTATAATTACTTTGCTCTACTCCAGCCAATAAGCATTTCACATTTCTTAAGATATGGGGGGAGGACAGTTTGTTTTGAAGTTAAGCACAAAGATACACAATGAGCTATCTGTGCTTTGCCCACCACGGGTATCGAAACCCGGTTTCTAGCGTAGTAAGTCCGCAGACATACCATTGAACCACTGGGAGGAAGGGGGGAAGAGTAATATTTTATGAAGCTTATAAACAATGTCTTTTTGTGCGTCTTCTGCTACTAACAATTTTATCAAACATGCGTTATTCCTTATCTTATTATTCGATGCTTCAGTATTCAAAATATTATTACTTTGATTCTCAAAAGCTTTTAAAATTCAATATTAATATTATATGTCAAAGTAGCGGTTTTAGATAGATAAGTTGTTCTTTTTCCAAAAAACTTAGTGTTTATACTATTTGCTGACATTACTTGTTTTGTGCAGTTAAACCAGTTATTCACTTGACGAGGCAACTGCTAAACGTAGCTGTTGATCAAGGAAACACTGCCCGTCTTGTCTGTGTTGTGGAAGCTGCTCCCAGCGTCAACTTCACCTGGTCCTTAGACAGTGGTGTGGTGATAGGAAGTTATCTAGGCATCTCTAAGTACACCATCCAAAAAGCCCAGTTAGACGAGACTATGTGGGAAAGTGTTTTGTTTATTAAGAATGTTACAGATACTGACTATGGAAAGTATATGTGCATTGTAAAGAACGAGTTAGGTGTTGATGATATCATTATTACACTCAGAAGAAAAGGTATTTGTTTTATATTTATTTTCAACAAACAGAACGCTATGTTTTTTGTTTGTTTGTTTTTTTTGCTTTTTTCATGTGGACGTGATTTATTTTTCTACATGTGTCATTAAATCAGAATCATGTTTTTAGCGCAAAAATAAAGACTCAACAGTTTCGTAGAAATTTTTTTTTCTTCTTAGAGTTCGTGAAAATTAAAACTCCTTTTGATGCTCATGTAAGGGAAGGACATATTCATGTAGTTATCTCAAAATACGTTATGCTTTAAAATAAGACGATTTACAAGTGGAGGAAATTAATGTTGTTTGTTTATTGTTAAGCGCGAAGCTACACAATGGGCTATCTGTGCTGTGCTCACCACGGGTATCGAAAGCCAAATTTTAGCGTTATAAGCCGTCAGATTTACCGCTTAACCACTGGGTCTAATTAACATTGTAATTACAATTATGGTTTGTTTGTTTACTTGTTTTTAGAATTTCTCTCATAGGTACTCAAGGGCTATCTGCGCTAGCCGTCCATAATCTAAAAGTGATACACTGGAAAGATTTTAAAATTCGACACATTTAATTAATGATGTATCATAAAGTAGATAAAGCATCGTGAATGTGAACATAATAGATAAACAATGGATTTGCTTTGAATTTCGCGCAAAGAACTAGCTGCGTCCTTAATTTAACAATGATAGGGAAGGCAGATAGTCAACACCATCCATCGCCGACTTTTGGGCTACTCTTTTTTCCAAAGAAAAATGGGATTGACCTTCATATTATAACTTCCCACGCCTCAAAGGGCGAGCATATTCGATGACGGGATTCTCATGACCCGCAGATTATAAGTCGAGTTCCATAACCAACAGGCCATGCTAGGCCGATATTTATAGAAAAACAGAATTATAGTTAGTAATTTCGGCTATAGTTGAGCCGGAGTGACTATCAAATGAGAACACTGCCATCTAGATTGTGAGAAATTTAGCATTTGAAAATATTAGCACATCAGGACGGTTTCTGAATTAAAATCTGCCTTGATACTGTAGCCCAGAGACTTTCCGCTCATCGACGTTTTCGTTGCTTATTTGATTCATTTATGCATATATTATTTTGACATTTTGTCATAGCCACACCTCACATGATAAGACGTGAACAAAATGAACACAGTTTTATCTTTCTTTTCATCTTTTGACTACAGATAAATAACGTATAAAATACACAATTTTTTTAATTTCTAGCGAGTAAACGATAGTAAAAAAAATGGCGCAAGAAACGTACTTTCAGTGCAGAATCATCTGCTCACTTCTGTTATATCATGCTTTAAAACACTATCGGTATTTTAAACGAGACGACATGGGGTGACCTTTTGAAGTAATTAAAACAGTTAAAACAGTTTCGTATTTCCAAATATAGTATGTTAGAATCGTTTAATTTTGTGTATCAGTGTCACTATTCCAAATTTTGTTTAAATTTGAAACGGCTTAAATCTGCGCTACTATTTATTTGTGTATAAAATTATGTAAAGTTAAAAACATATAATGTAAATGTATATTCTTATACAATCAGAATACTAAACACACACGTTGAAACTGTAATCACATAGTAGGATTTGATAAAGCCTAACGAACTGATATTATATTCTTATTTGTCTGGATATTTTTTTTTCTGTTTCGAAGTTAATTCGAAGTGTGTGTGTGTGTGTATATATATATATATACATATGTATAAAACAATTAAGTTTTATATAGATTGTTTTTTTATCTATTTCATGTAAAATTGGACTTTCATTTCCTTTAGGCAAACCGGATTCCCCTGAGAACTTTCATGTTCTCAATGTTTCATACGACTCAGTATCTTTAGGATGGATTCCTGGCTTCAACGGCGGAGCCGCACAGGAGTTCCAAATCCGCTATCGCGAGTCTAGGTCTAAAATATACAGCTTTACCAAATTCATTCCAGGAAGTTCTGTCCTTCTAGTTGTAAGAGACTTAAAACCACAGTCGGAATACGTGTTCGAAATCATGGCTCGAAATAAATACGGAGAAAGTCGTAACACTAATGCAGTTGTAACAACTAAAATATTGGGTATGATTTGAAAGACATCTTTCCACTTTATAAATAATAATGATACAGATACAGTTTTCATAATACAATTTTCTTGATGTCTTATTTACAAATTATGTTACTTTTTCTAATTTGAATTTCGGTAAGGAGAATTCTTCATTTTGTTATTTATAATCGAATCTTCAGTTTTTTTCCGTGCAATAAATTAAAATATATTTTCATGTTTGATTCAACCAAATTAGAATTATATTATTTCAAAATGCATATATATTTTTACCTTTATACATATAGCTTCAAACGCATTCAACTTCAAATATAATATGTATTATAAAGAAAGCTTTAACATTCAAAACTGTTTAGTGATTATTTCTATAGAATTGCTGTCCAAAAAACTTGTTTTTGTTTTTGAATTTCGCGCAAATCTACACGAGGGCTATCTGCGATAGCCGTCCCTAATTTATCAGTGTAAGACTAGAGGGAAGGCAGCTAGTCATCACCACCCACCGCCAACTCTTGGGCTACTCTTTTACTAACGAATAGTGGGATTGACCGTCACATTATAACGGCACCACGGCTGAAAGGGCGAGCATGTTTGGTGTGACAGGGATTCGAACCCGCGACCCTCAGATCGCGAGTCGAGTGCCTTAACCACCTGGCCATGCCGGGCCGAATTCCCCCCCCAAAAAAAAAACTTAAGTCATCAAATCAAAATACTTTTTCGTGTATTAACAAACTTGAATCAATTTTAAGTTTCGAAAATTCGAAATTTGTTTGGTGAAAAAATATATTTTATTGCCAAAGCGTATATATAGCTTCTTTCTAGTTTTTAATTTTACAAAAATTAATATGTATTGAAGTGTAGTACAGTCTTGACCAAAATGTTTGCATACTATTCTATATTCATGTTATTGTCTATATGCACGTAGTAGTTATTGAGTAAATGCCTGATCGGATAAACATGTACGAGTTGTTATTCTGGTTTGAATAACTTGTTTTGAACATTTGTTCGTCAACAACTCTTACACGTCTGTTTTGTATAAAATGGTGTGCTTTTGGTACAATATTTTTCGAAACAATCAACACTTTGTTCAGACAATTCTTCTGTACTTGGTGTAGAGTCATGCCTTGTCACGTACTAGAAGTTATAGGGCGCCAAATTGTTCGACTGTCCAGAAAGGGTATGAAGCAAACGGACGTTGGCAGAACAGTAGAGTACCCCAAGTGTACTGTATCCAGAATCCTAAAACGTCATCGGACTAGAGGAAACGTTGTTCCCGCAAGGTTTACTTACAGACACCGAAACACTACTACCTGAATTGACCATGTTTTGATCAAGTTAACACGACAGGAATGGCATGAACACATTCATTTCAGGATATCCAGAAGAACAATGAATAGGAGACTGACAAATCAAGACAATTTTGCAAGGAGAACTATCTGCAAAACCGATATTAACCAAAATTCACCACCGTAACTGTGTTACTTGGGCAGGACAGTATTCCAACTTATAGTAGAACAAACTTGACTTTAACATTATTAGAGAGTAATAATACCGATATGATTTGTGTATGTTTGGAATCCCCTACGTATGCCAACGTAGAGTGATTTAATGTTTTTATTGTTATTATTCTTTATATAACGTATTAATTTTACCTAATCTTATTTTACTGATTATCCATAGGCTAACAGTATAAAATACGTAAAAAAAAACGACAGCAAGTAGCGAGATAAAAAGGGGGTAATAGAGTGGTGGCTATAATTTATACATTCGATGTTAGAGACTGCCTAATTAAATAATGAAGTTTTTTTTTTGTATCTTTTGTGTACGTCCACAAAAAAAAACCTTCTAGTTAAAACTCCAAGGAGACCAACTGTTGCATTTTATGTTACTTTTATAAGGACTTTTATGTTACGCATTTATTGATATCGCTGGTTAAGACATTGAAGAGTTGTATTGTTATATTGATTCAATAACATGCAAATGCAGCTGACTAATCATAAAAACAAGCTTTGTTAGGTTACTTATTGTTCGTTCTCCAATACTGGAGAGATCGCTATAGTCTACATACCCTGTATATTTAGATGTATAAGTAAATAATTTCGTTGCATTTTAATTATTTTTCTAGGTTAATCTGATTTCAACGAAACGTCTATATTTATTTAAACATTTTTTAGAGCTGCGTTTTAAATTTTAACAGATAACTCTTTAATGGACACATCAAAAGCCATGGTCAACTCTACCGATGAAGATAACAAAGGAATTTCTAGTATTTTCATCATTGTAGGTGTTATTGCAGGCGCATGTCTCGTTTTTCTTAACATCATTTTTGTCATCTATTTTATAAGAAAAAGGAAGCATAATCAACAAAACCAAGGTTTGTTTGTTTTTTGTTATCTCAAGAAGATATCTAAATGTTATATTTGTTACGACAAGTTGCTTATAGTTTCATCTTTAGGTTTCTATCAATTCTCAATGAGCCCGTGTAGTAAAATTTAATTTGTTTCTCTCTCTTAAAGTTTTAAAAAATATTTTCTGCAGATTGGTTTTAATTCGATTGTAACGTATAATAAACAAAACTATTTCGTTTATATGCAAAAACTGCATGTAAAATTAAGTTATTTACCATAAAAAGTGACGTTTAAATAGCAATAAAAACCTTAGGTAGTAATGTAATGAAGTTTTTGTATTTTTCTAATAACTGATTTGATTTTTAACCATATCAAGAAGATGTCACTTCTGAAAGAAAGACATCCGAAGTGTCTGATTCTCAGATGTATACACCTAGTAATTATCAAGAGAAAATTAACGGAGAAGCATTATACCCGGTTCAGGATGAAAGCAACGAAACTAGTCATGATATAATGTTGAAAGAAGTACCCAACAATAGAAAGGTAAGGTTGATTTGATATAATTAATTAAGAAATATGGGAAGCATTATATCCCGTTTCAAACAAAAACAACTAAACTTATCATGGTGTAATGTTTAAAGAATTACTCAATGATACAAAGGTAAAGTTGATTTGATATTGTTGCTGAAGAAACCTTGAGGTGTGAACATTTATAAAACGAAAAATATAAATCATTATCGTTCTGATTGAATGTTATTGTTGTCATAAACAGAAAATATACAAACTAATTCCTAGAAACTAGTCTCTCTCCATTGTGTTTATGTAAATATTGTATATGAAACGGCGTAGATTTGCGAACACTATTTCCGAAACACATGAATTTCAACTGAATTCGTAAGTTTTAATCACAATTTTATCAGCATGATACTAAGGCTCTGATAATGGTCTGTGGACTAAATGACAACAATCCTGTTAAAGTAACAAATCGGGTAAAAGTTTATGTGCTTTGTAATTTGTAATCCTTTAAAGTTCTTTAATTCAAGCGTGCTCGTTGTTCATTGTTCTGCTTGCATTTAGCGTACTTTCACTAATTCAGATAATTCTTGTTCGGATTGTTTTCTTTTTACCAACTCTCTGCAATTCTTAGAACTATCCGTTGTTAAAAGAGGTTATAATTAGAAATAAGACAAAGAAATGCTTCTTTTTCTTTGTTGTTTTGTTGTTAGGCGTAAAGTTATACAATTGGTTTTCTGCGCTGTTTCCACCACATGGTATCGAACCCCTAATTATAGCGTTAGAACCCTCTAACTTAAAGCTCAACCAGTGGGGAACGCTGTTTAATGTTATATTTAGTTGCTAATCTACCATCAGGTAGCCATGTTTAGTGATGTAAATTCCAATAGTTTAAACAGAACTTTAGCAGTTCTAGCAGTTCAATAAATCCCCCCTCCGGTGGCTCAGCGACAATTCTAACGACTTATAAAGCTAAAAACAGGTTTCGATAACCACAGTTGGCAGAGCACATATAGCTTTGTGCTTAACAACAAACAATGAATGAATTTCCATTATCTAACTGTAAATTATTTAAATCAGACTAGAAGAGAGCTTTGCAGTAAATGTGTTGGTTTCGTATGACTGATGTGTAATTAATTCATAGTAGCGTAATCTCTAATTGTTTATGAACTAATATTAAACAAATATATTTAAAGTATCAATGAAATCTTAAATCCCATAATCCAATAAAATAGCAGTTTAAAGAATTTTTAAGGGTGATATTAACAATCAAAAACACAAATATATTAAAATGCAAAAGAAATTTCAACCTACAAAAATATTGGGCATAAAGCATTTAAGGATTATGTTTATAGTTTCATGTTAAATACAAAAATAGACATTGTTACATAACAGACTTCCTTCATCCCACGATGAAAACTGTATGCAAAAATCGTAGTAAAGTGCTATATGTATTTTTAGTAAAAAAAAAATAGATTGTTTTGTTTCAATGTTTAATGGCGAATTTTGATATCTAAAAACGTTTTCGTTTAGATTTCTTTCCTGTTTTAATACAATAAAAAATTATCATACAGTTTGCTTTGGAATAACGGTTTAAAGATAGCGAGCATATATATGTATACTTTTATTTTATTCCTGTAAACTCCCAGTGGAGCATAGGGCCGCAACAACACCTCGCCAACGGAAGGTGTTGTTGCAGTTACTTGTAGCAGGTTTGTTTTTACGGGGTTGCTAGCCCCGCGTCCAACCCTCCTCCTTTCTCACCCTGGACTTGGGAACAGGCAAAGGCGGAGGTTTGGCATGTTCGGTGTGACGGAGATTCGAACCTCAGATTACGAATCGAGCGCCCTAACCACCTGGCCATGCCTGGCCTATATGTATACTTACTACACTTCAATTTGTATCTTTTACGAACAAAGAAATTGATGTCACAAGGAAACTATTAAATAAAACAAATATTCCGTAGATGAATATCTGCTAAAAATGCAATTTTAGACAGTCTTATACCATAATGCATTTTATCAACTTGATTATTTAATTTACCTGGTTTGAGGACTGGCATTGCCTGGTTGTTAAGGCGCTCGGCTTGCAATCTACAGGTCACGGTATCGAATCCCGGAGTGAAGCGTGTTCTCCCTTTCAGCCTACATGTTATTAAAATGTAACGTTCAATCCCATTATTTATTGGTAAATAAATAGCCCAAGAGATAACAGTGAGTGTTGCTGGCCGGATGTCATCTCTCTGATCAGCATTTCCAAATTAGTGACGACGGTAGATATGTAACATACTCACCCTCCTTACTGTCAATGAATCACATCATTGTTATATAAGTTAAAAATGATATTAGTTTTTGAGGCATCTAAAGTTTGAGTAAAATATGCTAATATAATTATTATATGTTTGTGATTAAAAGTGATAAAACTATTTATTTTCTGGTATAATCTGACAAAGCAAAAATAAATTGCACAAGGAATAATCTAAGAAAAAACATTAAATTGGCTGTCATATTTTTCTACAATATTAATAATTCCACAATCAGTTGTATGAACATTAAGTTATATATAAATTATATGTGTTTTTTATAGAACGTGGAAGTTGAGAATGAACAAAGTAAATCCCCAAAGTATAATAAACCTTCCGAAGAAAGGACTGAAGAAGGTAAGAATTTCGTAAAAATTGAAAGAAATGGAAAATATATTGTGTGCGATTCACATTATGGCACCGTTACTTAACGTGCATTTGGTATTTAGCATAAAGTTATTTTAATAAGACGTGTAACTAATGACTTTATTTAATAATACGTGTAACTTATGACTCTATTGTTTATTTTATCAGGTTTCTCAAAACAATTGTATATTTGCTATTATATTTACTAATATTATCGTTTCTTAACGTCTACATAAACTAGGTTTACTTAGTTTTGACAATCTCACATTACTTGTCATCATTATACTTTATTAATTAGAAGTACACGTAGTTGAGAAAATTTAACTATTTTACATAAGCTTTAATGAAAATAATGTTTAATGATTAAGGGTTCCATAAATAAACCGATTGCTGTATACCTAAAGAACATATGTGGTTTCATGAATATCCAGATTGCTGTATACATAAAGAACATATGTGGTTCCATAAATAAGCAGATTGTTGTATATCTCAAGAATGTATGTGGTTCAATAAATAACCGGATTGCTGTATACCTAAAGAACATATGTGGTTTCATGAATATTCAGATTGTTGTATATCTCAAAAATGTATGTGGTTCCATAAATAAACAGATTGTTGTATAACTAAAGAATATATGTGGTTCAATAAATAACGAGATTGCTGTATACCTAAAGAACATATGTGGTTCCATAAAAAAAAACATATTTCTGTATATCTCAAGAATGTATGTGGTTCCGTAAATAAACAGATTGATGTATACCTCAGGAACGTATGTGGTTCAATAAATATCCAGATCGCTGGTTATTTATGGAACATACGTGGTTCCGTAAATGTATGAAACTTCCCAATGAGACATGAGGGTACTGGGTCTTCAAATTCTGTTTCACATCTAATATTACTATTACGTATAACTCCTGTTCTTTACATTTATTTATAAACCAGTGGGACACTTAAGTTCTCGTATCATGGGTTTACAATCCTTTACTAGAAATGTATTTAAAACAATAAATATTATTTTTTTATTATGCATCTGCTTACTATTTTATATGTTTTTCATATCGGTAAAGAAAGAGTTAAAAAGCAAAAGAATGACATTACTTAGTACGGGCAATGTCCTTGCAAAAGTATATAAGGAAATTTCCTTTCTGATTCGTGTTGTAATTGTTAGTTTTAATGCATCCTTGTAACTTTACTATAGCTATGGTTGTCAAGTAATCAAGAATTCATGGATCACATACTAAACATCAAATCTAAAACCAATAAGTGTAAGTATTAAACATGAACATGAAATCTAAAGGATCACATTTTGTGTGAATATTTATTACGTTAATTTAATTATAGCAAGGACAATTTACAACAATGAAAACTAACTCATTTTTATCTGATATTTCCCATCAACATTTATTTAGCACAATTAAGTCATTTTTACACATATTAAACAAAAACTGTATGTTATTTTACATTATGTAGAACAAAATAGAGAAATGAGGACATGCAGTGAAACTGACAAAGACTGCCCGGATATTTTAAAGAAACCTGAAATATCAAGTATAGAAAACCGGGAAGTAACGAAACGAGTAAGTAAATTATTAAGAAAAAGTTATAAATTATTCTAATTGTACATTTTTTTCATTATTATAATGTTCTATAAAACATAAAACGATTTAAAGACAAGAATAAGTACGATTATTGTATCGTTGTGTAAAAACCAAGCGAAAAATCTTGATTTTTATATGTTTGTATGTGTGCAGCACTTTGGAGGATATATATATATATATATACATAGTAGTGTTGGGTATCATTATATAAGAAAGTATTCTATATTTCACAACCAGTCTTTAAATCTAAAGATATACAATTTCCTTTTTTTTTTCTATTCTATAAAACTATTATTTTGTCACCCTTCATACACTATTGTATTCCATTTTTTTCAATAGTTTCCAATTTATTCCATATGCAAAATCAATTGAAAGAAACTGCACGTTCAATCAACGTTGCTGGAAAAAAACTAAAACACCACTGAGGGACTTATTAAAATGAAATTCTAAACTTACGATATCCTCCCAGCTATTGAAAACTATATATACCGGTAGATTTGAGGCTGTCAGAGAATAAAAGGAAAATTAAACTATAACTTTTACAAATCCGTTCAATCATATTCGTGAAACGTCATTGTTTCTAATAACAGAGCAGTGCCATTAAGACGTGATTGCGCGTTAACATTGGTTTGCTGGAGATACAAAGTTTTGTTATTTTCTTATACATTATAATGCACAATACTGAAGGGGAACAGAAACTGCGGGCTTGTATTTTCTATCGACCCTAGATAGTTTTACAGTTATTTCATAGAATATAGAACGTGAGTACGTTGTATTAAAACGATATCGAAAAAGCAAACTAGCGAGTCGCGTTAATAACCACAGACGATTTGGAGTCGCAATCTAAAGTTATGTATCAAAACTACATTTTCAAATGTTTCGCCGTACGTACCTAGTATGATGCCACTCGAAAACAGATTGGTTTCGGAAAGGGTTTGTAACAACACTTTCCAATGCAAGATTTGGAAATTTACAAAAATGGGAGACGTTCCTTGTCTTAACGCCATTGGAAAACAAAGGTATATGGATCAACTTGGAACAGTACCCCAGCCGTTGTAAGAAAAATACGGCGTCTTGTAACAGGTGAAAATCCACAAACAAAAAGATCAGAGGCAAAAGTCGTTCACGTGCCCTAGGCAACAGTACACAATATAATCAAAAGGGATCTCGGTCTGAAAAAGCAACACTGGTAACGAGAACGCAAGTTGCTTCCACTACATACGTGTTCAATCATTGCATACCTCAAACAGTTTCAGAATGAAACTGGTATTCATACTATTCCAAATAAAAACATACTAGTCAAGTTGCCAGAGCAGCGCCTATGTATTTCTGTGTATTCGGACAGTTAAAACAGATGCTAGAAACCACCGAGCTTATACACTGGGCATTCGTTTAACATAACAGTTTTACTATAAAGCCTTTTGTAAAAGCAACTATACTAAATGGCTAATCTCAAGATGTATGGTGGTCATATAGAACATGACTCGAGATGAAGACATGGGTTGTAATGACGTATTGAGACTCCAAAATCATTTCAATATAACACACTCAGCCCATATTATGCAAAGTCAAATGTATCACTGAGAGAATTCAAAACTATTAAACTTGATATTGTTAATAATCTAGTATTACGATCGTGCTATACTCGCACTTCGTTTTTCCTTCTTATGTCCACCAACTTTCTTTAGGCTGTACTTATTCCTATCAGAAATTGACTTTTACCTATGTTTACAAAAATATCAAACTGCTGTTTATTACTGATAATAATTAAACATAGATTTAGGAATAATTTTGTTTATTACTGGCAGCATATAATTTTCTTCCTTTGCCTCTCTCCTATTATTTATTCTCTCTCACATTTCCTGGTCTTCTTCTCTTTCTTTTATTGAACTCCTATCGTTTATATTATTTTCTCAAACCCAATCTGAGCCGGTCCCTTTCTTTCTGACCTTTCACTTGTTTCCCGTACATCGAATTATAATGTTTCATAACCTTAGGTCTAGCAGTCTTCATACCAACTGAAGTTAAAAGACGGCCACTACATTCGCTCATTCCAATCATTTTCTAATGATGTAAACTTTTTAATTCCTTAAAGACTGCCCAAAGAATGGCCACTTTCTCACACTCCCTCAACTTTAACCGATGCTAACTTACACTTAACTTCATGACACCTAGAAATGGCAGTATATTCATATTCAATATATTCTTAATGAATAACTAGAGTAAAAAAGAAATTTGAACCTAGAGTTACAGATTGTCGTAAACATAATACATTCATGAAATTTATATCATAGGAAGTGTGATTTTCCCTAATATTTCTCTCTGTGATTTAACGCTAAATACGAAGAACATTTAAAATATATAACAGCTTGAGATTTCATAGTTTTGTGTTTAAAGTGATATGTTACGATATTGTTAATAATATTTCTGTTTATGTATATATATAATATTCTTTTGTTTAATATTTTGGAAACATATAATTATCTTATTTTATACGCTATAATATAATAGCTTTTTTGATTGCCTTGCATGATCGGCATCCATATTAACACTTTATTACCTCAGAACTTTTACTTCATTGCTAAAAAACGGTATGTGGATTGGATACAGAGCTACAAGAATTCAGTAAAGGCATAATCTATTTTTAAAAAGCAGTTAGTCAGTAAAACATATTCAACCATGATTTCTTTATCCATTTAACACAATCCACGTCACATCTGCAATATGTTAATATGACCTTGCATAATAAATTTCTCTGACAGACAGTGTAATTCCTTTCTATTTGGTGGCACGGGTACTTATTGACCATAAATCAGAGGATTTGTAATTTATGTAGAAAAAAAAATCATGAGATGAAATATAAGGTGAGATTATTTAATCACAGTAGCATTATTTGTTCATTTGCTTTAACTTAGCTGTCAAATGTACAATGTCCAAAAAAATTAACGAGTAGTAGGAATTTGTAGTGTTATAGTTAAGACCAGGCAAAAGCATGGTTATATAGTAGTATCAACCAGCTAATTTTTATGCAAACCGGATAACTGACAATCAGTCATGTAGTTTGAAAAGCAAATGATTGGTCATTCATCCTACTTTCTTGGATGAAAGTTTAGTAGATATAGTTTACAGTTAATGACATTTCACTCCATTATGGAGTGTTATAACTACGAGCAACAACAAAAGCCTGGCATCTATGTTTCGTGCTTAATATCATCGTTGATGAAGCTCTGAGTAATCCCTGACCACTATTTTCGAGTATGTTTAGCGTCTGAGTTCACAAGAGCATCCTGTTTATGCTTAATGGGACTGAAATCCGATGGCTGTGAAATTAACTCGATATGATCAATTTCGCTTTCTTTAAAGAATCAGTCGACTAGTTTTACATAGTGGAAAAAAGCGTTTGTGTCGAAGATGATATTCTGCTTTGTCTAAATATTTCAACAATCATAATATTAATTTGGTTTTAAATCTGTTCTACATTCTGATTATGTTATTTTGACACTCTTACATCCAATTTGCCAAAACTTGTTATGATTGGTGGCTTCCATTTCTCCAATGGATTCCTTCATGAACAAACGTCATTTCTGAAGTCTATCCATGATTCACGAACAGCCTCTAGTAATTTGAACTCTATTGTTTTTTAGTTACGATTGTATAAGAACAATCTGTAGAATATTGGAGTCGCCAATAATATGCTTTTCAGATTATGTGATAGATCATCAGTGCCTAATTTTCATAACGATAAACTAAGAGAGGTGATTAATATATTTTCTAACAATATATTTTGTATCGTCAAAGCTATAATATTGCAAATTGTGTCTATCCTTCAACAGTTCTGAGAAGTGTATATTAAAATGTCTGCAAAAAAATATTTAACTGTGGCTGCTATTTCGTCCATCTCTTACCTAGTACTGTTCACTTCATTTAAAATACAAATGTGTGATGTATAAAACATCACATATGTGTATGATATTTTATCTTTTGTTTTTGAATAAATTAGAACTGATATCAAATTATGTGCTTGAATGTAACTAAATGTGTTTGGCTGATCCAAACACCAGCCATTATACCATTCATGATTTTTTTTCTTATATTGTTCTAAAGAGTTATGTTTAACACATGCATATTATTTAGAAAAAGGGGTGTTTATAGGGAATAATTACAGATTCGATTTATAGGAAAATATGGATTTACTATTTAATAAAGGGGTATTTCCTGTCATCTTATTTTCGTCTTCAATTCCTACATTTTGGTCTTCTGTGTCATTAGGCTTTGTCATACCTGAAACGGATGTTTGTACTTCAACCGATGCTTTCATTTGGTACCACTTACGTCCAAACTGAGTTGTATTTCTCGCACTATATATCGTAAAGTTGTGTTTTTTATATTACATGTACTATAACATGTAAAGAGGTATTTTTATAATGCTTCATTATCGCTTATCACGTAGGTAAAAAAAATATCAAGAATTTTAACTTTTTCTCTCCGTCTATTTATCGAATTATCAAAATCTAACACAGAAACACATTTGGAATAGAAAAGTTAACATGCCAATAGTAGTTACTTATATCTTGTTTCTATTGTATTTAGCCTAATAGTATTTTTCTGTGGACAGAATATGGGAAGACAAATGATAAGAGTCACGTAAACACGATATTTTTGTTCTATCTAAGTGACAGCAAATTACTATTTTTATTTACTATATAGCATTTTGAAATGTATATTTGCCAGATAGAAAATTCAATAATTAATAAATATATATGTATTCAATATTTGTAAGCGTTATAAACGTTCTAAACAACTAACTATAATCCACCATTTCATTATCAGTATTCCGAACAAGTAAACACAAAATGTGATTTGTTATAAAGGAGCAGATTTGTTAACACAGATGATTTCTTAAGAACTGGAGATTTTTCAATCGAAAAAGGTTATTTTCTTGACCAAACATGTAACAATGTCTTCCCAAAATCATTTGAAGGAAATAAAGGCCTGGTAATCAAACATTAATTATGGTATTTACTAAACAAAGCTATGAAGTTCATATAATTATAGAATAATCCATCTTTGAATATTTGTTTCACAACTGAAATGTTTTCTCAATGTATTTTAAGTTACGTTATTGTCTATAGGAATACAACAAACCATTTATGAACGGTGGACGTTCCCAAAGAAAAGAGTTCCCTACCCAAGCAGTGGATATATCTAACGTGCCATATCCTGCCTCAACAAAGACAGCCAAAGTCAAGCACGTTCAGATCATACTTCCTGATAAAGAACCCAACGTTAGAGCTCGTGATCTTGTCGTCCACACATCGTCCAAGCCCCAAAAATACGTCGTCGGTAAGCTGGGAGTTCATGTAGTATGATTTGAAAGACAAAGGTAGATCGCACAACATAATGCCCACGCAATTGCCAGAGGTGAAAGAAACCCAAACAGATATATATTTATCTCTGTATGTATATTCTGTACCCAATTTATTCACAGCTAGCTCCTTATTCCTTGCTTCGGGAAACGTCAACTAATTTATGATAGCAAAGGTGTAACCAGATAGTCTCAAACATTTCAAGAAAAGACTTATTAGAATTTTAAAAAATCTGGACAAAATACTAAAAAGCTGTATACTTGTTGTACGTGTACTTTCTTGAATTCTAATGTAAAGTGTTGTGTATAAAGAAAATCATGCGTTACCTTATAAAATATCAAAAAATAAAAAATAAATATAAGATGTGTGTGTGTTTTTTTTTGCATTATTCACGCTTAAATCACCTTCTAAATAATCCAGTTTCAATGTTTGAAATTTCAAACATTTCTCTTCATCTTGAATACCATGTTACACTGTCTGTATTTTTATTTCAACAGAACCACCAAATAAAGTACTTGGAGATTATAGGGTATATTGAGTCCTCTTTTGTTATTTTATGAACTTCTGAAAAAAAACAACAATATATATAAATCGAATCACCAGATTCTGTCGTTTCATTATTTACAGCATAGTGCAGAAAATGAGATAGGTATGGTAAAATGTGATAATTTAATATTAAGAGTTAATTAAAACAGAATACCATTATACATCGAAAATGTTATTGATTTATATTTCATTAAAATGTTGACTAGCAGTTATGTTATCTATAAAATTTTAGACTTATGAGCATAAACTAATACCTACAAATTTCACAGTTAAGAGATACTTTCACTTAGAATTATCAATTATAGAAGTAGATTACAATTGTTATTTTACTTTTTCCTCTCATTTCTCTCATTCTTTAGTATTATTACAAATTTATGTACGCTACCTTGATAAATTTATGGCCGTTGTTCTGCTTCAACACATAGAATTTGCTGCAGCCTATGAAACATCCAGATAGTTATTTGTCCACAATAAGTTCTCTGGAAAAATAAGCAGCAATCCCCATTTTCCTGGTGCAGTAACTTGGTCTGTTTGATTTATGTAGTCTACAACTATCTGAGATAAAATAGCTACTTCTCCACTCAGAGAACAGTGTTATAACTCTGAACCTTTTCCGTAGAAAAAGTTTGGGGTAGCTTTGGCTACAATATAATAAGTTATTTCCATTTATATTATCTATGGCTTTGAAACGTGATTTTAAAACCAACACAAAGTTAAAAAACGTTTTCAAAAATGTATCCATCCTAAAAGTTGAGATGCGGTTCATTGTAAAGGAAAATTGTTTTTCATTTCTCTGAGAATCCCATTACAGAATATTACAAAAAGTTATTTTTTGTTGTTGTTGAAAAACTTTTTGATATTTAAGAAACTCTGTGTTTCAGCTTTTATACATACATTTTGTGTTCTTCAGATAACACAACACAAATTGAATTTTTTATATTAATTTTCTAAATATATTCTAAATACCGACTTGTCAACCTTAGAAAACAAAATCTGTATTTTTGAGTTACAAATGAACTGAGTGTTATAAAAGCTCTTTCGAAAAAACCATTATTTCACGCTATATCTTTTTCAGTCAAATAATTAAAAAAAAAACATTTATCTTTACGTCGCGTTGTCTGACACGATATATATATATCTCAGTTTAAAAGAGACGTGATAATATCGGTGTAAATCGTTAATATTATAGCATTAATACATAGGAGAAGATTCAGCTTTCGAAACGTAGTGCTTATTACAAGCTCCATAGTTTGCACTGACATTTGATCTTTCTAAAACTTATCAGAGTTATCACTGAACTGTATTGAAATCAATGAATAGTTGTTTGAACCATCTTTAAGAAATAGAAACCCTGTATCTAAACCTGTGAAAATAAATTCCTGCCAATTAAATATTTTTGCATCAAAGTCATCTTTTGTAGTTTAATGAAACAAATCTATATAATTATAATAGTACTGCCTGTTGTATGTTGTATGTCCATTTGACTACTTCGTCCCCTGTAGATGGATTTTCACCAAAGTTGGTATGTAGGTTTATTGGGTCCATGCGGAGATACATGCAAGCCTGGGGTTTCATATTTTGTGTTTTGCAGTTTTTAATGGCGTTTTTCTTTTAACAATTGCATATTAGAGAAGCAACTTTTCATGTCCTTAGATAACCTTTCATTAATCATGGATTTACATAACTTCAGTCCAGGGGACGGGTACTACAACTAGTCTATATAAATACAATAGTACCATCTGTTGTATGTCCATGTAACTACTTCACAGGGTGTGGATGAATCTTCCCCAAAATTGATATGGAGGTTCATGCGGGGTTCATACAAAGTTTCAATTTTTCATTTAAGGTTTACAGTTTTTATGGACGTTTTTGCATTTTTTATCACTACCTCATCTCCTGTTGATGGACCTTCACCAAATTTGGTATGGCGGTTTATTTGGTACATGGGGAGATACATACAAATTTTCAGTTTTCCATTTTGCGTTTTGCGATTTTTATTTCCGTTTTTTACAATTACATATAAAGAAAGCAACTTTTCATGTCCTAGGATAACCTTTTATTAAACATGAATTTACATAATTTCCGTCCAGGGGATGGGTACTCCAGCTAGTAATAAATAATATTCTAACTGAATAAAGTTATTAACTCTTATATATGATATAATTATATATGACATAATTTGTATTTCACCTTTTTATCCAAGAGCTTTAGCTTTAGTAATGCTCTGATGCAGTAAGTAACACCATTATGAGTATATAAGGTCACATTAATAACTTGGAAATCCATTCGTTTACAACCGTATACGTAAATGCCATCCAAAGTTTACATCGATAAATTTTTTGAGAGTTTCTCTGTGCCAGCTCAAATTTTACTGCACCCTGAGGAACATTCAGGTACAGGTATTTGTTCGTATTAATTCCCCTGAAAAAGGATAATCAACGAACCTAATTTTCTTTTTGTGTTTGCACAGTTTCTTTGATTTATAGTCCATAATATTTATTGGTTTATGAGTATTCTCATAACCCAATGTAAAAGCTACAATTTTTATGTTCACTAAATAACGTATTATATTACGAAAGCATCAGTACACAGTTAGGTACTGTTAACATACCTATCTACAATAACTATGTATTTAAAGCCATTTGTAAAGTATGCTGAGTAGACAAGATGTAATTTTATTAACAATATCTATGTAAATGTATTATAGTAATTAAATACATTTAAGCTATTCATTTATAAAACCTGGTACAATGTCTGACATTATTCCGTATAAATATTTTGATTTTATCTACGTTCTATCTCGAATATTGTTAAGATTATTTATATGCCAGATTAAAAAAAAAGCTAAAAAACAATGTGGACGTTTTAAATATACTTTATAATAGATAAATTAAATATTTTCAAGTATAATTTATAAGAAAATGTTTCTGCGAATCTTTCTCTACATGAACAGTGTAAGTAAAGCTTCTTGCTCATTTTTGCACAGTTCGTAAGGACGTCTCGGACCTGTCACGTGTTTTTCTCTCATGCTGCAGTAGTTCAGAAAAGGTATTTCAGCTTATCTATCTTTACTGCGACTTAACTGAACTGAGGAACCGTCTTATTAGCTTAAGGTCTCGTCAGTCCTAGATAAAGGTAGCTAAAAGGTAGAAAAATAGTGCATTATAGGCTTGAACGTCACAAGGGACTTATGCTCAAAAACTTCAATAGTTACAGAGATGTATTTACTGCATTACTATACTTTCAATATATAGAGGTTAATACTAAATAAAAACGCCTATATTCGTTTACTGTATTTGCCATACTTTACCTAAAACTTATCTTAATTCTAGTATTTTAATATAATCCTACAACTTATTTTACAGTTTCGACAACAGAAAAACAGTGTTCTTTCTTGCACATAAGTTAGTATAATTAATATAGTTTGAATCTCCTGCTTTAGAATATTGAAAATCACATTGTCCTATGTTTTTTAATTGCACAATTCGAGATAATGTTTTATTACCAAGAAATATATCTAATTTTTAGTGTATATATATTTTCAAAATTGATTGTCATTTAAAAACCTGGATTGTAAATAAAACTACTTAACCTTATTTTTAACTGTTTAGCAACGTATGATTATTTTTCTTGATCTGGTTCAATTCTTAGCATTTAAGTAAAAATTCCATTGGAATTGCAAAAGCCCATGAGATAATTTAATTCATAAAATTACAATAACCCACTAAAGTATTTATTTTCGTTCAAGTTGATCCTTTCCCTATAGCGAAAACAGATATTTCGATTAGCTATATCCGCGTGTACAGTGACATCACAATGAGGAAATAACATTTGTATTTTGTACAAACTAGCAGGATAATATAAGTAACTTAACTTTTTTGCGGGCTAATATTATCCACTACATCTCCCATCTTCAGCCACTCAATTTAACTCTGCATAACTGTACTTTCTGCTACTTATATCTGTCTAAATTCTCTCTGTCACTGAATCTTTTAGCTTTCTGATTTTATCATAAATTTTCATTCCTGTGCTGTGAGTTTCTACACTACACCTCTTCGTGCTCATTATCCTATCTTGACTTTACTTACACTTCATTTACATATACTATATCAAGAACAGTGGAGCTTGAGCATAGCGTTCCCGTCACTCAACCAAGATTTTGGTATAAGTCGATGAACATAATATAAGCGAACATAATTTAAGTCACTACCTTTTCATGTAAATTCCTGTAAATGCGCCCCAGTGGCAGAACCGTAAGTCTGCGGACATATAACGCGATGGACACAGCACATGTAGCGTATAGTGTAGCTTCTTGCTTAACTACAAAGAAAGTTAATTGTAAATAACACTTAAATATATATAAGTATTTAGCGATATTTCGTTTCACAATTTAAAATTATATGTAAATTAAAATAATTCATATTAAAAGGAACAGCATTAAGAAAATAATGCAGAATCTGTATAATCAGTGCTTAGTTTCTGTATTCTGATAAATAAACTGTAATATATGCAATTGTGAATTTCTTTAAACCTGTTTTTTTTTTGTCGTACTTCAAACTATAAACACACTAGCTAAATAGAATTCCTATTGCTCGTCACAGTCGTAAGAAATCCGGGACTATTAAAAGATGGGTGTCAGCGTAATTTATGCTAAATGCTTAATTAAATATTTTATTCACATAAATGTAGTTTCCTGTTTGAAATATTCGCTGTATCTTTTGTTTAAGAATTGTTTAACTTATTCGTCTATTTTTCCTACGCTAAAGAAAATATATCCATGTTATTTTGTGAGCTTTTGATAATGGTGCATTTTTCTTACTTTTCATAAAATTTTATTATTTTCCTAAACACTTTCATGTTGCAAACATAGTGATGTTTAAGAGTTTACTCCATTTTACTTTTTTAATGTATTTTTTCTGTTTGTTATAAAATGTATTGATACGTGGTATTAGATAATAACGTGCATAGATTCTCATATTCATGATTACTACCTTTGTATGAAATGTGAGAGTCAATAACTACTAATATTCTTCAAACAACTATTATTTTTCAATAGAAACTTGTTTGGATTTATTACGGATCTGTCTAATATATAATTAGGTTAGGAAGGAGTAATCACACTATCAACCATTATCGTGCAGGTCATAATTCATAACTAATCAATACATCGATCGCTTTAAAATAATTTTAAAAATTACATACCTCAACATGTAGAATAATCCAACCATTTTACGAGAAACTGGAAAAACTTCTGTTCATCAAATTTAATTGCTTTTATTTTACCCAATAATTTTAATACTAATATGATTTCGGTACCTAAAAAAATTAAATAGTACATTTTTTTTACATCTTGAATGACCAGGATTATTTTGCTTTAGTATTTAAGATATGAAATGTGAGATACATTCAATTCAGACGTTTTCGAGCAATTATAGTACTTCGTAAGTAATTTTTCCACATTGAAAACGTATATATTCTCTATAATTCAATACTGCTACAATTTTTGTAGACTTTAACAAATATTCTTGAAACTAAGAAAACTTTGCTACGACTGTTGTAGATATAAACAAATATTCTTTTAACAAAGAGATTTTGTTGTTGTATTTTATTTTGCCTCAATGATACCTATAAAATTGTATATCACCTGAGAAAATGCGTTCGTTTTTAGAAAATAGTAAGGTACCGAGTAAATCTGTTTTGCTTTAACTTTACTTTTCTTAATTTTTCATTTTGTATTTTGCTGTTATTCATTGCTTATTTTAAATCCAATGATCGATCTTTAATTGCTTAAATGATGTATCGGCTAGTTTGTTAAGAAATATCTCACCAGTTGGAAGAGGCGTGCTGTTTCACGAGAAAACTTATTTCGCTATATATGATTTTTGCATGGATTAACAATATTACTTATTTTCTTTCTTATTCAATTAAATAACCACCTATTGGTTAATCAAGTCCTCACAGATAATAAGCACAATCCGGTTAAATGAAGATTCTCATTGGTCAAAAGTGTTGCAATAAATGACAAATTTCATTCTACTTACTTAGCAATTCAGTTTTAAATTGAAAACGAATAATTCATAAAACTGAAGCGCTACAAATATTCAAAAAGGGTGCTCTATAAGAGCTGTAACGCACCATATTTCTTTACAATGTATTCTCTGAGGTTCGTAACAAACGCTTCAATTGTTCATTGTTGACGAAGGCTCACGCCAAATTTCTGGTAAACGCCTCTTACCATAAATTAATTTCATATTTTGTGAAGCGTTGCTTTAATCACGCTAACAACAAGTTTTTTATTTATTTATTTCTCTGAATTAAAATGGCTTTCTTTTGTATTAAGTACAGATAGCCCATTGTGTAGCTTTGTGTTTAACTTTAATAAAAAATACAGATCCCAATATAAGATTTCTTACCATTTCATCGGGCCACTGGTTACATTTGAGACTATATGGATAACTTACAACAGGGCGTTTAAAAACTAATGTATTCGAGTCTTGAGGTCATCTCGCTCAGAGTCAAGAGTAATTCTTTTTACTATTTCATCAAATGAAGATTATAACAATGGGTAAAATCTGGGATCAACTCCATATACCTTCTTCAAGTCTTCTGTAACAGTAGTAACAATGGTAATACCTAAATATTAATAATTAAAAAATCGGGCAAATAGGAAGTTATTCACGACATATTTACGTTTCATAAATAAGTCTGATCACACAGAAAGTGCTTTGGAAAAAAATTACATACCTTTACTATATATATATTTTTATTAGAATTTTAAATCACGATGGGTTCAAAGTACCTATTAAGCACAAAATTAAGTAAACCTAAACCAATGATCTGAATTTGATAGCCTGAAAAACGCACTTAAAGATACTAATAACTGTAGAAGTTGAAGTACGAAGTATAGCATGTATGTTAATAATTTGTCCCTTATACGTGAAGTACATTAGCTGAATTTTATAAATATTCCTTGTTAAGTTATTTTGTAATATCTTTTCACCTGAATAATATTTATGCAGAACTGTAAAATTAAGAAGTTGAAACTAAGTAATATTTAGCCTCCACCTGAAACACGGTACACATTATAAAATATTTAAATATTAGATAACAAAGATAACTGAACAAACGTAATAAAATTAAATAATATATAACTCATACATTAAACGTGTATTGAATGTCTCAAAGTTGGTAAGCTTACAAAATGCTCAATACTCTTACGCCTCTGCAGCTAAAAGACGGATGCTGCTCGATACGGTTGCCATGACAATGTTCTTACTACCAGGCCTAGCATATTGTATCACAACTACGCAGACTTAAAATCACACCAGAACAATGAAATTTTGAGGAATTATTACTGTTTTGGTTTCGTTTCTTTCACATTTCTTTCACGTTTTTCATTACCCTCACTTTTGACACCAAGCACCATATTATACAGTTTGTGGCGATTAACCAAATAAATACTGTATTTATCAATTTATTATTTTCTTATAGAGTTATATTGTCCTTCAACAGTTACAAATAAGCAAAGTCTTCTGAAGAACCATCGTGTAATAAATTTAACTATTTAAGGATACAATAATCATACAACCTATATACATATATACGCTATGCATAAACATTTATATATATATATGTTATGCGTATTGATTGTCTGACCTAACGTTCATTAAACAGTGTACTTATAATATGACATATATTGCAATGAGATACAAGCAACACCAATAAGTTAATAATTTTTAAATCTTTACGTTTCTGTTACTGTATTTTTATTGTGAGTGTTCTAGGTTGGCCATTAATAACACAGACCTTTGAATTTAAATTTAATAAAAATGTTTTGGTTTAATAACGGATTTTCCATAATTCAGCTACGCAGATTTCGAAAATAATATTAATTTTTTCTATCACGTCAGGATTTTTTTATAAATCGGGAAGAAAAGAAACTTTTACTTAGATCAAATTATTATTTCATTTACCACAATGAAATTTTTCTATTATTATGTTTGTTGTGTTTGGGTGCTAGAACGATCGATAAGATTCTCATGTCGCGATTGGTCAAGAGAAATCTAGTCAGTGGTTGTCAACATTTTAAGCATAACAAAATGTGACCCAATTTCAATGAAAATGATTCACTTATGCAAAAGTATATATAACTTTTTGTGAAAAGTCTGTACGTGAGGGAGAAAAATAGATATCATTTGCGGATACAGCGTACAGGAATTACTGTAGAACATGTAAAAATTTCAAGACAATAAAACTATCGAAGGCCCGTGTATAATTTTAATTATGCTCAAAATTTACACGATTGATGAAATTCCAAAGTTTTAACTATATTCATATTTTATATCTTTCTCCAACTGTTTCTGTTTCTTTCTAAAAATACTTACTCAAAAAACGTTAAATTTCTTGTTTGTAAAAGTCTATTTTATAAACGTCGATTTTACTGTATTAATATTTATAGGGTTGTGTATTGCAGTAAGTTTGTTTTGTAATTAAGCACAAAGCTACACAATGGGCTATATGTGCTCTGCCCACCACCGGTATCGAAACCCGGATTTTAGCATTGTAAGACCGCAGACATACCGCTGTGCTACTGGGGGGCCTATTAGAGTAAGAAAATATGTTCTGTGTTATCTAAACATAGGCTTTACATATTAGTTTAAAGCACGTGTTTTCTACTTGAATGTATTTTCAAGTGAATTATCATGACTACCTATCAAAACGTTTAGTGAAAATAGGCTTATGAATGGATAGAATATACAAAAAAGTGAAAAATGAAAAATAGTCATACCCGACATATCTTTTGACTATACTTTAAATAGCAACTCATTATCTTAAGGTTTGTTAGAGCATCAACTGAATCTTATACAAAATCTACTAGGATTATTATGTGTATGTGAAGTTTATCCAATTATAAAGACATTACGTTGATTAAATACACTTTAAGTTACGTGTAGAACAACCAAATAGTCTCATTTAGTTTTAATCGAGAGAGTTCAAATTACTCTTCAATAAACCTTAAGTTTTAAAACTCTCTTAGACGAACTTTTATTTGCTTTATGCAGATCCTTCAGATCCCCCACTTCCATATATTTCTTATAGATCTCCTGGTAAGTCTCTAGGTAACACAGCTTTGATGATCAGGAATGTCAAATTTTACTAGTGCTTAACTACTTAACTTAAATTCATGAAACTCTTAACTGAGAATATAAATACACTATTAAACCAACAAACACATCTGTCTATTTTTGGAACTAGTTAGAAAATCGATAGCATGAAACATGATCTTTATAATGTATCAAAGCCATTTTGTGACCAGCTGAGTATAGCAGCTTTGGATTAATTAAGTATACATTGCTCTAACTGAAATAGGTCTAGAATTCGGTCCTCAGCTGGTAATGGGATTCTCTTAACTAATATGAAATTAATGGTTTCAGTTTATATCTACAAAAGTAAAATTAAGAAGTACTATGGCTGGAGACGGCTCGAATGGGTAATGAAGAAAACCTTTAATATAAGTTTAACATAACAGCAAACGTACAACGTTTCGACATTTGCTGTTATGTTAAACTTATATTTAAATTTTTCTTCATTACCCATTCAAGTCGTCTCCAGCCGTTATTAGTCTCAAAGTGGGTACCTCGTCATCGAATAAGAAGTGCTATGTCTAATGTTTATTGAATTATGTTTCTGATAGGTAAGTGCCTTAAAATAAAGATAGTTTGTTCACCTATTAAAACACCGATTTAGGCTTGGAAAAAAAGATGCCATATCTTCCAAGTATATAATGAAAATACGCTATAAAAATGTAAGCATCACTGCGGTACTTTCTGATAATAAACAATGAGCGAATACGTAATTATTAAACGTTAAAAACGCATACATTTCATAGAACTCAAATATATATTAATTTATTTTTACATGTCAAAAGCAAAAACATATTCGTGCTTCTTAAGGCGTTTGAAAAGAAAAAAATATCTTTAAAAAAGAATTAACCAGTTACACTTCATTAATCAGTTTTTTTTTGCTTCTTCATTTTTTGTTTGGAAATAGAAATATTCAGGACTGCCATTGGCTCAGCGGCAAATCTGAGTGTTTATAATGCTAAAATATCGGGTTTCGATACCCGCGATGAACAGAACACAGATAGCCCATTGTATAGATTTGTGCTTTACAGTAAACCAATAAGAAAAAAAAACACAAATACGCAGTAGTGCCCTCGTAAATGTTACTTAAGAACAGAAATGCATCGAAATAGAAAAAAATGCATAATCGGATATGAGCAGTAATATGTCTTCTTCTCATAATTTACTTTATTTAGTTGCAAAAGTAGAATGTGAAGAAAATCTCTGGTTTGGCAAATATATATATCCCAAGTAACTTGTACACGTGTAACATAATGAAAAACAAACTTGTAGGTTTACGTAACCCATATTTTATTCTAAGATCAGAATATGATGTTTCTGTACAAGTTTAAGCATCTGCTAGTACACAACTTAAAAGGGATGAGACGGTGAATCCGTTGTTTCCAATTTCAATTATCAGTTTGGAAGGGCAGCTAGAATAAAAAGTGCCGATATTGGTTTCTACAGGTGTAAGCATCTGCTAGTACATAAACTAAAAGGGGGAGACTGTAAACCCGCTGTTTCCAATCTCAATTATCAGTTCGGAAGGGCAGCTAGAATAAAAAGTGCCGATATTGGTTTCTTACAGGTGTAAGCATCTGCTACTACATAAACTAAAAGGGGGAGACTGTAAACCCGCTGTTTCCAATCTCAATTATCAGTTCGGAAGGGCAGCTAGAATAAAAAGTGCCGATATTGGTTTCTATTTAAGTGTAAGCATCTGCTAGTACATAAACTAAAAGGGGGAGACTGTAAACCCGCTGTTTCCAATCTCAATTATCAGTTCGGAAGGGCAGCTAGAATAAAAAGTGCCGATATTGGTTTCTGACAAGTGTAAGCATCTGCTAGTACATAAACTAAAAGGGGGAAACGGTAAACCCGCTGTTCCCAATATCAATTATCAGTTTGGAAGGGCAGCAAGAATAAGAAGTGCCGATATTGCTTTCTACTTAAGTGTAAGCATCTGCCAATACATAAACTAAAAGGGAGGAGACTGTAAACCCACTGTTTCCAATCTCAATTATCAGTTCGGAAGGGCAGCAAGAATTAGAAGTGCCGATATTGGTTTCTGACAGGTGTAAGCATCTGCTAGTACATAAACTAAAAGGGGGAACGGTAAACCCGCTGTTCCCAATATCAATTATCAGTTTGGAAGGGCAGCAAGAATAAAAAGTGCCGATATTGGTTTCTATTTAAGTGTAAGTATCTGCTAGTACATACACTAAAAGGGAGGAGACTGTAAACCTGCTGTTTCCAATCTCAATTATCAGTTCGGAAAGGGCTGCAAGAATAAAAAGTGCCGATATTGGTTTCTATTTAAGTGTAAGTATCTGCTCGTACATGAACTAAGAGGGAGGAGACTGTAAACCCACTGTTTCCAATCTCAATTATCAGTTCGGAAGGGTGCAAGAATAAGAAGTGCCGATATTGGTTTCTATTTAAGTGTAAGTATCTACTCGTACATGAACTAAGAGGGAGGAGACTGTAAACCCAGTGTTACCAATCTCAATTATCAGTTTGGAAAGGCAGCAAGAATAAGAAGTGCCGATATTGGTTTCTGACAGGTGTAAGCATCTGCTAGTACATGAACTAAAAGGGGGAAACGGTAAACCCGCTGTTCCCAATATCAATTATCAGTTTGGAAGGGCAGCAAGAATAAAAAGCGCCGATATTGGTTTCTGTAGAACGTTCTATGCTGAACGTCAAAGTATTGGAAGTAGTTTGACGCTGGCAGCTGATTGAATTATAGTCGAGACTGACAGGGGAAGTATATTTTCTGACGACCTTAAGCATTCTCTTCCTGCATCATAATAGCAGAATACAAAGGAAATAGACTTAAAATGAAACAAAAATAAATATTTGCACAAGTTCGAATATCGTCAAAATTCTAACGCTTATAGTGTATGATTCATCTGTTTACGAAGCTCTTGCATAAAATATCAGAACTGTAGCATTATATCGTGGCACTATTCAATACTAGTTACAAAATATCATATCTATACCGCCCACATCCAACACAAAGAGGATTTCAATCTGGTCGTGTGGTCAAGAGAGAAGCCAATAATTTCTTTGAGTTCGTAGAATATTCACCAATCATATTATTTTGCACACCGCAAGTTATTGAAGTGAATTTTTTGTTTTGAATTTCGCGCAAAGCTAAACGAGGGCTATTTGCACTAGTCATCTCTAATTTGGCAGTGTAAGACTAGAGGGAAGGCAGCTAGTCATCACCACCCACCGCTAACTCTTGGGCTACTCTTTTACCAAAGAATAGTGGGATTGACCGTCACGTTTTAACACCCTCAAGGCTGAAAGGGCGAGCATGTTTTGTGGGACTGGGATTCGAGCCCGCGACCCGCAGAATGCGATTCAAACGCCCTAACCACCTGTATATTGTGTTTTGTATATGATTCTTGTCAAATAATCTTGAGGTGAAAACGGAAAAGTAGGAATACATTGGTTTCGTAACATATATATATATATATAAGCTTGATTGTTTCTTAACATATATATATAAGTGTTAGAGCTAAAGTGAGAAAAATATCGGGCACTTTTACCAGAAAAGAGAAAACAAATTATATGAATTTCTCATTGTTTGTTTGTTTGTTGTTTTAGGGCAATGCTATATAATGGGCTAACCTCACACTGTCCACCGTGAAGAATCGAAACCCAGATTTTAGCGTTCTAAGTCCATAAACTTACTGGTGATCATACGGGAAACATGAATATCTAATAAAATATATGAATCAAATGTTCATTCGTCGATATTCTTTTTAACATTAAAATTCACAGGCTAACATCAATAAATCGATTTAAGTAGCACATAGTGATATTAAATTCAGTTACTAATTAAGTTGAAAACCGTGCGTAGCTTCCAATGAAAAGAACTAAGGAATTAACCAAGCAAAAATGTTGTTGTTTGTAATTAAGCACAAAGCTACACAAAGGGGTATCTGTGCTCTGCCCACCTTGGGAACAAACCAGTTTTCAACGCTATAAGCCTTAAGTGGCACAGCGGTATGTCTGCGGACTTACAATGCTAGAAACCGGGTTTCGATAACCGTGGTGAGCAGAGCACAGATAGCCCATTGTGTAGCTTTGTGCATAATTCCAAACAAACAAACTTCTATAACAACGAAAACTAAAATAACAAATATTGAATAAACGTTTCTTGTAAGCGAATAGCTACATAATTCTCTGATGCACTCCACGTAAGGGATTCGAACCGCGAACTCCGGAAACTTGCCGCTGATCTACCAGGTGAGGGAAGAAATGAAATAAGAGAACGACATATAGTGACGTATTGTCAGTAATAAATAAAATTTACCATACATATTACTCGACTTCTGATCAACACATTATAAGATGATAGTGTCCCGTAAATAACTTTTATAGATTATAAGAAATATAGTGCTTAAACGCCTAGAAGATTTGTGACTTTGAAGTATCTAGTATATTTCCAAATATAAGGGTGATACTATTTTTTATTACATGCAGATTAATTTATTGATAAATAAAAATGTTTTCATTTAAAACGGAAAAATGATTCTATGCTGGCAAACTTTGGTAACCAAAACAAGAAGTTTTTTTAATGATTTCACAACCAAGTGTGAGGATTATAGAATTTTGTATGTTCAGCTTGACTGTTCGTGATTGATTCTTCGAGAAATGAATTTCTATGACTTTCACAAAACACTCAACTTTTACCCCTCTGGTACAATATCGATTGTCCAAAACTCTCGATTAAAACGCGCAAGCGGTACAATGAAATAAATACTTCATCACACTTATCTTGTCGATGTTTTTGTTTAGAATACAAAACATTATCCTATGTTGTATCAGCTTTTGCAACAACTGACTTTTCAGGCTATTGGAATGCTAGAAATAATTTCATGTCTTGTTTTTTCTATTTTATTTATATCATTTCAGTGAAAATCGAGAAATTAATTTTCATTACTTAAATACTAGCAGAGACATTTATGGTCAAATTATATCTTTATTGCAACAGTACCTCTATAAATACAGGATTTCTTGAGTTATACAAAATAATTCCAATCGCAGACACTGAAATCTATAAGTCCACTTGTCTTAGTCCTAACATTAGTTAAGCCTTTATTAAGTACTGCCTATATTCGATAAAAAGATAAATTAACACTGTAACTTGTGTATGCTTTTTGCTTTAGTTCAGTTAGGACTAAACCTTACCGCACTTGATACTATCAATAAATAATCTTCTAATATTATTGTACGACCTAACGTTAGACATTTGAAAAACTTTGATAAGCTTTTAATATGTTGTATAGAATGTCTACTAAAGTATATTTACGTCCTTTCTGGCGTAACTCGACGATTTAACAAAGATACGTTTTCAAATCGCTAAAAAACTGCAATTTTTTTGTACATTTTAGTCCAAATATATCTTTAATTTTCGACCAATTGTAGACTATTCGCTTCTAATTGACAGGAAGCCAAACTTATTAATTATGTAATAAGTTGCTATGACATCAGTGCGTGACCGAGAGACAGACAGACAGATAAACACTGTGTTTGTTTTGTTATTAAGCGCAAAGCTACACAATGGGCTATCTGTGCTCTGCCCACCACGGGTATCGAAACCCGGATTCCAGTGTTGGAAGTCCGCAGACATGCCGCTGTGCCACTGTGGGGCTACACACTGTGTTTTAATGATGAGAGTATTTTTTTTGCCAACAACACGACAACAGAATATAATACTGCTTCACTTTAGACTATTTTAAGTACAATTACGGCCTAACATGCGTTTAACTACGTGAACTATGCTAAGTAAAACACCACAGAATATCTAGTTGTACAAATTAAATCACTGTAATGAAAGTAAACAATAACACTATTAGAACAATATATTAAAAATTACGATGCGAACAATATAAATGGTTTATACTTTACCAAACTTTTCAAGTAAGTGAAAGCTAATATCAGGCAGGGTCGAACCTCCACCTCTTCTGAATAGGCAAATATCGCAAGTCCTCGTTATTTGCTTCGTTAGATTAGTATGAGAGAACTTGGTGGAAGAAAGATCAAATTAGGCCAATCGATCTTCAAAGCCTGGAATGCATGTATTCTGGTAAGATGTACCGAGATAAGAGTCTTTAAAGCCTGGAATGCGTATATTCTGTTAAGATGTACCGAGATAAAGGTCTTTAAAGCCTGGAATGCGTATATTCTGTTAAGATGTACCGAGATAAGGGTCTTTAAAGCCTGGAATGTGTATATTCTGTTAAGAATACATGTATTCCGGCTTTAAAGACCTTTATCTCGGTACATATTGTACAAGATACCGACATAGAGATCTTGAAAGCCCGGAATGCATCTATTCTGGTAAGATGTACCGAGATAATTATATATATGGGTTTTATATTTTCTTCCATTTGAAATGTATTTTGTTTCGTTGATAAAGTTTGAAACCATAATGAGTCAGAGCCCTTAGAAAATGAAATGATGTTTTTTACAGTTATAAATTATATGTACTAGATATGTCAGTTAAATATAGAGATATACAATTCTTTGCTTCGTCGTTACCGTTGAAGGTAATGAAACTTACAAGATTCTAATTTCGTCACTAAGTGGTTTTTGATAGAAGATGTCAATTAGAGATTTTTCTACTGCTGCTTGTCTTGAAACATGATAAGCAAGACAGTAAACTACGATTTCTTTGTCATCATGCTATCTATGAAAGAGGCAAGTTGCAGCTCTATTACTTATACTTATTGATAGTAATTTTATACCCCAACTACGAAGAAATATAAGTTATAGTTTGCGCTGCTAATTTCGTACTGGCAAGACAGTTGATGTGAAACATCTCTTAATACTTGCGCTGTTATTTCCTGAAATAAATTGTAGGCCTACAAAGGAACATTTTAATATATATATGTACATTTCAGGCAGGTGGTAGCACTGTCTATGTAGGAATGGCTTGGATTGTACATTGAAATGGTATTTTAAATATCTCCTCAATAGATCGTGAGAACTTTACAATACTATAATGTGTTTCCTTTTATAACAATATCTATATAATTATTGAGTCACAAGTTCTAGGAATGTCTGTAAATA
>NW_013665652.1:70069-82055 GCF_000517525.1 Limulus polyphemus | reverse complement strand
GTCTGTAAATATCATAGCAAAAAAGTTTAATTTCTTGTTCTTCTTTCTTCTGCTTCATTTTTATTAAATTATCACTCAAAAATCAAAATAATGCTGTCAACCCGTTTCACTGAGATGACAGTTAGAAACGGAATACCTGATTTCGTAAGTATTATTAATAACTAGTAATAATTAAAAAGATCATAATTCTAGTGTAAACGAAGTTATCATTACCCCTTGAAGTTAGCTTTTTTACATAAATTTGGTGTTCTTTTAACTACCAGCCAATAATAGATAATGTTACAGTTGGAACCACATTTTATATAGAACGTGGTAATAAATACAACCTTCCTATGTCTATTGAAATACTGCATTAAAAAACAGGTAAAGAAAAACTTTTTAAAAAAAGCAAGTAAATGTAGGGATGTCTAATATCAGTCCTTTAAAAAACAATTCAAACAAGATAGTACGGACAGCATTTGCATCATCCCTACATACAGACAGGAATTAACATATAAAGCAATAAATGCATAACTATTCAATCACAATTGAGTTTAATTTATTCTGTTTTTGTCTGTTAACATTCTACTACACTGTGTGCCTGTGTTATTATGTAGGGATGATACATATGTCATCCATACTATCTTATTTGCATTAGGAAGATTTTGAAAATATTTTTCTTTACTTGTAAATATAAAGAAAACACCCATGTATTGAGCTATATAAAAGCCTTAAATCACATTATTTTCTATAAAATATTTAAACATTTAAATCATATTTTATACATAAACTATTAATAAATGAAGAATAGCATTTCACATTAACCTATTTTGAACTTAAAATCATACTTAATATTTAAATTAATTGCAATTTTAAATCTTATCTTATATGTAAACTAATTAAAACTAAAAATCATATTTTATACTAAATTGTTCAAAACTTTACATTTTTTATATTGAACTATCTTAATTGATTAAATTATACCTTATGCTTAGGCTGGCTATGTAATTTTGTTAAACGTTAATACTATTTTATTTAACTATTCGCTTATATAATATTTAGTCTTACGTAACAAAAATAATTATTTTTGCTTCCGTATACACTGTCGCGATTAAAAACAACATATATCTTTCCCGGTATGTTTGGTCAAATTTTAGTCTTAAATCATTTATTTTTGAAATAAAAGTGTAACTATTAGACATAACTTAGGCAGTTTAAAGCAAGCAAATATGCCTTTGCTATATCTGGCCATCTGTTTTATTTATCGTAGTATTAAGAAGAAAAGCGCTTATGATTCGTCCAAATTACCATGTTAAAATATATACAATATCCTTCTGTGTAACACATATCGGCCATTTATTGTGTTTTTAGCAACTAACTGATGCTTTCACGTATGGAAATCCCATAGGAATAAATGCCTATCTTTCGCAATACTTCTACGAAAAAGGTCATTTCTTGTCCTGATATATATTCCTTTTTTTCTGGTAAAATAATAAAAAGTAGTTTATCCTCATATATTGCTCTTTGTTTTATTTCTCAGCTGAATAATAATTATTTCAGTGTAGGCTTTAGGGAAGTATTGGAGGATGACTATAAAGCCAGTATGGGTAGTTGGAACAGTCTTTATGGTGAGACGTGTAACACATGAGCGAACTATTTTGTGCAAATAAATAATAGATCATAAAAAAACATATTATACAGGTTTCTAGAGATAGCACTAGGGACGCTACTATACCGACTGTTTAATGCTCCCACCATAATATTCATGGTAGCTCAGCGGTAAGCTTCAGGACTGATAGCGCTAACATTTGGGGTTCTATCCCAGCCGTGGACAATGCAGAGTAATCCATTGTGTCACTATATCTTGATAATGGTATGAGACAATGCAGCACGTTACATCTATCAAGAATCGCCCGAGCCTCTGTCGTAGTGATATCGTTTTATGAGAAGTTCCATCATAACTAGCCACTATTGGTCCTCTGATCTCCCCTACTGACTAGTGGTTAATAGGCTGATTTCCTGAAAATCTGAGTATATATACCATTATAACCCATCAAAAATTCCTCAGCTGTTTTGTCTTTATCCTTGTTCCTAACACAAAGTTACACAATGAGCTATTTGTGCTGTGCCCATCGCGGATATCAAAATATGACCTTTAGCATTATGAGCCCTCGGGAGAGGGGGGTCTTCAACCGTATAATGCAGGATAAGACAAACTGATGTTATAGGTATGTGTATCTATAAATTTTATAATTATGTAAATTTCTTAATTCTTAAAGCTCTTCGAAATAACATATCTTACTGAAGAAAAAATAATTTAAAATTAGAAGTTTGTGACAATTGGTATTTAATATATGATAATTGTCATTTCTAATATTACTTGATAACCTATTCATAGAGATTTCTTAGCTTAATATTATAAAGGGCTTCAGAACATAGAATTTTATTCTTTTAATTTGCAGGATAAAGTGGAATGAGAGATTGTGATGATCATGGAACTATGAGATTTAATAATTAATATACAATTAAATTACTTAATAGAAAATAACCTAATTAAGAATTTTACTCTCTTAATGAAAATATTTTTCTTCTAATGTAACCGAAGTTTATCGAATTATAGATTTAAGTTATAATTCTAAAATATAGTTACAAGTATATTTCTTCGGCTCTACCACGGTATTTTTTACTTCACAGTATAAGTTCATACTTCTGAAAAACAAGAGTTTCATGATGATATATGACATGCTTTAAAAGAAAGCTCATACAATGACCAGCTGAGAATTGTTTGATCTGAGTCTCATCTTAGCTACTGTTTGATAACGGGTATAAAAATCAACTATAGTCAGTAAATATGGCTTGGAATAAAAAAAACTGATGTCCTAGATTCAAAGGAAGTAACCATGATGTACCTTTATAAATATTATAAAGAAATAAAGTAACTAGTGACATTTGACATTTTAAGGTAGGAACAGTGTTAAACTACTATGTATTTTATCTTTTTTCTGTCACTTCGTTTTCTTTTTTTTTATATTTGAGATAATGAAACTTTGATATTACACTTTTGGCAGGCCCAGGCGTCAAATTAGATTGTTTTAGAATATTTTCATCATGATTATAGAGCAGAATCAAGAGAAAAGGTAGAAGTTAAAAATCGATTTCTTGTTATTATCTCTTAAAATCAATACTCCTCTCTACTGCAATCGTAGCATATTGAACTTATAATAAGTTGTGCATTTTCCATTACTGAAACTATAAGCTTTTAATATCATTATTTTTTTTTTACTGCTTCATAGTATTGTACATCCAACCTACTGAATTCAAGTTAGGCCATTTATAGCCCAAGAGTTAGCGTGCCAGATTATGAATATGGGATTCTGTGGCTCGAATCCCAGTATCGCCACTAAAAATATCACACTCCTCACTTGGAGCCGTGGATGCATTATAAGAGTGATGGTCAAATAGCAAGATTCGGTTTAATAAGAGTTGTCAGTAGGTAGTGTTAAGTAGCTATCTTCCGTCTAGCCTATCGCATACACCCTTCGTGGAACACTGCAAAAATTCAGCAAACAAACAATCATATTACTACAATATTAACACACTGACCATACAAGGTCTCGAAGTTGTGTATTTTGCAGAGTTAATAATATGGTCCCTTGGTATGCTAACAATTCGATTTTCTACGGTAAACAGAGTGTTGGTAGCCCGTTATAGTTTGTGTTCAAACAAACAAACAATTTAAGTAATTATTCTTTAGAGTTAAATAATTCATATAATGACAGCCCAACTTACTGAATCCATTATTTCTTGATGTTGTGCACTTTCTATTACTACAGCTTTAATTCATTTAAGCCATTCTCTCTCTCTTGAAGTTAAGGGCTTGATTTTACTACAGTCTTGGTCAAAATATTTGTATCCTGCTCTATGTTGATGTTATTGTCTACAAACATGGAGTAGTTATGAGGTAAATGCCCAAACAGTAACAGAGAAGGTAGCGTATGATCGGACACACACGTGCAAGTTGTTATTCTGATCTGTATAAGTTGTTTTAAACATTTGTTCGTCAAAACACACATACACACCTTTTTTGTATAAAAGGGTGGGTGTGCTTTGGGTATACTATTTTTCGAAACAGATCAACGCCTTATTCAGACAATTTCTCTATACTTGATGTAGAGTCATACCTTGTTATGCGCCAGAAGTCTTGCGACACCTTACGACAGGAATGACATGAACAAATTCATTCCAAAACAATTTTATCAGACACCTGAGGAAAGACGTATAATTCAGCATTTCACCTTTTGCAACTAAACGTCACCAAAGCACATATAATATGACAAAATATAACATCAAATTATTATAAATACAGACAGTGTGTAACCTCATTATATAATATGCTTATATTAAACATTCGTATTTGGTTGGTCCTTCTCTTACTGTAATAACCTCCAGAAGGCGACATGGCATGCTGTCGATGAGGTTATTGATGTAATACACGGTGATTTCATGCCAACTTGTCACTAGAAGGCACTGCAACTCAGCTACAGTGGCTAGTTTAGGGTCTTTGTTAGCAATTTTCTTGATCAGTTCTGCCCAACAATTCTCAATGGGATTACAATCTGGAGACTTTGTTGGCCATGGCAATCTAGTAACGTCTTCCTGGTCGAAATAATTCTGTACAATACGCGCATTGTGGACATTGGCATTGTTATCCTTGAACACAAAGTTATTGCCAAATCTTGCCCTAGCATATGGCAGAAATATCGTCTCCATGTGACGCCTGTAGGAGGCGCCATTGACGTTTCCATGGAGGATAGGATGAAAATTTTTTCTACCACGAAGAATAGCTGTCCAAACATGTATTCTACCACCACCACCTATGTGTTCTCTGTGGGAAAGACAGTCTTTCCTCATCTGTTCTTCACTCAATCGACGAACACTAATCCTATCATCAGCTTTAACAAACCAGGAACAGGACTTATGTGAAAAAATTACACGTCGCCAATGTTCTAACTGTAAGTTGGCATGTTGTCTTGCCCAAGTAACACAGTGACGGCGGTGAATTTTGGTTAATATCGGTTTGCAGATAGCCCTTCTTCCAAAATAACCAATTACCTTGTTTGGTCAGCCTTCAATACACTTTTTTCTGGACCTCCGCTGTTCTAATAAATCGTTCATGATGTCCATAAAACATATTTCATTATACAGATTGCATATGTAGATGTTTAATATAACATGTATTTCGCAGTTTGACAGCGTTAAGTGTATTTGTATTCCATTTTAATAATAATAATGACCTTATCTGTTACAAAATATGGAAACATTTTGGTCAAGACTGTATAACCCTAAGTTTATAAAATTTTGATCTCTAGAAATCTCTTTTATATGATACAAAACTTACGCTGAAACTCTAATGCTTACCATTCTATATTTTTGAATAGTTATTGAAACTTAGTAAGTGTTGATTTTTTTCAGGCAAAAATTAGTGACCATTAAAACTAAAAACTAAAGAAAAGTAAGGAAACTAAGTCATTTGAATATGAATTAAAGAAGATTAAAAAAACTAAACCATTTAAATATGAATTAAAGAAGATTAAAGAAACTAAGACATATGAATACGAAACAAACTCTCCATGAAAGATGAAAGATAAGAAAGTTAAGCACAACAATGAGATAGAGTTACATGATGAATACATTGAACCTACATAAGATGAAACTGTAGATACCTAACTTTATAAAAATAATGTAACTGTTGACACTGAAGCTATTGCATTAGATGCAGGTCAAGGTAGTGAACAGGGTATATGTATTAGTAAAGGTATACCAAAATAAAGGAATAGCAAAACTGCGTAATACAAGACATACAAACTACGTCAGTAACAGCAGATGCAAACAGGAGTAAGTCTATAGTAACACACACAACATTAACTGTTGGGACCCAAACTTTTAACTTAAATAAAAGAAACATTTGTAATATCTGTGAAACTAAAGTAATTGAATACCAAAATGTATAGACATTAATTCATATTCAAATGGCTTAGTTTCTTTAATCTTCTTTAATTCATATTCATGTGGCTTAGTGTCTTTAATCTTCCTTAACCTACTTATGAGAAGTATGTTTTTCCATATATTTTTTTGTTTTATAAAATTCAATGGTCCAGTTTGTTTTAATCACCCTGAAGGTATCTTTCCGAAGTTCAGATATATTTTTCGTGTTTCCTTTTTTAACAATGGGGTATAACAGTGTTTTGTTTCTTAGCTTAATTTCACTAGCATTTGGGTTTTTAATCTTTTTCCTCTATTTCTGGCTGCTCTAGTTCATTTGCTATTTCAAATGCTAAGTGCATTTTCTGTAACGTTTCCGCTTTAATATCCTCATCTAATGCATAATTAACTTTTGTTGGGGCTAATATATCTTGCATTGGCAACATCACATCACCAGCATGCAATAAGAATAAAATACTTTCTTCGGTGGACTCATTTTCTGCACTTCTATATGTTGAACCTCCTCTTCCATATTTTCTGACCTGATTCACAAAATTGTTTACAACACGTTTAACAAAGTTCTGTTGAATTTTTCTACTAAGCTATTAGCAACCTAATAATTTGCATATTTCTCTCATTAACTTTTAAATGAAATTTGCACATCTATCAGTTAGTAAATGCTGTGGTATTCCATGTTAGCTAAAGTTCGATTCACAAATGCTTTTGCTATGTTTCTGCTCTCTGAGTTGATTGCCTCTGTAAATCTGGATATATAATCTGAAATTACTAATATGTATTTATTATTTAAATATGATGTTCAAATGGATCTAAAATATCCATGACTATGATCTGAAACTTGATATTCTTTAAAGGGTTTGTTTCTTTGTAATTAAGCACAAATCTATACAATGGGCTATCTATGCCGTGCCAATGGGGGGCTCTCTAAAGGGACATTTCGTAAATATGGAAAAGTTTTATATTTTTGACACTTTATACTAATTCATAAAATTTATTAATGTTCTTTCTCATATCTTCCCAAAAGAATATCTATTCTACTATATATTTTTCGAAATGTTAAGCGAATGAAGTATCATAGTACGTGCTCATAGTTTTGGTATTCAACCTTTGCATTACTACTATCTGTGGTAAACTCACTACATTTCATCTATTTTCTGTTTTTCTGCGCAGTATATCTGCATCTGATATGTACCCAGTTTGTTCCCCTTGTCATGCTTTATTTCTTAATAAATTTACTGCTACATTTTTCTTCTGTTCATTGATAATATGATATAAATCTCACACTGCTCCATAGTCATATTCATTGCTTTCTTCACTTCCTTAACCGTTCGCTTTCAGTTATTATTAGTTCTCCTACTTTAATCCTTTACAACGCTAAAATCCGGGTTTCGATACTCGTGATTGGCAGAGAACAGATAGCCCAATGTGTAGCTTTGTGCTTACTTACAAACAAAATTTAATCCTACTTAATATATCAAGATTAAAGTGTTTTCAAAGTTATCTCTGTGTTAGTTCAAATCATAATGTTGCAATAGCAACGAATACTTTGCTAACCTTGAGAATAGTTATTTTAATGTCATTAACCACCAACAGGGTGCAAGATCTGCAATTATGATAAATTTCCTACAGTACAGATAAAAGCAGAATGTCTTGATATCATTACACTGCTACTAAGTGTTCTTGTTTTATCATTGGGTAATTTGTTTTTATTTCAACTGTATACTTTGATATGCTATGGGATGTTCCTTCCCATTGTTATCTGACAGAAATAGGACTGTTTCAGTTGCATAGCCTGAAGTACCTATGCTTAAATTAAATTATTTACTGAAATCAGGGTAACTCAGAAATGGGGATTTTAATAATGAATCTCTTTCATATTTATTTTCAGATACTTCTAGTTTCTCATCTATCCACTATAAATCTACATCTTTGTTCATTATCTCCATTACAGGTTTTGCGGGTATTGCAGAATATGGAATAAATTGTCTATCAGACCCCACAAATCTTAAAAATGCATGAATATCTTTTGCCAGTATTTGGCACTGGATATTCCTTACACACTATACCTTCCTTGGATCTGGTTTTACACCTTGTGTGGTTACCGCGTGACCTAAATAATCAACTTCCTTTCATAGGAATTGGCATTTTGAAAATTTTAATTTCAAATCTGCCTTCAACAATCTATCAGATATACGTCTTAATCTTTCTACGTATTATACAAAACTTGCCACAAAACTACGACGTTGTCCATATAACAAAAACATTCACTCTTGTCGTTCTAGCAATTCTATATCCGTTAATCTCTGGAATGTTGAAGAGGCATTACATAAACCAAAAGATATACTACTGAACTGATATTTACCTGATGGTAGTATAATTGGTATTTTATGTTTTTCCTTCTTCTTCAGTCTCAAATTGTCAATAGCCACTTTGCAAGTACATGGAAGCAAGCTAGATACTCTTTACATAACCTATCTAAAGTATATTGAATGTTTGATAACATATATACATTCTTGACATTTACTTGACTTAACCTTCTAATCGTACAGAAAGTTAATTTACCGTCTCTGTTAGGAAATAGCACTATTGGTACTGCTATGTAAGGTACTCGAGTTTTTATTTTGGTAATGAACTTAAAAAAAAAATTAAAGATAGTTAGCTAAGCATTTAACGCAGGTTTTCATGTGCACTAATGTACATTGATCTATGAGAACCTTCTATCTAATGTAATCACTATAATCTGCTGCTTTTCTGGAATGAATAAACTGTGAGATGTACAAGCTATCTCTTAATAGAATGAAATCTAGAGTTAGTCTCCACTCATCATATCCCCTAATAAACCTCTTAGCTTCATCCAATATTTTAAGCCTAATTATGTCTGTATTTTGTAAATATGACCAGCCTGAAATGCATGATTCCTCAATATCTATCCTATCAAAAACTATATACATTTTCTTTTATCTTGCCACAGAATAAAGGAATGTCATTTGTGCAAGTTGTAGTGCCATAATTGCTATAACATTCATTCTCACTTGTGTGCCCTATTTTGGCTTTATTTCTGATGAAGCTGTAGCTATTTCTAAGTTTTAATTTACTTCTTCTTGTTATCACTAACCTATCTTAAATTATCTTCCTTATTTTCACAACCTGTTGTTGCTTAATCTAAATTCCTGTTAACTGTACCAATTTGTAATGGGCACTAACGGGGGGCAGTTACTCATTACAAATGTATTTATATAAAAACACCAGGAAATGCTTTCAGTATTATTTTCATATAGTGCAATGAAATGTATGCAAGAACAAGGATTTGAGGCACAGGTTAATGTTTTAATAACACACGGGATATTTATTCAAGTTTTTTTCCACTTCGAAAGTTATAAACATTATTTTTCATAATTAGTTTACTCTTTTTGCTCTTTCAAATATTAAACACTTCTTTCACATTTTAGTTTATTAACAACCCTTGAGCTTAGGCAACATAAAATGCAACTTAAACAGGAGCTGAGACTAGTTCCATGATGGACTGAACTGCAAGATGGACTATCTTCTCTGCTAGGTTGAACTGTCTGTAGACTCTCTGTGGAGCCTCTGTGAGTTTTCACTAACAGTGTTCTTATCCTAGCTTTTATACAAATTTGTTGCTATGTGATCTAGATCATTGCTATATAATGAGTGGGTGCCACTAACTAAAACACAGTTAATGGTCACCAGTCCTACGAAAAGTACTTCTTGTTACAAAAGAATTGCATCAACTTGAGGCCGCTGATGTTTTAAGTTCAAGAAAAAAAAATTGAGTTTTACGATTGTGTTACACTCACGCTATATTTTCTATTCTTATGCCCAACAACTTTATTTAAGTTGTATCCATTGCTTTCAGGAATTGGCTCAAACAAATGTAAACATAACAAATAACTGCATGTTACTGATAATCAACAACACATAGACTTAGAAATAGAATTTGGTGCTTACTGACAACATATTACTTTCTTCCTTTTCCTCTGTTTGTTTATTTATTCTCTCTCACATCTCCCAGTCTTCTCTAGCCTCTTTTTTATTGAACTTTGTCATTTATATTCCTTTCTCAAAACCACGCCAAACCAGTCCCTAGATTTTTTTACCTTGCACTTATTACCATAGGAGTCTTATAGTCTCCATACCAGCTAAACATAGAAAGGCACTCACTTCAACCATTTTCTAATAGCTTCAAGCACTGTAATCCCCTAATTCCTTGGAGAGTGACCAAAGGCTGATTACTTTCTCACACTCTCACAACCTCAATCAATGCTACCTTACACCTAGCTTCATAATATTGAGTGATTGTTGGTCCCCTCCACAAGTTTATTAGCTCACTTATCTGACCTTTGGTTGCCAACTGATCTATTATGCTTTTTGTGCCTCATCATTTTGCTTGTTACCAACCAAGTGTTAATGTGTTGTCATTAATCCCACTGATAGAATAGCACATAGTTTTGAGCTTTCCCAATAATTTGATACCTTTTTCTGTCTCCTCACAGCAGAAAGTCTGACTATAAGACAAATACCCTGGTCAACTATACACCAGACTGGGCCAATGCAATAAAAATGGAATGTGTTTATGTTCACTGAGCGAATGCTTAATTCATATGTAACCTTCTTTTTTAATATTAACAGTTTCCAAACTCCAAGAAGCATTTAGTGCAAACAGTTACCAATAGGATCTATCAAATTTACTTTCATTACATGTAGATAGTTAATTTTGGAATAAAATATTTCCTCGTGTGTATTCTACTATGTGTAATTGGTTCGTGCATTTGGTTGAAAAGCTTGTAAAAATGTAAAAAGAAACTGTGATAATTTTTAAATCTAAATAAGAATTCACACGTAAGTGCAATTTCACAATACTCTACAACATGCTCTACAAAATACTCTATTCTTTGGAAATGGCTAATCTACACATCTCTCTTCCAGGCAACTTCGATGCCTCTACATTATACAACTTCGTCTACTTCACAGTTGCTGAAATAATGATAATGTTCTCTCAAATTTTCTGATATATTTTAGATATTTATTTCATATACTCTAAGCTTTAAAAGAAACTAAATGCTGGTGTGTTTTTTAAGTTATATATTGCCTTTAACACCGCAAATAAAGCATTTATTTCTCTCAGAAAATCGGCTGTAGGCAAATTTTCAACTCTCCCAAGTATTCTTCGGTTTCTTTTATGGTTTATCTTAGCTATATTTTTATCACATCTGTAGAATAATACGCAAATTCAAAACAAAAAAGAAAAAATCATAGAAGATTTTTCTACCTCTGCTAACTCTGAGATACATACAGATATATATTTCCAAAACGAACGAAGGCAGTTACTTGTAAGAAATGAGTACAATACAAGATGAACTGATAATATTCTTCCTAACCTATTGAATCCTGGTTCAACTACTATTTAAAACACTCAAATGCAAATATATTTATCGGGTTAAAAGAAATTAAGTATTAATTGGATATAATTTGCTAGGTAGATGAATCTTACATTATCGAAGACACGGGCTCTTACCCCCTCCAATTACACAGGCCTGCGAATTTAAAGTTCATAAAAGTTGTTTTGGTTTTAATAACGGATTTTCCATAATTCAGCTACGCAGATTTCGAAAATAATATTAATTTTTTTCTATCACTTAAGGATCTCTTACAAATCGGGAAGAAAAAAAAACTCTTATTTTGATTAAATTATTATTTCATTTATCACAATGAACATTTTTTATTATTATGTTTGTTAACAAAAATACAAATAAACTGAAGAAAAGGAAAGAACATTGATGTCAAGCGAATGAACATTCTGATTTCTTTTTGGTAAAATCTACGTCCTTTAGTTTCAAAACTACATGTTGTGGTATTTCTTTTATGTATTGCGTTATTACGTTTTGTGAAAAAATCTGTACGTGATGGAGTAAAATGGATATCATTTTCGGATTCAGCGTATAGGAATTACTGTAGAACATGTAAAACTTTCAAGACAATAAAACCA
>NW_013665652.1:63386-69189 GCF_000517525.1 Limulus polyphemus | reverse complement strand
GTTCATAAAAGTTGTTTTGGTTTTAATAACCGGATTTTCCATAATTCAGCTACGCAGATTTCGAAAATAATATTAATTTTTTTCTATCACGTAAGGATTTTTTTTTACAAATCGGAAATAAAAAACTCTTATTTTGATTAAATTATTATTTCGTTTATCACAATGAACATTTTTTTATTATTATGTTTGTTAACAAAAATACAAATAAACTGAAGAAAAGGAAAGAACACTGATGTCAAGCGAATGAAAATTCTGATTTTTTTTGGTAAAATCTACGCCCTTTAGTTTCAAAACTACATGTTGTGGTATTTCTTTTATGTATTGCGTTATTACGTTTTGTGAAAAAATCTGTACGTGATGGAGTAAAATGGATATCATTTTCGGATTCAGCGAAAAGGAATTACTGTAGAACATGTAAAAATTTCAAGACAATAAAACCATCGCAGGCCTATGTTATCAGCTCCAGTCAGTGAATCAAGTAGAGTGGTGCCGTTTCTAATTCTGAAACCATCAACCACAGGGAAGCAGTCGACCAGCAGCAACCGTTCATACTTTGTACTATATTTATTGCGTATTTTTCCTCTCTATTTTAACACCAAGTACCCAGTATAAATAAAATTATTCTAATACTATTACTACTTGCTACTATTATAACTTGAAGAAATTCGCACATTGCCCCTCCCCCTCTTCCAATAGCCTCCTCAAAATTTTTCGGGTATTAATGCCCAAGTTCAATCTGATTCAAATATCATGTCCTTTCCACTTTTTGATTAACAAGGAAATTTGCAAACCATAATTTCTAATGCACATGCTATGTTATGAATTGAGTATGATATGAAATATTAGATGTTATATGCTATATATCAAATATTTGAATATTAACATTTGTTTAAAAAGTAACTTATTAAAGTAATTAATGATCAAGAAACTAAAAGTACTAACAGTGAAAGTATGTACCTGCACAGCTAGTCCTAATGTTGGAACTTTAGGCCTAACTGTTTCTGTAAAAACAATCAACCTGTAAACCTATAAGTATGAAATCCGAATTAATCTTGTTAAAAATATCGTGAATTACCTATTACAGATTTTAACGATAAATAATGAAATAAAACTCCACGTATTGTTGCAAATTACCTACTCTAAGATTTCGTAATGGTAAAATTAGTAGACAAATAAATAAAATGCTTTTGTAATCTGATATTTCTATTTATTCCTTGTATTCCTTTCCTTTAGAACTTATGTTTCCAAAGCATACACCTAATGTAATTTTACTTCTGAATTTTAAGCCTAAACAGCATTTAACGGAATATAAGCCTAAAATCTGAAATTAGATTTTAAGTTATGCCTAGTCTCAATTAAAAATACTTATAACGTAAAATCAGTTGTAAAGTAAATGCCTACAAGTTAAAAGTTTTAGTTATAAATATAATATTTCATAACTGTCTACGAAGCCGAACAAAAGATCTTTCTTCACACTTATTCCAAAATTTGAAGTCTGACTTATAGTAATAAATCTATATTTACAAGAATTTGTCTTCTAAGTTTTACTCTTAAGCAGAATTTACCGGAATCTAAGCCTTAACTATTTTAAGTTAAAATATGTTCAGTTTGAATTTTAAAAAATTCCAAAGCCTAAATCATCTGAATTTAGACTATGCTCAGTTTAGATTAAGGGTTCAAGGAATACTAAACCGTTAAAACCACCGTAACGATATAAACATTAAATTGTTATATGTCTTAAATTAATTTTAAGTATTTGCAAATTTGAATTAAACAAAGCAAAAATTTCAAATTCAAAATTAATTACCTTGATGGGATCATAACAAGACCAAATTTATTGTTTAGAATAATAAATTCAATCTTACACATGAATATTTACTCGCCAGATTAAAGTTAACTATTCCAGATATTTTTACCATCAACTTGTGATCTAAATCTTTGACCAAATGAAGAGGTAATACGCAGAACTCCGTCCAGCGTATTTTTCACTTAACCATACTATTATTATACAGAACTACTGTATTAACTTCAAATCCTCTTTTATAAAGATGTTTACATATAAAACTAAGCCGAATCTACTCTCTTGTGTATGAGTTAGGTTTTAAATTTCAGAGTAATGACGGGGCTATAATTTCCATGCAAGTGTCTGCCCGTACATTCGGAGAAAGTCTACTATCTCCAATGATAGAGTAAATTACAGTAGATTTAGCAATTAATCCATATTTGGTTTGTTAGTTGTTTTCGTTTGCATTTATTAACATCGAAGTAGTATTTAGTAAGATTATGTGGCCCAAGTAAGGCTAACAAAGTCTGAAGGGCCACATTTTAACGCTGTAGAAGTCATTCATTTCAAAATGAGGTGTCTATCCAAAATGTATTTACTAAATTGATAACGTCATTTTAATAATCATTTTTGTTCAAAATTATTTATTCGTTTTAGAAGGTCAGTTGTCTAACTTTACTTAATTGTCATCAAGGTAATCTGAAAAATGTTTCAAGCAGAATAAGATGACACTTCATTACAACATTCATTTAGGTGCTGAATGATCAAATATCAGTAAGCTTAAATACATCATACCCACTGAATTCTGTTTAATTTTTAAGAGTTCAAATTTTTTGTTTACTTTAAAAAGAACATCCCGATGTCTTATAACGCTAAAACTCGGGTTTCGATATCCGTAGTACGTAAAGCATAGGTAGCTTAATGTATAGCTTTTTGTTTTATTAACAAACACTTTTATGAGGTGATAACTTGTCCTATTTTTTTAGCTTGTAACAACATAATCAAAATTGCTTTATGAGATATGAAGATAGAATCCCACTGTTCGACCAGACAAAAGCAGTACAAGAATTGACAATCACATAGGTATGTCGTGATCACACACTCCACCTTAGCATTTCACTTGGTCGAGGATACATTGTATCAGTCACTTTGTAGAATTTGTCTAATACAATAAATTATTTTATCCATCCTGTTTAAGTATTCGTGATTAGGATACCTATAAATACTACAAAAACTATTTATACAAAAAAAAGCAGAGTCTTTCGATTCTCCAGTCCGGTTGTTTCTATAGGGGTTAAAGAAATATATATAGTAAAAAATCTATAATATAACAGTATCGATCGATTCATTATTGTTTGGAATGCCTGCTTAATCAAATCACTTCACGTTCCTACCTCTAATATTCTTTAAGCATGAATATTATAATAGGGTGTTACACTCCCTAAAGGCAGGGCACTTTTGAATATAAGATGAATCGCAATTGCCAATATAACAGCTTCAACTATTATAGTATTCATTTAATTTTTTTCATTTCATTACAATCGTGGTAGGTATTATAATAATAATACCAACGGTGTTCAGGAACCGAGGGATTCCTCTTAACTTTATAAACTAGATTAATTTTCTGACTGTTTTGGACATTTTAATTTCACTTTTATCATTTGTTTAGTTTTAGAAATTCAATCATGTTTCTTTATTTCAAAATAATGTTGTTTTCAATATTATTTCTTACATTCTTTAACCCCACATTTCTGGTATGAAAATGCTATAAGTAGCGTTAATTCGTTGACATTTTTTACGGCTTGTTTTACAAAATTAATGTGCGCTGGAACTTAAGCTTTTAGGAAAATACTGTTTCAAGTAAAGTGTTTTCAGAGTCATTGAGACAAAAGGATTTATAAAGCAAAAAAAAGTTTTTATTAATATTTTTGAATAGATATATGTTGCGTGTTTTATCCTATTCTTAAATTCTACTAAATTATAAAACAAAACATTGATTCTATTTCTCATTGAACAGAATTTATCACGACAAATATAGATATTCATGGACCATATTGTTTTTCAAGGCTTGACTTGTGCTTAAAATTTTTAAAACTCTATAAAATAATTTTAAAGAAACTTTGTTGCGAAAGGATTAGAGCTTGCAGAAGATTTATTATTTTTAGTAAATTTGCCTGATTTGTTATAAAGTCTGCTTGAAAGAAACTATTGAAATTTTGAACAGAAACATACTGCTCATCAGTGTTTATAAAATTAAATCTGAGCTTTTGTACTTCGCGGCTAATTGATGACTATGCGAAATATTCTCTGATATTAAACATATCTATATATTCCTATCCTTATAATGCTTTTTGAACTATGTATAACGACTTTTAGAGATATCTGAACTGCAGTCATTTTGAGCTGGTATGAGTTGTCACGCAAAATCATGTGATTATGTACATATAAATTTAGTAACTACTAAGATTATAGATAACTGAATTATCTAAGCTTGGAAAAAAATAACAATATAACCATCTATAAAGCAATCGAACATAGTTTCAAACTATTAAGCGCTTTGTACAATTTTGGTTTCTCGTTTCAAAAGCTCGGTTAACTAATCCCTTGCATATAATTGCGGTATTCTTAAAAGGAGAGATGCAAGCAGATAAGTCACAATGTCAGTGAACAAAAATTGCGATCGGATCTAGCTGGCACGTAAGTAATCTGACAGATGAAGACCGAACCGACTAAATGAAAGTTATCGTTGTAATGAAGTGTAAAGTTTGGTTAATAAACGACAAAAAATAAAATTATCTCAAGAACAGTAGCTAAATTGTTTTAATCTCAACTAACTCTCCCGATTTTGTTCTGGTTACACTTATTACCTCTTTAACATTACGCGGTATTTAAAAGTGACTTTATAAAACAGCATTAAAGGCTATCACTAGATGAAGACTGGAAAAGACAGGGTTGAAACTAAACTGGATCATAGCAGGGACAAAATAGAGACGAAGACTATCGAAGCTAAACATTTCCATAATTTCCAGCAGTCACACATAAAATATCATTAAATTTATACTATCATTGGAAATTCTATTCAACAACTCTAGAAGATCGACATATTCATTGATCTGATAATGAAGGTGGAATTATTTAAATTTCCTCAATCTTTAAATCAGTGCTTCTCAAATATTATACACCTCTATAAGTTTTTCACAACAGCTCACTCACCCCAGTTCGAAAAAAAGACAAAAAAGTACTAAATTAAAAGGCCAAATTCTTCATTATGACTTCAATATACATCAAACAACAACTAGACTGAATACAACATAAAAATAAACAAAATTCCTGGTTCACCCAGTTGAGAAGTATTGTTTTAGATGCTAAGTTGTACTTTCGTAAATATTTATTCCATGTCCAATTTTGGAATGAGCACAATTCAGCTGTTAACATTGTAACGAATTTGTTATTATATATTTATTTTAATGTCAACGTTTGTTTAGATTAAATATATATTTAGAAACATACATAGCTTATACTGTTGAATATGTATTGCGAAACTCCCGCCTATTCTCTAAAGTTATAGAAGATCCTCGAGAGTAAGAATCAACAATATATGTGTGTACGTAAACGCTTAAATTTGTATTGTAACGTAATCTGAATTTTCTAGAAGGCCTCCACACACCTATAAATATAACCAACGCGCCGCGCCGAAAGAGAGTATCTATTATTAGTTTGCTATAGTCAGTGTGCTATAAACTCCGGAAGCTATAACTGTGATGGTTATAACACTTATCAATTGACCAGGAACCTTTACTAAGTTCGAACATTACAAATCATTTAACTTCAGTGGATTCACATCAAACATTAATATTTTTACGAAAACATTACCTAACATCATCGGTGGAAACTCAATCTATAATTGGCGTATGAACAGTGAAGACTACAGGGATAGCTGTCTCCCTGTTAAGCGAATCATACCTATTTCAATCGTGATTAACTCGCTCATCGTGAACTCTCGATAAGATATCAAGGAAG
>NW_013665652.1:32969-62386 GCF_000517525.1 Limulus polyphemus | reverse complement strand
TATATTAAAACATATTTGTGTTAAAAAAGAAAACAGTGTATGAATCCTGTTGGCAAACACCATAAACTGACTATATTTCGAGTATATTTAAAAACTAAATCCAAAGTACAATTTAACTACTAAATTTAAATTATCGGTTAACTCAATTTCAGACCATTTGAAATTATAATACGTAACAACATTACTTCAATGAAATTTCTTATTTAACTTGATAGAAGAGAACAATATCCCATTTTGTAAAACATAAAACAGTATTCCATAAAACCAAAATGAAATGCTACCGAAGTATACCGAGGCCACTCCCTAAGTTTATATACAAAACACTGTTACAAATGTGTCTATAAACAATTAGACGAAGAACAGATTAAATATGTTTCATTTTTAAGATAAAATTTGTTTTCACACAGCTTCTATAAAAGTAAAATATAATCAATAATATATTTATGTATCCCTGTCACCGAACATTTTCGCCCTTTCAGCGATGGGGACGTTACAATATGACAGTCAATCCCATTTTTCCTTGCTAAAAGAGTAGCCCAATAGTTGGCTGTGGGTGGTGTTGACTAGTTGCTTTCCCTTTAGTCTATCACTGCTAAAGCAGGAACGGCTAGCGCAGAGAGTCCTTGTGTAGCTTTGCGCGAAATTCAAAACAAACCAAAACAAATGTTTATGTATAATAATGATAATATATTAGAGTGATAAATTATCTTTGTTTAATTCAACTTTGTGTATGTTTGATAAATGTTATAGTTCATTTAATATGGATAGATTGATGTTTTCATAATGAATAATATGTACATACTTTGAGTAAATGGTATAAATATAACATATATATATATATTCATATAAGAACAGTTAAAGCGTGACCAAGTTGAAGTACTTATTTCCTGTTCTTTTTAATACATTTGCCACAACTTACAAAAATCTAGCTTAATGTTAATAAGTAGAATATAACCTAACATCTTCGCTACTGAGGTGATCTGCCTGGATTTTAAAATGAGTACTTCTTTTTAACACGTTGACTAACGCCGATTAAGGATATTTTGTCATCGAAAATCTACGAAAATAAAAATAAATCAGTTGGAAAGACGATCTAAAAATTATCCTTCTATTTTTGGTGAGCACGATATAATCGACGATGACACATTTTTGTATAATGCATAAGAAGGAATGTCATAAATTAAAACCTCTAAATATTCTCTTTTTTTTTTTGTAAGAGAGACAGGTCATATAATTGAATGTGAGAGAAATGTGAATGTGAAATATGAGATTTTAACTTTACTGTTCAAGCCTTCTTTTTAAACTGGAGGAAACTGAACTCATATTCGCTTTTGCAAAATATTATGGATGATAATTGGTTCTATTCATCATTCGATTTTCATGACCTTCTGTATTTTCCTTACAATGTTACATGATATCGAGTGATAGCTTATGCATGTTGCATGTTCGGGAAATTCATGTAAACAGCTTTTTATGTATTAAAAAATTCACAATTCAGGCAAAATTGTGATTTGAAGTCTTACAAAAATTAATTTTCCGTTATTAAGATATTAAGAAATAATTTCGTATAAAATAAAAGATCCAGTACAGTCAAAACGTTTCTTACGAAAATACTAAATTCGCTACCACAAGCTGAGTAATACATTTTATATACAATTATTATATACAATACAAAAAAAATGTTTTTACATCGTGAAAAGGGTTACTTTAAAATAACGAATGTTTGAGTTGTAAGCAGGTTGGTGTTTCCGGAGAATAAGGGCAATGACTCAAGGTGAAACGTACTCACTATAGCATTGCAAATAAATAAAGCCACACCTATTTTCATGCGAAACCAAATAGGTGCGGGTAGGGTTTTTTGCAGCAGTGAGACATACCTCCATTTTTATTCTTATCGATATTCAGACTTTAACCAATGAAGCAACTTATTAGTGAATTGTTGAACAAACAATCCGTCAATACACGTACTTTAATAAACTCTAATTTGCTAAATATGTCACACAAAAATAACGCAAAATACTATAAAATACTATGGACTTTGCATAATATAACTTTATTTTATATTTGTGTCTCTGGTAGGTTACATGTGGTGTATAAAACTTCTGACACCATTTTGTTGTAGATCACCTTTACATCACTTTGTTACAATTGTCCAATAATCGTACTTTACTTCGCTTCACCTTCAACTTTGTTAAGGTTGTACTTACTTTTATAGGAATTAACCCACACTAGCATATTAGGTTGTCAAGAAATTAATGTCGCGTTTTGGAACACTTTCATTAACCACCTCACATCACGTATAGTAGTTAAACGAACCGCTTAAACGTCACGTTAGTGTAGCCTATATAATGTGTAGAGTTTAGTATACTCTAATCCCTTATAGTGATGACACACGACGATATACACATTCGGCATGTAATGCTGTTTGAATACAAGAAGGGAAACAACCTCTGTAACCACAGAGAATATCAAAGACGTTTATGGAAATGTTTTGAAAGTTCGTAAGTGTTAACGATGGTTTAGCAAATTTCGTTTAGGTGACTTTATCCTTAAAAACTGTGATGGCAGAGGCCGACATGAAAATGCTTATTTAGTCTAACCCAAGGAACACCCTCGTGAAATGGCCCTGAAATTCCATGTCTCTTATGAAACAATACCTAAACATCTAAGGAATACGGAGAAACTCCATAAAGAAGGTATTTGGGTTCACGAACTCTCCGATGACCATCGTTTCCAACGTGTGAACGTTGTTTCGTCTTTTTTGTCGCGTAATGCGCGTGAGCCATTTTTGGACAGAATTGTAACCGGTGATGAAAAATGGATTCTCTATGCGAATGTTAAACGCCAAAAACAATGGCTCAGTCCTAGACTAAACCACTTCCGACCCCAAAACCTGGACTCCATCCGCATAAAGTAATGTTTTGCATTTGGTGGGACATCAAAGGAGTAATTACTTTCGAACTCCTCAATCCACAGCGAACCGTCAATGCAGAGATCTATAGTTAGCAACTGGTACGTTTAAATCAAGCCCTACATCAGAAACGTCTTTCACTCGTCAATCGGAAAGGTGTTCTTCTCCACGACAATGCATGTTCACATGTGGCACGTTTGCCGCAACACAAGATTATGGAGTTGGGTTGGGAAGTTCTCCCCCCCCAACATACTTTCAAGATATGGCCCCATCAGATAACTATCTTTTTTGTTCGCTGCAACACCATTCTTTATAGGAAAACGTATGCATATGTGAAAGGACATCGACATTGTTTTTTTTTTTTTTGCTTTAAAGCCAAGTGATTTCTTTAATCAGGGCATCTTATTGTAAGATGGAAAAGCATCATCAATGAAAATGGAGATTATTTCATTTACTAAATGTTTTGTTTTGATATATAAGTTGTTCGGATTTTTTCATCTAAAAAAAAGTGACATTAATATCTTGACGACCTAATACATAACAGGTTACTATTTATTAACATAATCAACACCATATAGCTTTAGAATTTGGTTTAATTTCTTACTCGCAGCATATTACATCTTCATTCGCCTCTCTCTCAATTTATTTAGTCTCCTTCGCATTTCCAAGTCTTTTTTTCCCTCTTCTGTTAAACGTCTATCTTTTATATCCATTTCTCAAAAACCAAGCCAACGTATCATTTTCTTCTGTAGATTATAGACTTCATAATCATATGGCTATTTGTGGTTTCCAAATCCAGCTGAACACAGAAAGGGAGCGGCTCCTTCCAGTAATTTTCTTGCGACTTAATGCTATAATCCTCTAATCTCGTAGGGACTGATCAAAAGCCGCCACTTTCTAACGTCTTTCAACTCCAACCAACGTTTCTTACATCTAACTTCATAAACAGCATGATGCTAACACTTTTTGGTGTTCCTCATGGTTTTAGAGGCATTTCATATGCCACCATCTTCTCTACCCTTAGTTTCTCCAAAAATGACTAGTAGGGAGTAGTTATAGAAAAATGCCAACTAGTAAGAAAGCCTTGTATTCCGATATAATTTTCAAATAATAAAAACTCGTATAAAATCTTAGTACACGTGCGTTTTAAAATCCGCTGACTGAATATTTTCAAAATTATATCATATTATTTATATATATGAAATAATACAATAAGTTGTGTACTATTAATAAATGAAATTTTAAAATTCGACACATTTAATTAATGATGTGTCATAAATTAGATAAAGCACCATGCATCTGAACACAGTAGTTAAAAAATGGAATTGGTTTGAATTTCGCGCAAAGAACTATCTGCACTAGCTGTCCATAGACAACTTTTGGGCTACTCTTTTACCAACGAATAGTGGAATTGACTGTCACATTATAACGTCCCCAATTGTGAATAGGCGAGCATGTTCAGTGACGGGAATTTGAACCTGCGACAGGTTGAGAGTCAATCAGCCAAACCAACATAAGTCATACCCTAAAAAATGGATAATTCGCTCAAATGAAACAAAAAGATATTGGTATTTTGTAGAAAGAAATTAAATTTTTATTTGAATCAAATATATTTTTGTGTTTCAAGACTAAAAAAAAATGAAAAGTATTTAATTTATCATAACAAAGAAAGAAATATTCTTAAGAATTTCATCTTATTTCAATTATTTTGTTTAACATTTTTACATATTCAGCAAACTTAAGTATGGGATATATCACTGTCACAAAATAAATTCAGAAATAAATATGGTTCTATATCTTATCTGTAAACTTGTACTTTAATATCCAAAGTACGTATTAGAAATATTAAACTACTTATATACAGACTGAAATCTTGAGACAAAATAATAAAACAGTAACGCAAATTGCTGTGTACTTCAATACCCTTCTATATCCAATATAACAGTGACAAAAATTCGAAATGTACAAAAAATAGTATTCATATATTACAGAATAGTGGTGCTAATGATCATTTCAAAGGAAAAGTGAAAATATAATTTAAAATTATACATTACTCTGTTTCTAAGCTGAATTGTGCTTAATAGTGTAAATTAAAGTATCCACGTTTCAAATATCTTCATATTCGGAGAAAGGACTAGTTTCAAATATCTTTGAATATAACGGATACATGTTTGAAATATAAGTATATCGGGTAAAATAAGAAGTCCAGTTGACAGGAAAATACTTCAAAAAGGGGAAGATATAAGAAAATAATCGTTCGTGATATAAACTAAGCTGTTTTAGATCTGAGAAGAAGTAATTATCCTAATAGTAAGGCGAAGTTATAGAGAAAGAATCAGTTGTTTTGTTGACAATGCCAATCAAACATGAAAATGTCAATACAATGACTTCATTTTCCACACAGGTTTTTGTTTGTCGTCTGCCAGTATGTCATTTATGCATAAACGAGGCTAGGGCACACAACTGTTGACATACATATCCTATTATCTGATGTGAAGAATGAAGTTCATTTTTAAACCATACAACCTGTACTTCACCTGAAAATTACGCCTTTCCCTGGGTGATTTGGGAACAGCTGCAGCAAATTTCTTTGGTGCTACCTTATTTAGAGAGCTTCCATTTTTATCATCTTATTTCTTGTTCTAATTATAAAAATAACTCTTCGAATTGCAAAGCTAGATTAAGAAATGAATACAAAAATATCCATCGCAAGATAAACTAAAAGAAGTATCGGGTATTTTGTTTCGAAAAAATATAACTGAGAAAAATACAAAATATAATTATTTGAATTGGTTTTCAATTTTTATCAGTCTAACAATAAATTTACTTTATTTACATTTTAGTTTAAAATATAGTACTTAGTTCGATGCTAGGGTTTTGTTTTCTGAATAAAATTCAATATACAGTATATATATATAGAGAGAGAGAGACATACATATACATATATAATTTAACATTTAATAAAATATAACTTAGACAGTATCAAATTGTAGTGATTTAAGCCTTTTTAGAATACAATAAGTTGATAATTTAACAGCTTGTCTTTTTAACTCCTAGAAAAATGCCAGATTTTACTACGTTCGAAAAAGTTATTTCTTTACATAAACTAACAACATGTTTTACATTTTCTCATCACAAAAGTAACACTTTTTATTTTCCTGAAATTCTATTTTCTTTAAAAAATTACTAGTGGTTGGTATTTATACAACATTCTTGTTTGAAACTATCTAAGTTTTGTATCATTTGAAATTATTAATGACGATGTATATAACTGCCCTATATTTTGAAAGAAAAAGACATTTTTGCAATTTTTAAATGTTTTATTCTTTAAAAACAGGTGTTATTAAAATTTTACATCCCTTTGTTTATTTTAAAAGAATAAAATAATTTATATTACTTGTTTCGTAAAAGAGCAATTTAATTTTATTATCTTATTTACTATTTTATATTTATTACTTATATGTTTCTTCATCATGTCCAGTATTCCCCAATAACCAGTTATATGTGGTTTAGAGTTATAATATTTGTAAATTCCCATAATTATAAAACCATCTTTTATCCGTAATTATGTCACTCATATTAAATATTCCATTTTTTATCCAAGAATGTCGGGATAGATATTTTTTATATTGTATCATGATGAATCTTTTATACAGATATGTATTTCTTCATTTTTGTACTTTCAATAAAAATTCACCTAAACTAGCAAAACATCTTTCCCAAAAATTACTTCGAGTTTTGATTCAATTTATCTTATTTTTTAAACTGTCATATTGTGTTGTATCTTTCGTATGAGAATTCGTATTTGCAATAAATAAAGAAAACATCTTATCATTAATCATGTTCAGTAATCTTCCAATACAAGTAATCTTTATAGCTTTTATAAAAGTTTTAAACCTCTGTTCTCATAGCATTGGACAAAATATTTGTCTACAGGTGTGTCAGAAGTAAGTTTAAGAACTTATAACTCTGAAATCCAGGGTTCGATTTCCGGCAGTGGATATAGCTCATTCGGTAGATACGCACTAAAACAATAATAATACATTTTCTAATTATTTTATGTGGTTTATTGTACCACACAAGACTGAAAAGAGTATTCATATATTACTTATTTATTTATCTATTTTGATAGAAAATTGATTTTGTGATTCTGCCACTAAAAATCAATATTCAATATTTAATTGATTTTGAAGTTATAATCTACAAGTTGAGCCACACGTCCTACATCCGATATTAAACGTAGGGTTTGAACTAATGAATTAAATCAATAATTTGTATTTTTATGCATAATTTATTTCACACATAATTTACTTTAAAACTACTTTATTTCACACCCTACAACGTTTCATATCTACTTTATTTCACACGTACTTCATTCACATCTGCTTTATTCTACATTACAGAAATAGTGTTACAGTTACTTTCCTTTCTTTTACTTTGCTTTACTTGACTTTATTACTTTTATTAATCCCTTTACACAGCTTCAGCGTCTGTTGATACTCATGAGAGCTTCTTGATAGACCACATTAGAAGTTTTTCTTCCTTCCTGGGCCAAAATAATAAAGAGATTTCTTGGTGATCCTACTCTTGAACACCCAGTGTAGGATTGACCATGTGAAAAACAAGGGGTTTTCAATTGTAATCTTGCCACTATAACGGTCTGACCTTTGGTTGCCATTTTTTCCTGGCAAAAAAAAAATGTAAATGTTTGGCATTTTTAATGAAAAAATAAAATCGAAATCATGAAAAAACAAAATAAAAACATTTACTAATAAAAATTGGTCCAAGACTGTGGGTTCATTAGCTAAATAAACACATTTTCGCTGTGGGTGTTACCCAGAGTGGGTGTGACCGAATAATAATCAGTTTAATGTATTATCTTACCAATTTTGTTTGAGGTTGGTCTAAAGACCATGGAGTGGCTCGCGGACAAACAACCAAACAGACAAACCAACAAATAGTTTTTTTTTTGCAAGTATAGATATTACTAAATATATTTAAGTCCAATGGAAATTCTATATCTAAGTACTTGAAAATTCTTACCCACTTTAAATCCTTCCACAATTTAAAATAAAAAAATGCTATTTCTCTTTTTTATTATTTAAATTTTTGAGCTTTATATTGTTCGAAATTACACCTCGATGGGTCAGCGGCAGGTTTAAGGACTTACAACGCTAAAATCCGGGGTTCGATTTCTTGTATTGTATAGCTTCGCACTAAGGAAACAAGAGAATAAGTTGTGCTAAATTTAATTCTATATCTGACCAATTGTTTAACTTATCTTTAATAAATGTAAAGAGCTTAATAAGGATATATCTGTTCCTTCTGAAATAATAAACACCATATTTCTTATTTCTAATTCATGTATATTAGGATTAGTTATAAATAATATTCCTAGCATTTCTACAGCTAAAGTAAGCAATTAGGGAGGAAAGATGATCACTTTCCTCACAACCTATCTTTATTTTTAAAAAATATTTTGAATACTTATAAAAAACACCCATCCACTTTTTAATAGACTTTCTAAAAACCAAACAAATATCTAAAATTTTATTTTAAACGTCCAAAATCGCATCAAAAACTTTTGTGAAAGTCTAGTAATAATAAAATCCTTCTGTATTTCTATTTTCAGAATAACTTATAACATTCGCGACACATTCACATTCTAATATCCAATAACGTGCGAACTTCATCGAGCAGTGCAAAGTCTAGCTCTCCTGGTAGTAGGCCTGGCATGGCCAGGTAGTTAGGGTGCTTGACTCGCAATCTGAGGGTCACGGGTTCGATTCGCTATCCCTGAAGATGCTCGTCCTTTCAGCCGTGGGGGCGTTATAATGTGACGGTAAATCCCCTATTCGTTGGTAAAAGAATAGCCCCAGAGTTGGCGGTGGATAGTGATGACTAGCTGCCTTTCCTCTAGTCTTTCACTGCTAAATTGTGGACGGCCAGCGCAGGTAGCCCTCGTGTAGCTTTGCGCGAAGTTCAAAACAAACATACTCCTGGTAGCAGTTCAAGAATGACCTTATGCCTGACTCTTTCAGACTATTGATTATGGGAGTCCATAGTACTTGGGAACTTGACAGGTGCAGCATTACCCTTAAGTATTCCTTTCTTCAATAGCAACCGCATTTGTCTGTCTTCCACCACAATCTCAACAGGTGTTGTGTGGCGATCATTACGAACTGCATCAACAATCGATCTCTTTTGTTCAGTTTTGTTATCAGCTTCCGGTAAACCTCAATGATGCTTGGCACTTTTCGTTCGCTGCTTTTAGGTCGATAAAATCTTAATATCTCATTGCCCATTGCTGTAGTAATGCGTTAGGAGAATAATTTTAGCATTTAAAGCTAACCAAATAATGCTTGGAGACGGCTTGAATGGGTAATGAAGAAAACTGCCCCCAAGTGGCACAGCGGTATGTCTGATGGGCAGAGCACAGATAGCCCATTGTGTAGCTTTGTGCTTAACTTCAAACAAACAAACAAGAAAAACTTTGATATAAGTTTAACATAACAGCAAACGTACAACGTTTCGACAAGGTTTCGTCATCATCAGGTACAAAACCTTGTCGAAACGTTGTACATTTGTTGTTATGTTAAACTTATATTAAAGTTTTTCATCATTACCCAATCAAGCTGTCTCCAAGCATTATTGGTCTCAAGTGGGTTCCTCGTCATCGAATTTAAAGGTAACCTGTCAGAAACTATTTTTATGGTCAGAACAAACCTTGGCATATATGAATTGTTTTTATACATCTCGTGCATCACTTTTATGATCAGCACCCAAGATAACAGTTATTTTTGGTAAGAGCTCTAAACGTCATGTAAAATTGTGTTATTTTACAAGACCTAAATAGCAAAGGTCTGATAAAATGAAGCCGAATTAGTGCATTACCGAATACGGTCTGGCATGGCAAAATGATTAGGGATGGTCCATTCCCAATCTGCGGGTCGCGGATTCGAATCCCTGTCCCATCAAACTGGCTCGCCCTTTCAGTCGTTGGGATGTAATAATATGACGGTCAATACCCTTATTCTTTGGTAAAAGAGTAGCCCAAGAGTTGGCGGTGGGTAGTGATGACTAGTTGCCTTCCCTCTAGTCTTGCACTACTAAATTACGGACGGCTAGCGCAGATAGCGCTCTTGTAGCTATGCGCGAAATTCAAACCAAACAAACAAATTAACAAGTACAGAATATATTATATTGTATTTTAATTAATAACATAATACTTAACTCATATTTATCTAATTCATCAAAATTACTGTCTTTTTTCGCTTATGGATCAATAGCCTTTGGATACAGTTCAGTATAAAATAACCATGTGCATATGAAATTGGATTATTTTATCAGTTCAAATATTTTGGAGCGAAAAGAAGCACAGCTTCAGAGCGCTCCTAATTATCTTTCAGGTCTCTTCGAGACCTCAAAGGTTTTAAATCAAAATTACTGCCAAGATATTGGTTTGGTTTGGATCAGTTCAAATAGCCCTAACGTGAGATACTTTATGATAGCAAATACGTTGTAACATTACTAAGGTTAAATCAACAGAAGTATCGCTGTGTGCTGACTCATCATTCTAAAGAATTTTAACAAAACCCATCAAAAACTATTTTATGATCTACATAAGGCATTTACTTTACAAAGAGATTCACTATTATGTTGTCCCCCAGTGGCACAGCGGTATGTCTGCGAACTTACAACGCTCGAATCCGGGTTTCGATACCCGTGGTGGGCAGAGCACAGATAGCCCATTGTGTAACTTTGTGCTTAATTACAAACAATAACAATAACTATTATGTTTCTAATGATGAAAGTTATACGACAGATAAGTTGAGATGTATACACTTTCAAAAGAGCAGTTTAGCTACGGAAAGTTTTTGTTTTCAATAACAAAAATTGGAGTCATAATTAAAGATATTCTCAATCATTATTACTGTCAAACGTTAGAGTGTCCACCGCTGCTATCTATGCTCAATAACCAGCATAAGTTTACAGGTACGAATTCTTACCAAATAAGATTTAAGTACCCTCTGGTAAGACAGATCTTAAAGTATTGTGTTTAACCATCCGTTGACTTGAATATGAAGAGAGCAAATTATATGTCAAACATTATCTGATGATAAGCAGAATTACTGTTGACTTTAGAGAACACGATAATGCTTCACCAGTTATTTTAAAAACTTGTATTCGGTCAGTTTTCCATAACTTTTTATTTAGGATCAAGCATGTTGGAAAATCTTTCAAGTTGCTACTGAAAGTTCACAACTTTTTTATGTACTCTATCATACACACGTGGTTTATGAACAGAGTGTGTTCCATAACAATAACGACACAGTATATTTCATGTGAGAATCAATCTCCTTTTCATTGACTATGACAGTGAGCGAAATTGAAGCGTTGATTCTCAAGATAACTTACATTTTCTTTCTCTTTACTTGGTATTTTTTGCTTGTTAAGCCCTACTGCTCTAACTGGATGGAAAATGCCAGGGGTAGCTATCTTCGTATGTCTTGGTAATGTTGAAAATGGATAAACGAGACGTTCCTGTACCGCGTTTGTGACTTACTATTCCTTCGTCACCCCTTGGCTTCGACTATCTTCAGTTTATATATATATTTATTTATTAACAATATCATCTTTCGACCATCTTATTATCATTTCCCTTCAGCTACTGGTTCCTGATAAGCGCCTCTGTTACAGCGCATGAACCGAACAAGACCAATCTTGTGGCATTTCTGTAATAAACTAAGGTGATACATCCCCACAGACCGTGAAATTAATTTCCATGATGTAAATTTTGCATATTCAATCATTTGATTGTAAATTGTTCTATTTTTCGTATTATTACTTCTAATGAAATGCATTTATCAGCTGAATTCAGTAATTAAAGAACAAATAATTATTCCGAATACACCTAAGAAACAAACGATAAAATTAATTATAAGGATAGTGTACAGAAAATTAAAACAACTTCAGTCATTGAAAGAATACAGATATAAATTAATTGCAAGTACATTATATGATAATAGTAACTAAATAAAACGACAATTTCTAAAAATGTGAACTTCTAGTCAGTATACTGAGTTCGGTGTAATTAACTGAGCATTAGACAATGTAACATGTCTGAATAGGTTGCTTTATTAATGCAACTGTACCAGTATATAAAAACGTCATTCAAAATAATATTCAATGACAGCCTGATATTGTTTTTTATTTTCAATTTTACTCATATTTAAAACTCTGGGAATCAAACATATTAGGGGCGCTCCATTCCCAATTTGCGGGTCGCGGGTTCTAATTCCTGTTCCATCAAACTTGCTCGCCCTTTCAGTCATTGAGCTGTTATAATATGACGGTCAATGCCCCTATTCTTTGGTAAAAGAGTAGCCCAAGAGTTGGCGGTGGGATATCGAGTATTTTTTATTATGTCGAACTTAACTAATCTTGTTAATCATGTTTGACGATGGCTTACATCTTAATTGTCTGGATTTCCAGTTTAATTACTCTCATAAACGATATAAAATCATTTTGTTTCTTATTTTTCCAGTACATATCTGCTAATGTTCGGAATCGTAAGCCGTTTTATACGTAAAGTAGAATTTCAAGAATTTATAGGTTCTGTAGCTAACTATAGTAGTATGTACTAATATTGGAAAGCATTTTCACGTACTCTTTACAGGTGTCACTGCTCACAGTTGCAAATCGTTCTTATAAAGTGCAATTAACCATGGAATTACCGACGTTTTTTAACACACTTTACTTATTTATGCGCCAGTATATTTGTGGTCTTATTCTTTTCTTGTTATAGAGTCTCTAATAATTTATGATCACACACACACACAAAAATCAATGAACATTGCATGTTAATCGCGCTATGCCAAATCACAGTATTATCTGTGTGGTTTGCATACAAAATGGGTGATTTCGCCCATATTTTCTCAATTCTTTAATCTGAGTGTTGTAACAGGACAAAACATAACATTATTCAATATTATCTAATACATGGAACACATCTCTAGCGAGCGGTATTAGAACAAGTCAGTAATTTCAAGATCAAACCTTTTGTGTCAACAAACGTTGTATATGAAGGTAACACTTGGGTGGTTAAGTCATGTAATTGTATAGTGGTGCGTGAAAGATTGATTTTCCTTACAAAACAGAAAATGATGTTTATTCGATTTTTTGTTTTTGCTTCTAAAATAGTGTTTTTCTTATTGATTTGTTTGTTTTTGTTTGTTTCTTGTTAAGTACAAAGCTACACAATAGGCTATCTGTGCTGTGCCCATTTCTTATTCAACCACATAAAAATGTTTTAACTACATAGATATCGAAAACACTTTTAGTTTAATTTTAAAAATGAATGTTACCATATTAGCATAGGACAGAACACAAAATAAAAGAATATCATAAGTTCTATTTCTTAAACATTATAACAAGTAAAAGAAGCCAAACACCAATATGATGGCCATAATCGCAGTAACATATATTCTGAAAATATCGTCTGAAATTTACCATAGCAACATAATTTATGCCTGCCAATGAAATGAAATACAGACATTTAAACCTAAATCCTGAATTATAAAAATTCTTATCACGACTTTTCATTTTGAAAGAAGCTAAATTAAAGTCATACAGCTGTAATTAATATTAAATTTTCTTACTAAAGCTAGATTCGAGATTCACAGCTATTTTAAAAGAATTTAATTACAGAAATTGAAGAATTGAGGATTATATGGTAATATTTCGCTATTCCTAGAAATATATAACAGTGTTATAATTTCCAATTAATTTGAAATGAATATTATTCTTGATGAACAGTAGAATGACGGCAGCAACAATGAACATTTTACGTGTGTGTGTACAGTAACAAATATTTAATTCTTGAACGTTTCGGAATATACATATTCCATCTTTAGCAAGCTATATTGAACAGTGTAAAATATTAGATATATATTAGGCTTACATATTCGGTTCGACAGTTTTATTCCAAATTCCTTTAAACGTAACCGTATACTCAGTCTTCTCAACAGAGCGTATAACATCTGTTCTAACTACCTAGTACATTCTAATAAACAACGGCTATCCCTTGCATTTTATTCAAGCCCTAACACGCAAGTTCTTTTCTCACAAATTTGAATCCACAAATAAACCATACACTGTTGATAAATGCCCATTAAGACTGATCGTTCCTTTCGCAAAATTTATGTTTATACAACTAAAGTTTTATTTATTTATATCTTAATATCAATATCATGCACATTTCTGAATGTTCTTTTGACGATAAAGATTACAGTTTTTCGAGATAAGCAAAAATAGTAAGGCAATAAAATAACTTTTATTCATAATATTGTAAAGCGATACGATCATTTTATGAAGGTGGAAACCATGTAGTTTGAAAATAAATATTTTATTGTCTTTTTTTTGTAAAAATCCCTCGTTTGCTAGCACCGTTTTCGTTATATATATGTGTGTATATTTTTCACAATGCAGTTTTGTCAATAACTCTGAAACTATAAACTTGAATTATTACACTTAAACATAAAGTTGTAAGTTAACAGGAAAATATTTACAGTATTTGGAATCACGGGTTTTCTGTTGTTTTAGGTTACATGTATGAAATAAATAACTACGATAGAGTTCTAGTTCTACCTCGATTTTTCTATCATTGACAAAAGCGATCATCACAATTCAAGACTGAATGGGGTAAATTAAAAGTAAAATGTGAGAGTTAACGTGACTCAACTTAAATATCACTTTAGGTCAGAATATAAGGTTTATTTTTGTTTCTTGAAACTTTATAAGCATCTCAGTTACTTAGGAATGCGAAGCTTGAAATTAATGAAAAACAAATGTTATAGATTTTTTATTTACGTGTTTGGTTTTTAATAATTCCTTTTCTTATTTTAGTGTGATGGAAAAACTTTCACTGCACTATGATAAAACCAACCGATACATAATAGAGTAGATAGCTGTTGTTGTTGTTGCTGTTGTTAATGTCAAATTACACAATGAGATATCTGTGCTCTGGTCATTGAGGGGAATCAAGCCCCTCATTTCAGCGTTGTAAGGCCGTAAGTTTATCGCTGACCTTCCGGGGAATAAGTTAGACGACAGAAATTTCAAAAGGTTTATTCCAAAAAGGAGTGATTATAAATATGTAAGATTTAATTGATTCAATTCAATAGAAGAATTATTGTGCATCCTCTAAAGTGTTTGGTGATGTTTTTTTTTCAATCAAAGCTTTGGGTACTTTATCTAAAGCAAAATTCTAATATCCTTTAATAATAATTAAGATTTATATGCAAACTTTACTTTGCATTTACTGAGATAAATAATTAATTAATTCTTTCTAGACGGCAAAAAAAAATAGAATGGAATAACCAAAATATCTGGATCCGCCGGTAAACTAAACACATTGTTGTGGTAATGGATCCACCGGTAAACTAAACATATTGTTGTAGAAGTGGATCTGCCGGTAAACTAAATATATTGTTGTGGTAATGGATCCACCGGTAAACTAGATATATTGTTGTGGTAATGAATGTCCAATATAATATTTGCTTGAATTTTTTTAATATGAGTCAGCTTACGACTATTATTGTTCATTACTTATAAGACGAAATAATACTCCTTAAAGTTTATGTATATACAAGCTTAAAACATTGTCAAAGTGATAGATATCCAAAAAACTAGCAAAAGAAATAAAATAAAATGAATATGAACTTTGAAATCCAATATTTGTTAAGTAGTCTTCAAAATACCAAACAGGCTCACATATAACATGCTTTAAAAAAAAATGATCATTTGATCCTTTCGTAATTTCTCAGTAATCTATCTGATATTAGTTTATATAGACTTTAATGAAGCATAGAACACAAATCGTTTTTGCATAAAATAAGCTAAGATAGGTGCATTAAACATCTCATTCCTATGATGAAAAAATTCTGTTTATTGTCAAACGCTGTTTGAATAAACAAAAACGCATTAACTGAATAAAGACTGTATATGTTGTTCCAAATTCCATGAAATAATATCCTCTCAACAGAGTATAAGATGTGCCTCAAAAATTGTGTCATAGAAAAGGTTTAGCGACAGTAAATAATTCTTAGTGATCTCATGCCGACTATTTCAGCACACAGGAATACTTAGAATGTAATTGATTTTTTTTTTATATAGAAATATCTTACGTTCCTACCACGTTCGGTCTGGCATATACAACTTGACACTATACATCCTATGTGAATTGCTTCTATCATTCAAAAATTTTATTTCCCAGTACTTCAAACTTCCAACTTTATGTGATCTGCGCCACCAAATACTAGATTACACGATTTAGATAAATCCTAATCATCGTTTTGAATTTGAAAAGTATCGATTACACCTCTATTCTATGATCTACTTCTTTTTTTACGAGAGTAAAAAAAGCACATTTGTATTTTAATTTTTATCTATATCGTATAAATTGACAGTTTTTTTCATCAATACACAAATATCTAGCCCATAGTTTAAAGCAACAAATATTATTGATGATATTGAGTACAACAATTTCGAATATTACATGCTCTCTTATGTCATTAATTTTAAGCATAAACATGATGGCAAAAGATTTTATAACAAACGTTTCTGATTACATAAGTTACAAGCCTAACACATGAACTAGGCGTGAGAACAATTTATCCTATCTTTGTTTAGTTCAGTGCAATAGAATAATTTTAAGTACAAAACAAAATAGGGTATATGTACTTACAACCCAAGAAATACTTTGTTAAAAATTCGGTTTGGTCAAAAATACTTATCCTCATCTGGCCATTTTTTATATAAATATATTAGTACAAGAAAGAAAGATATCAATGGAGCCACTTTTATATATCTTAGACACCTAAAATAAATTATAATTCCTTGTAGATTTCATCGATATTGTGGTGCCTTAGTTTCAAATTACGATTACGTTAGCTTTTATACAAAACACTAGGAATCAAATGACTAATAAAAATTATTTTTCTTAAATATGTATCTTGTATCTTTTAATTTTTAACTAACAGGGCTAAATATAAGGCGATTCCTATATCTTTCTTCGTCACTCATAAACGTGAAGTAAAATATCCCAGAACTATTTAACAAGTTTATACGACTATGCTACGGTTGTTCGTACGTTCGGCTATAATTTGGAACTATTCAAGGCCATCATTATTTATGGGCTTCCTTTAACAGACACCAGAGACTCAAGCTGCTGCCAATAATAAGTACAGGCTCTTGTATATTTTACTCTGCATATCTGAATTTGAATATAATCTAGTAAAAGATAAACATATTTTGAATTATTTATATATATTAACTAAGTGCTTCGAAAGTTACAGTGCATTTCAATTCACCAACACAAGCTAGTAATTTTCTCAGAACGTTATCAGCTAACTGAAAAATGAGGGAGACACAGTAATTTTCATTACTAGCAAAACTACAAAAGCTAAATTACATATATATATATATAATCATAATACTGATGAGCGGCTATTCGTAAATATATGCAGAGATAAAACCTAATAAAAAACTATCTCGGTAATTATTAAGCTAAAAACGTTCTCGTAGATATGTTTAAAATATGCTTTTTCATTTGCTTCTAAGCTACATCTGGATATTTTTCTTTTACAAAACTGAAAATTAGAATACTTTTATTTTTTGAAGAATTACTCGTTAACACTTTCTTTACTTCTGAAACTTTGTTTTTGAAATATTAATACAAAAAACTAAGCTTTTCTGTACTTCATGATCGAGTTTCTTACTTTGAATCTGCCAAAAAAATTCAGAAGCAATGTTAATATAATTCCTTCTTTCATAAACATAATATCAAATTAGTTATTCTGATATGTTGCTATAAAAGAAATATAACATCTTATAAAACATGTTGTGTTGTTCACGAATCTTTACAACTTTCCAGCACATGTAATAATTCTGAAGCTCCGTCCGGTCAGCTGCTTCACGTGTTAAGGTGATAAATAACTTTTATTTATAGTCATTAGCTGGTGTTTGCAGACTTCCTATAGTGTAATAATACCCTTGTTTCGAATTTGTCCATTTGTGTGCCATATTGAACCATATCCGGTGGGAGAAAACCATTTGTAAAGATGTAATAATGTGATCTAGTAGAGCTAGATATGTCTCACATACACACATTAATGAACGTTGTATTTTCAGGTTTTTCTACAGACAAAATCCTACAGCTTGTGTGAGGTTTTAATGCAGAAATATTAGAGTCGTCAACAGGACCACTGATTATAAGATAATAGTGGTGTACATTTATAAAGTTCTTGTAATGTAAAAAACATCTCGAAAAATAGTTATTTTGCAATACGAAACATGTAAAACATTTTTATTTGTAATTGCATGAGCAAATAACAAATATTAAATTAAACGTTATAGTAAGTTTAGTTAATATTTATCCCACTGACTAACAAAACTATTATTGCTAAAGTATTGTCAGTAGCATTTTTTTGTAGAGCTGGCCCCTGCCATAGATAAGTCAGCAAAAAAGTAACTCTAATTAAACAAATGTAATCAATACTTATTCTCAAATATGATCAAACAGTTTATGTCAATTCTTTGTTTTAGAAGCTTAAATCAATTAATATGTTAGTTTAAGTCTGTTGGTAAAATAATATTACACTGAGTTAAATCAACACTTTAAACATTATCAAAGTAGCATGAACATGAAAAAAACAGAACAAGCATCGTAAAATATATAGAGTTAGTTCATTATCTTGTGATTTAGCATTTCAGGATATGAAGTTTATGAGAGTAATAGTTTAAAATGTCTTGTCAAAATTGTACCCCAATAATTTCCTGTTGTTTATTTAAATCGTGGGAACAACTAGGATCATATAATTACTTACACAGTTGGAAATTCGAAGAAACGCGGCTAAATATGCTGTTTTCCGACAGATATCCAAACCAGGATTAATTTATTAGACTTCTAATTTCTTATTCATTTTACAAGTTTGTTTGCATATACATCCATCATTTTTAAACAAATTAATTAAAAATTCCCGTTTGAAGTATTGAGAAGTACTGCGAACCATAGATAACCAGGTTGTCAAAAACCTTGAATAACACCTGGCAGGTTTTTTGAATAACAGCTATCACGTCCTTTTGTTCTTCCAAAAGTAGAATGAGTAAAAACTTTACTAAAATGTACTGGGTGAATAATAGTTCTTAATAATAAAGAATTATCAAATCATGTACAACTTTAAATCGTCTAATCTTAAATTTCCAAGTAATACCACTAAACTCGTAGCAAATGTTATTCGGTCTTACTATAAGTGTATTACATTTATATCATAACGCTAACTTCTTATAATTAATTAAAAAATATATGTATACACTGTTATGACTTTTCAATTATATTTTATGTTATGGGGATGTGGAACAGTAATAGACCTTAAAAATGTAATCTTTATGTTCAATCAAGTATTAATTTAAACATTTTCTGGAGTGCTTTGATGGGGTGACATCACCTCTTTAATGTTACCAATCGTACAATTGTTACACGTGGACGAGGAGATGAGATCACCTGAATTTATAGGTTAAACAATGAAGCTATAGCTTATTTTCTTTACATTTTCAATCAGTCTCCTAGTTTTTATTTTTAGCCGGTCAAGTTGCTTTGTGCGTTTGCTGCGCCAGTCGATTAGCAGTTGTCAGCCTTGTGATCAGTTTAAGTGCAGTTTCATTTTCTTTTCAGCTTGTTTTTGTTTTGTTTTTCGGAGTATATTTGTCATGTGTTCTTAATTATATTTATGTGGTTCCGTACAAAATAAAACTTTCTATGTTCTACACACATACCATTTAGTTATCCTCACGGTTTTTTACTCAACCCTATAGAATCTTCTTATTTCCTGCGGGATGTAGCTACTTATTGGCTGATTATTTTCTAATTAAAAACCACACAGGTACCTACTGCTTACAGTAACAGCATTGTAATGCTGGTTAAATATGTGAGTTATGTTATTCGCTATATGTCTTGTTTTTTTAAGTGTCCACAACGTTCTTGAATATTTTTAACATTAATGTACTCTTTTCACCCTAAGCCTTTCTTTGACTGTAATGGTTTACTTTATCTTATGATAGTTACGTGATCATAGATAAAATTATACAGCGAATTTCGTTTTATAGTTAAAATATAATTTCATTTTGTAATTGCTGCTTCATCTATGGTAATTATTAAATAACCAACTTAATAATGTAACCATCTGTATTCTATAAAATAGTTTTACGTTATCTCTAACTGTGAAAAGGTTGGGCATGGCGTAGTGGATAGAATGCTTGAACTACAACTCCGAGGGCTTATGGTTTGCAGCCTATTACTGGCGGTGTATGATACTGTTACAAATTCCTTTTCTTCTGGTCTCTCGGTTAAAATTAGGGTATTTATGCGCAGATACTCTGCCCTTTGCACTTAAAATCTAAAACAAACAACTCATTATGCAAAGTTAAAAGTTTAGTTATGTCTCAATTTACGATAGGCATCTTACAAAAAGGTATGCAATCATAGGTAAAAAAATCGAATGACTTTTTTATTCTCATGACTAAAGATATAATGTAGCAGTCAATAAATTTATTTGTTTGGTCTTAAAGGACATATTTCCTTTAAAAAGAACTGTCCATTATTTCTGATTTTTCTGCGTCAAAGTTCTTAAAATAAAACTGATGATCAAAGATTTTTAAAAGGCATTTGCATAGCTTACAAAACTACATATCATTTAAAATGTATTCTTTTGAGCATAAAAACCTAGTAAATTTCCTTGATTTAAAATAACTTTTTTAGACAAATGCAATGAATCGGTTTGATCTTTTACTTCCTTAAAAAGTTATATAGACAAAAAGGAATTCAAATTAACCACTCAGTTTCATTTTAATCTATTTTACAAATTCAGTTCATACGAATCGGTTTCTCTGAGAGGATCTTCCGAAGTGCATACGAATAGATTCCCCTAAGAGGATCTTACAAGACTATACGAGCAACTGCCCCCAGTGGCACAGCGGTATATCTGCGGACTTAAAACGCTAGAAACCAGGTTTCAAAACCCGTGATGGGCAGAGCGCAGATAGCCATCGCGTAGCTTTTTGTGAAATTCCACAAACAAATTTAAAAAGTAGAAAACACATCATGTTAGTTTAAAAAGAGGAAATTTTGTGATCTCAAGCCCGAGAGAGTATGTCATTGCATATACAGCTCATTATATGTACAGTATGTAAGAAACATCCTTTGCATAACATTGTTCAAACTATAAGTAAAAAATAACATTCACCGATGAGATATGTAGAGAATATAGATTATTAAAACACATCATTGTGAAATATGAGGTAAACTACCTTCTGCATTGCAATTGCATTAAAAACCTAAAAATAGTTTGTAGTAAGAGATAGTGGAAATAATATCATTATTTGAAAGTTGTTGAAATATCTCAAAACTAGAGTGACACATTCCTTAATAAATTCTAAAATCATGAATAATTACATCTTTTTTCTATACAAGTTTAATCATTTAATGATAATAATAAAAAATATTTTTTTCTGATCTATATGGACTAATTGCGTTTGTATAACATGCTCCCTAATAATATACAAGACACAAACATAAGATACCATAATTATTACATTTAATCCCTTTAATTACTGGTGGTATTCCATATGTAATTTACATAGAAAATGAGCAATTTCGTCCAATTATTTATGGCTAGTTCTTTGAACTGAGTTCTGTAACAGGTAATAACATAAAAGATTTGAGAGAAAAATTGCTTGCTTCCAAGTATTAATATTGCTTCCTCTATAAAATAGAAAAATAGAACATTTTGATTTTCATAACTTCTTGCTTAACGGGGTATTGCTGTTTAAGAGAAACAACGCTAAACACAATTATAATATGTACTCTTCAGGGTCTCATTGGACTTTCTGACATCCAAGAATTTTATGAAATTGTATTTCTTATTTTCAGCAGTTCCCATTGCGAAATAATGATATTGAAAAGTATGCAGCAAGTTTTGTCTTGTTGAATAAAATTCCTTTATATATATATATATATATATTGTGTGTGTTCGTGTGAGAAGGCTTGAATAATTGCTTTAGACCACAAAGTAGAAGTTTCTAAAGAAAAGAGAAGATTTATTACTAGTTGAAAATAGGCCCTCAGGAGCACCATTTTTCACATTCCCCGAAATACAACCAATTTCTAAGTCTTCACTTGAAACTCTTGCTTTGATTGAAATGAAAATTTCCTATTTTCCACTTACAATGTTGTTGTTGTTTTTTATTATAAAACTTCGACCACATTCAGAAAAACATTAAGGACAATGAGATTATTCCGTTACCACATTCTTGAAAAACGTTAAGGACAAGGAGATTACTCCTTTAGTGACAACACATTATACCATTTCAAGTGTCGACATGCAAGGAATTAGAACCATATTGGATAAGTGTGTTTCTGAAACGTTAAACGTCGTATAAGAAAATCAAGGTCTGCCAAAACGGTTAAAACTCTGAAAATTCACGTTTTGCTTAGATCATTAAAAGTGATACTTTTTGCACCGTGTCAGCTACTTTCCATTTTATTTTATTGTTTAACCATTTTTTCAAGTGATCGATAATATCATAAAAATCTGTGCCAGTTCTTGCATGAAGTACTAAGACTTGCTATTGTTTTGTTTTTCATCTTAAACTACTCCTGCTTGTACTGAAAAGTGCTGACCATGACTCGTTCTATCTGATACTATTTCCATGCTTTATTATAAGTTTCTACAGAATGTTTCTCGTCTCTATCAGTGCCAGAATAATGAGAACAAATCGATTAGTTTCAGAGTTAATTAAACCTGCGTTTTAGAATGAATTGTATTTATTTTGGTTCCTGACAACTCCATACCCAAATATTATTTGATTGCTATTAAGCTATCATATATGTGATTTCTTTCAAACACATATCTTTATTTAAAGACTGCATATATAAATACATAGTTGTGTTTATAACGAACACGTGTATAAATACGTACATATAGAGAACAACATTTTTACGTCTTTTTTTTTCATGAGAGATTGTGTAAGCAGCCCGTATGAGCTTCAGCGATAAGTTTGTGGGCTTATAATGCTAAAAATCATTTTTGATACCCGCTGTGACCACAGTACAAATAGTCCATTAAGTTTTGCTCTTAATATCAAACAAACAAATAAATAGTCTGAACAATACTAGTGCTGTCGTTGTAAACGGTAAACAATACTTGAAAAGGCAGTTGTTTTTTATGTTTATTCTAAAATAAACTCTTCATTCAACAGCTTCTTTTTTGACGTGACGATTATTGTTGTTGTAACGTTCAAAACAATTATTGATTAATTTTGCCTTTAGCAATACTGTCACACAGTATCTCAAGTTACAAAGCCTAGTAGATGCATACAAGTAAAATGAAAAAAAACTATGTTATTTAGGTTGAGCAGAACCTATTTGAGCACCTTCTTATATTATTAAAAACTGAGGCTACATTACTGATAAATCACGTAGTTTTTAAAAAGATTGGAATATATTGCATTATTGACCATAATAGAAAAAAATATAACTATTCCAATTAATAATTAAAGAAGAAATCTTTCCCGTACTACTTTAAAATTACACGCATAAAAAGTAATTGTTTATGAAACGGAAAGACACTGATATCAATTGAGATGTGAAGAAAAGTTTCTATTTGTAGTCACTCCACACTGAAAAAATATATATTTGTATATATATATATATATATATATGATGGTTATGCAAAACTCCTGCAACACAAACTCGATTTTTGTTTTCATTGCCTGCCTCTGGCAACCAACGCAATCAAGACTTTTCTGACATCAGCTCACGATCTGTATAAAAACGCAAAATGTCGACTTTCTTACCAAGCACATCTGTAAAATGGAATTTTAAAATCATAGTAAATTCATATTATAGCAGAACGTTCAGCATTATTGTGAAAGTTTTGTGTTATTTGCTGAATATTGTAGTGCTTTAGATATCTATTATTTGGTTATATATGTATATATATATTTGAGCTTTTCTATAACCAACCGAAGCAAAAGTCATAATATTAGATTACTACTCAACTTTTTTTATTAACTCCGTCACCGAACGTTATGTTTTCACCCATGTGTATGTATGTATTTGTCAGCAAGATTTCTCAAACAAGGCTGAATGGAGTTGGAAAAAAGCTGGAATACTATTGGACTACGACCCAACTTAGAAGTGATTAGTGTTTGGAAGGTCAAATCTACAGAAAGGTCACGAAAATCCAAAAAATCCTTATCTGTTAACATGGGGATCGATTTTTCGCACTATTTTTGCTCTATAACTCAGTGAAAAATGATCGAATTTTGATGAAATTGGTGAACATATGTAGAATATTATTCTTCATTGTTCCACCAAAAATGTTCCATATCCGTCGATGAGGACGAACATGTGGACACATTTTCGTATTTATTGGGAGCCTAATATGATAAACGCTGCGTGGCGGAGGTATGCGCTCTACAGAGTGTCCCTCAAGTTTGTTTGTGAAGTAAAAGAAGTTCCGTACAGTGTTATGTTAAGAGATATAAGTAAGTTGATCTTATATGTTTCAGTCAGCTAGACATGCATACCTATCATCGAAAGTGAGACATTTCAATTTGTTAACTACGTACCATTATAAATAATGTGCATGACTATGAATCACGATGGAAACAACTATTGTGACAGCAATATTTTTAAAGCTGATATAAGATCACACGATTTTTGGAATTATTCGAATGGATCAAGAGAATCATGTAGAATTTTAATTTTATTTGTCTAGAGACAAATCTTTTTGGTTTTATAGCTATTTGGAGAATAGCAACAAACCAAAATTTTATAAAAACACGTAACTTAGGCAGTAAAGAATGATTACCATTTAAAGCTTCTGCATAAAATATAATTGATTAAGGCAACTCATTCACTGCGTAAAGCACTTAAGGATCCTTTAGTAAGATTATTTAGTAATATGTATTTGGAGAAGTGGCTCGTATTGTTTGTTTGAAATTAAACACAAAGCCACACCAAAAGTGACGGGTGTCCTAATGTGGTTCGTTCTCGTGTACTGACCCCACTGAGTTAGCTATGCAAGTAATGTAGATAATGAAGGATCTTGCTCAATACATTAGGGCCTCAGTACATTTTATCCTCTGTGAATATAGAGAACCTTTGAACCCTGCAGCGGAGAGCGGTATTTTATACTAGTTAATTATAAATGAGCCAACAAAGTAGAAAATTATCCGGTGACAATGAAAACATTAAGGCGCAATTGATTACACCAGTGAATCGTATTAGATATGTATTGATCTCACTAGGCAAGACTTTATTGATTTGTAAATTTTCTTACTATTGAGAAAATACATTCAAATTTCAAAAGCTACAAAAGGAGTCGCAAAAACGAAAATCTGAAATTAGCAATTAAGTTCAGCATCAGGTAGAAATTGCCTTGAAATAACCGCGTTAAGATACATTACCGAATAATTAGAGAAGCTGAGAGATTAGAGGTTTGTAACTTATATAGAGTTGTTAGAAATATTAGCTAGGTGATAAAGTTAATTAGAAATGAATGAATTCCACCTGAATATAATTACACTTTAATTAGACTTGATATCACTATTTGAGAGCTTATTAAAAGTGAACTTACGACTCTTCTGCAAGAGAACTTCCAATGAGAACTGCGACTCAAATAAACTGGTTAACTTGCATGATGAGTCTCAAAGAAGAGTTAAATTTATACCATTATTCAAAAAAAGTTCTTCCTGCTGCTATTGTTTATTCGTTTTTTTTTCTTAGAATGTTCGCGTAAAGGTATGCAATGGTTATCTCTACACAGCCATCTCTAAATTTCAACTGACAGAGAAGTGGGAAGGCAGCTAGTAAACAGCCGTTTGGACTACTCTGTTCCCAGTGGCACAACGGTATGTCTGCGGACTTACAACTCTAGAAACCGGGTTTCGATACCCGTGGTGGGCAGGGCACAAATAGCCTATTGCGTTCCTTTGTGCTAAACTTCAAACAGACAAACAGTAAGCAGCACTCAACGCTAGGGCTACTCTTGTCTAACCGAATAGTAAGGTTTCACTTTCATTTTTTATAGCACATTCATGATCTCAGAGTACGGAGTGCGTTTTTGTGGAAGCCATGAATCCTCTAATTCATAGTCCAGGCACATTATCTAATACCTTAAACTGTAATTGTGCGCTACCTTGACTTAAAATGACCCTGAACTGTGCTTTAACTGAAAAGCTACGATTGCAAGAAAAATGTTGTTAAATTGGTAAAGATAACTTAACTACACAATTTCGATGATCAATTTTGAAAAAAAAAATCTATAATATTGAAAATATGGATTGGTAAGCAGAATTATAATATTCAATTTTATGACAGACTTTAATTAAATTTTTGAAATAATGTAAAATATTCCTAAGTTACCTGACATATTAATAAGTTTCTAGTAATATGGATTGTTGCTGCTGTGATTTTTAGTGCGAAACGTGTTACTTTACTGACCAGTAAATATTTTGAGAGTAATATATAACATTAACAACCACAATATAAAATAGTCAATTACAGCCAGCCTTATATACTTTGCACAATAATATTTCATCTATTCGAAAAGGTAGAGGCTGTTCATGATCTTTTGGTTACTAAATTTTTTGTTTCGAAACTTATACTTTTTTGTATTTGTTTCATTGCTTGTAATTGCTTTTGTTTCTACTTTATTAATTCATACTTGTCCAATCGCTTGAAAATAAATTGAAATGGAATGAAAAATCGATAAAATATCACTATAGCAATATTATGGTATCTAGATTGTCAGGAATATAATCTGCTTAATTAATCAAAATTTTTAAAATAGAAATAATATAACCTTATAATATCTGCGTAGTACTTTATGAGGAGTTCAGCTCTCATCACCGAACATGGTCGCCTTTGCAGTCGTGAGGGCGTTATAATGTGACGGTCAATCCCACTATACGTTAATAAAGAATAGTCCAAGAGACTAGCTGTTTTCCCTCTAGTTTATCACTTCAAAATTAGGGATGGCTAGCATAGCTAGCTCTCGAGTAGCTTTAAGCGAAACTCAAAACAAACACATTTTCGGAAGTCCTTCTAGATTTAAACCTTTTTTTTAAACTTTCTTGGAAAGGGGTTGGTTCTGTAGTATTGCTCTGAATTTCGGAGCTGGCGAGCCGGTTTTGAATCCGAGCGGTATTATATATTAATTAATCTCTGCATTTTAAGTTGTGAGTGAATTATTAATGTGTCTGGCTGTCTTCTGTCTAGTCAATAATTCAAACTAAGGACAGCGGTAGGTAGTTTTTTATACATGTAAATATTAACATTTATTGCTTGTAGCAACTTTAAACACAAAGAAACGTCGCTGCCTTGTATTTCTAAAATTTTTTTTTTTTGTTGTTGTTACACTGATCTTATTTTATATATCTACAATAATACAGTTTTTAAAGCAGCATGCTTACAACTGCTTTAATAATTTTGTATCATTATAAATCAGTAATGATATCTTATCATTGAGACGTTTTTTATTCAAAGTTTACTAAGCCTTTTCTCATTAAAATATTTGTTTATGTCGTAATATTTTGTTTCTTCTAAAAACTGCGTGAACTGATTAGATAATACACTTTTTGTTTACAAGTGCATGACAGAATACGTTTAAGTTTGTACGTTTGATAACTTCACACGCACCACCCTCTAATGGTATATCATGTATATCGTCTTTAGCTAGCTTGATTAATGTTTGATTATTGATTTTCGACTAGCATCATGTAACGAAGTCACGCTTTTCTCATTTAACTTCATCTCTCACCAAATTGAACGGTGCAACAGAACGAGCGGAAGCTGCAGAAGTGATGCAAATACAAAGAATGAATCTCGAAAACTCGTCTAATTTGACAAAAGAAACAGGAATATATCATTCATTAGAATCAATTTTTTTTATCTTTTAGAAAGCCTGCGTTCGAAAGTGCAATTAGCAGAATATGTAATCTAGCACTTCATACCAAAAACTTTTCTAATTTCAAACTTATCTAATTTAGAATGTATGTATGTATATATATATATATATATAACGAACTGTTTTAATTTCTGAATTGATACACTCACTAGCATAATGAATATTATTAGTTCCATCTGAGTAAATTTAGTTGAGATCTTTTCAGCAAAGTAAGGTTAGAAAACTATGCCAAACGCTGAGTAACTTACCCAAATAATCCCATAACCAAGTACAGAGAGAGTATAAAATTGAAATCAGGTAAAATAGTTGTAACCCTATATTTTTAAGAAGCAAGCTCTTAGTGGCAGGAAATGAAACATAAATTATAAAATACAAATAACTTGACTTATTCACTCATTTTATGTAATAAACTGGTAACCTTCTTTCGATATTTTGTAAAACTAAGAGTACCTTGAACATTTGAGATTCAAATGTTTTGCGTCTTATGTTGAACAACATTATTATCGAACGAACGTTATTTTATGGAGGATATAAATAAAAAACACAACTCTGAAGACTTGACATCTTGGCAACACTAGCTCTCTTGTGACACAGCGGTATGTCTGCGGACTTACAATGCTAGAAACCGGGTTTCGATACTCGTGGTGGGCAGATCACAGATAGCATTTGTGTAGCTTTGTGCTTAACTTCAAACAAACAAACCAGGCTACACTAATGCATGATATCTGTACAATATTTGTTTCCAAAACCATAGAGGTTGTTGCTTGTGATAATGACATTTAACCATACGTGAGTTTATATTTTAGGTCTTGTATGCCCCTTACTTTAATATTATTCTCAACAATTTTTAGATCTAGCAGAACTTTAGCAGCTTTTTGTTCCAGATGCAATAAATAAATGGGCAAAATATTCCCCAATTTGTTATTGTTTAATATAACTTCGTTCTTTCTTTGATGTAACATCTTTATATGGCTGACCGTTTTATTCTAGCTTTGTACATATAAAATGTCCAAAACTATTATTTAAAGAGAAACCCACGGGTTTCCTATTTAAATGTCCAAACTAATATTTAAAGAGGTTAAGGTTTTTCAAAAACGAAGTTTCTACTCTTTTGTAATCAGCTGAAGTGAAATCTTTTCATGTATACTATATTTTTTATAGGTGACAAACTGCAATCCACTAACCAAACTCTTCAAAATCAAATAACATATTTGCCAAGATTACATAAAATTCATTAATCAAAAACAAAAACACGTAAGCTTGATGACAATACTTTTCACACACGACATTCGTTACATTACTGTTGGCTACATATCAAAATCCGGTAGGAGTCCGAACTGGTATGCTATTTCTTCATATGGTTAGGCCCGGCATGGACAAGTGGTTAAGGGGGCTCGACTCGCAATCTGCGGGTCGCGGGTTCCAATCCCCGTCCCACCAAACATGCTCGCTTTTTCAGCCGTGGGGGCGTTATA
>NW_013665652.1:28070-32032 GCF_000517525.1 Limulus polyphemus | reverse complement strand
TATAATGTGTCGGATTACTCGTTGGTAAAAGAGTATCCCAAGAGTTGGCGGTGGGTGGTGATGATTAGCTGCCTTCCCTCTAGTCTTACAGTGATAAATTATGGATAGCCCTCGTGTAGCTTTGTGCGAAACCCGTAACAAATCATATGGTTAATTACGTTGGTGCTATAGAAGTGCAACTAGTATATAACGAAATAGCTGTATTTTTTTCTACAAAAAATTTAATTACACTACTGATGTGAAATAACAACCAGCAGAAGCACAAACATATAACAGGACTTTTAGAATTTGAAAATTATTTTTGTTTTCGTTATCTCCTGTTCATTTTCTTTACGCTAACCTGTTTCTAAAACAATACAATGTCAAAACTTCATAATTAATAACATTTTAAATTTCTATATACAACTGCTGTAATACCAGAACTTATAAATAGACACTTTGCAAGACAATATAGAATTTATGTTTAGTTGTTGAATGCAATATGATATCACTACTTCGTTGTTTAATAAACTGACTTTTCTGTTATGGATTCTTATACTTCATAAAACACCCCTTTTACAAATTTCATTATTACGATGTTGGTTATAAAAGTCTTATAACCAGATGTTAATTCGTTTGAGTATCTAAAGTTATGATTCCTTTTGCTTATCTACATATCTTTGGCCAATAAGCATAAACCTGTCGTAATTTCTACTGTTATCACAAATTAATATTTCAAAGTATTTACCTGATCTGCCATCTATGGATGTAATACATAACTACATTTAATTTAAAATTCTGTACTTTTTTGCTTACGAAAGAACATGGCGTAAACAATTTAACCATCTGTTATCAAGTTAAAATTACTTAAACATTTTATATACATATATCACTTTGGTGAGTAAAATAAGGACGGTCACATGGAATCTAAATGCCTTTTATGTCTATTATTTTGATATTTCATGTATGATTATAAAAGCATTATCGTTTGTAATTTTAGATGTGTACAAAGATAAATCATATAAATAATAAACAGATCTTTCTATTTTTATTCGCGGATAATAACAAACAGGCATCGATTGTTATTTCTAGGTCGATAGGTTTTGTTGCAATTATTAAGTTCCATTTATTCTTCCATTATATCGTATTAGGTTGTAACGGTTTAAAATGAACACGCCTCTACAATAAGGGTTCAACAACAACAACAACAACAAAAATTATTCAAATATAACAATACTAAGAAATAAATTCAATACTTCTCAAAACACAGTTACTAAACACATGCCTGACCTTGGCACTAATTTCAATGAATAATATATCTTAAATATCAATATTATTTCAAATAATGGAATCGGGAAAAAGAACCAGAAAGAAAAATATAAAATACAGCAACACAAAAATCCCTTACAATAATAACAACAATATCGAGTGATTAACAGCAATAATTCACTAACTATCTCGTGACTCTCTGTCTTAGTTAAGCTTCTGGTAGGATATTTATTCACTGAGTAGGTCACGGGAGTACACCTCATGTGATCATAAATTTATATAATTTTCTGCTACATTAATAGTATCTGTACGCCACAGTTAGGGAAACTGATGTAAGCTTCGTCATACATACATACATATTCTTCAAAATACAAATGATTAGATAGAAGATGAGCCAGCGTTTTAATGCAACTAAAAATTCATAAATAACCTAAACGATAGAAGGAAGTAATAAATCAACGATAAACACAACCATAACCATAAAAAAAATAGAAACTGCTTTCTCACAAGGTAATTTCTATACAAAAACAAGAAATTATTTTCCATTACATATCCTTTAAGCAAGGTTGTTTTCCTTTTTTTTACAGAAATGTATCAAGTTGTTGAAAGGTACAGATTTACACATTAGGCCGTTAGCGAAGTTCATTCTCCTACGCCCACCAGTTTGTACTAATGATAGTAATTTGAAGAATGGAAATGATTAATATTCTAAAATCATTAATAATACAGAAGCATTAGACATTAATTACCAAAATTGCATAAAAATATTAACACCTTGAATATATGTTACAGGCTACAAATCAGGAGCGTATTACTAACTCTTGTTTCACTTACACGCGCAAACGTAACTGAAATAGCTGCAGTTGTTAGTAACGTGACAGTCATCCGTAGTTTTTAGGTATCATTCTAACTGAATCGATTTGGAGCTGTTTTTAAACTGTCATATCGTTATTATTCAAGCTAAACAACTGACATACAAATGTAATACTAATATTCAGAATTGAAAAAAAAATCAATGGTGGTAGTATAAGATATGTTTAAATATTTAGCAAATGGTGCGAAATTGCTAGAAAACGTAAATAAAAAGAAAATAGAGAGAGAAATAAAAAAACATAGGAGTTGTTCTCTTATTTTAAACATTTTTTTGTCCAAATTACTATATTTTAAGGATAAAAGCGTGAGTTAGACAATTCGAGCGATTGACAAGATAATTATTTAGATCAGTAATGCATTTGGAGAGCAGATTACAACTCATGATTCGATCATAAGACGTCCCAAGACATTCAATAATAATCGATTATCTAAACTATAAGGTGTAGAATCTTAGTTTTCTTTGGCCTAGCTGCCATACATACTAGTGGTTGATTTCAGTGGTAAAAAACTCCAACCGATCGTTCTACACAACGTCGAGAAAGTATGTTCAAGAGTAGATTTCTCTCACAGCTTTGTTTTGCAATTTTAAGACAATGTTGCTGTGTTTTTTTTGTTGCTTTTTTACTTCTAAAGAGCTCACTTGCATAAATTGCATTAGAATTTTTACGGTTTAAAATTAATATTTTGTGAAATGATGTCAGTATAACGTCGACCCTGGACTCAGTAACTTAAAATAAACATTAGAAATTTGTAAACAACCATTATTTGTATGAGAGTGATTGTAAATTTTGTGCTTTTTTATTGTCATAAGTATACTATATCTTCCTTGACATTTTATGAATAATGCATTCTTCTTACCAATGTGTTCACCTTAAAATGTTGAGGAACAATGGTATTCATAATTTGAAAAATTTAGAAACAATTTAATATTTTTTTCCAAAACAAGATTCAGTCTAAAAAAGTTTTTTTTTTATATCTTGTGTGTATATATATATATCGCTTACTCATACTTTTTAAGATTTGTTTTATCACATATCAATATAATGTATACAGTAATAACCTGGTCACATTAAAAGGTTTTTATCTTCACCATATGTTTTACAAGCGTTTCTTAGCTCGGCATGGCCAGGTGGTTAAGGCCAAATTATAACGACCCCACAGCTTAAAGGGCGAGCATGTTTGGTAAAGGGATTCGAGCCCGCGACCGACAGATTCCGACTCGCGTTCCCTAACCACCAAGCCATGCCAAGTCTCTCTGCCTTATAAGCAAAGTCGCAAATTCGAAATCCTCAGCTCACAGTTTTCATAAAAAAGAAATTACTTTCCATATCTTATATAAATAGTTAGTTTACTTGATTAGGCAAATTTTCAGGAATAAGCGAATGCTCTCAAGTTGCAAAATATATTTCCTTTTGAAATTTTATAATGCTCTTTGGAATCTCATATAGTGTTGAAACACGAACTACAACTAGAGTGTGAATTAATTTCAAAATACAAAAACATTTTTAAAAGAGCAGTAAAACAAGAATAATTATGTAGTCTACCCTTTCATCAAATGACCTTCAAGTAAGAAAAAGGTTATAATAGATTACAGGATCTTTTTTGCAACATTTAAATTATACATATTTTTACAATAATATAATATTGTAGCAGGGACTAAATAAGGCTGCTAGTTGTTGACCGACTTAAAACCATCAAATTATTAATGGCCGTCATATTACGAAGCTTGAAGTCTTCAAATTCTTAATCAGCAAGCCAGTAAAGTGAGGCCATTTGAGATATTTAATCTTTTTTTTTTCCTTACTAAAAATACAAAGTAGATTCTTTCTTAAGTAGTGATA
>NW_013665652.1:20945-27930 GCF_000517525.1 Limulus polyphemus | reverse complement strand
AATAAAAGGCCGTCATATTCCGAAGCTTGAATTCTTCAAATTCTAAATCAGCAAGCCAGTAAAGTGAGGCCATTTGAGATATTTAATCTTTTTTTTTTCCTACAAAAATCAAAGTGATTCTTTCTAAGAGTGATATATTTACAATATATAGAACATGTATTTTCTATATTTGCTAATAAATGCTTTTTGATGTCCATGATAATTTTACCATAAATAAATACACACAATGTATCTAAGGAACCAAAATACTAATAACCCACGATATTAGAAGATTATCACTCCTGAGCAGTTTGTTCATCATTGACCAGTCAAATTTATTTCTTCTAAGCACTTCCATCATCACTGTTTGTATCAAATTCAAACGGTAGTACTGCCTTTGTGAAGGGATTTGTCCGCCACTTTTCATTATCTTTCATGGGTAACGATTCTTCACAGCAGTAGATGGTTGCTAGTTCACCTGACAAGAACAGTTCACGTTACACTCCTGGTTCTTCACAACCTAGGTCATTAAGGAGATAAGGATTTGCTTATTTGAACATGAGCTTTGGCTGCATTTGTCATGGATTATTTTTTATCCATAGTCTGTGGCACTTGGGATATTTCAAAATGGTTCTGATATCTTTCTCGAAACCGTAAAGTGACAGACAGCACATAGAAGGTGTAGGTTAAAGTTGTTCGTAAGTGGGAAACAGCTTTTTTAGCCTTTTTACATCTTATAGCTTTTAAGGAGTCAAATTCTTTGCCGTACATTACCCACACAGGTGTCATACTAGTCACTTTTTCTATCTTGGACACCAGCAACAGTGTACCAAAGTTCATCAAAGGTTGGAACTTTGAGACCTGGATGAACGTCATGTATCCATGACCATGGAATGTGCCCCCTATTACAACCTGTCGGAGAGTAAACTGCTAGGAGAATTTTGCGATGTTGCTTACCAAGCTTTTCAAATAACGTGTGAACATTAATGCATCTCATTAGTGAAGGATGCTTGTCCTCACGCCCAGCTAGAAAAAAAAATTCACTAGCTAGTATTGCTTGGCGACAGTGCTGTTGTACAAGTGAAACATCTGTATTAGGAGGATTGGAGACAATAATACTACTTGCGCCACAATGTGCAGCCTTTACTACATGGAAGACTACTCTAGAATCCGCCTCTTCGTGGTAAGAGGGTATTCGTCAACTTTTATCGGTCTCTCTCTTCCCAAGTCCACCATTGATGTGAAGAGTTTGGCCGTCTTCATTGTTCATGGTTTCATCTTCCTTCGCCAACAACGCTTTATCAATCTTATAATCCCATTCTAAAAAAGAAAAAACAGAGTACATAAACTGATGTTTGGTTATAAGTGGAGACAAATGACGTGCTGACGAACGCTTTCATTTCATTTTCGAGAGGAAGAAATGTATGCTCACAAATGATAACTAATTCCCTTCAAAAGAACACAATTATGTCTTACACAATCGATATCTCTAACTCATGATATGTAACAAACATCTTAAAGACGACTTCATCAATTTTAAATTTCTTTGTTTTATAAAATATTTGCACGAATATGCAGCAGCGCATCCTTTGACGAACTAACACTACCAATCTTGAGTACATAATATACACTGTTGATTACATTATTTTAAGACGATTTTCAATATTCAATAAGCATGTGAAACAGAGGGAATCGGACCTATATTTTGACATTGTTTGGCGTTACCTGGGTAGTATTATGATGCCTAATACTTGTATCTTTTGGGAAGGTGTGTAATGGCACTTTCCGAGGCAAAATATTCGTACAATCAAATCATAACGTTATGTTCACATAGGGTATTTATCTCTTGTACGTAATGGCATTGGAAACCAAAGGAATTTTGATTAATTTGGAACACCAGGTCCATCCAGAAAGAGGCCTCCAACAGTCGTATCCCAGCCATGAGAAGCAATCTGCAACATTTTTGTAACAGGTTTGAATCCACAAAATCGAAGGTTGATTGGAAGTTTCATTCACGTGTCCGAGAAAACAGTACGCAACATAATCAAGAACGATCTCCATGTGAAAAAAAATAACACAACTCACGTATACATAATCTGTTTCCATGACATATCAGTTGAATCTATGGATACCTCAAACCAATGGAGAAAGATAAAGTATTCGTGCTATTCCATACAAAGATGTCCCAGCCAACTCGCTGGATGCAGGATCTATGGATTTCTGTGTGATCAGACTGATGGAACGTTGGCTGGGAAACAATCGTCCTCATACACTAGATGAATTGCGGAAAATATAAATACATATAACAGTCCTATGACTAGGCCTTTTGCAACGGAATTTCTACTGTATTTTCCAGGAGACAGTGTCATCAGATATAGACTGGACGTGACGACATAGATTGTAACAATTAATATAAAGTACTCAACTTCAGTAACAACGATGTAAATAGAATGTCACTATCAAGCTTCCTTCTTTTACTCAACATACAGCTAAAAATCAAGTTTCGACTTTCTTCAAGTAAGTAGGTTGCAGCAAAAAATTAGGAAAGTCAAAATATACTAGTGTTTGAAAAAATAGTCATGAGCAAAGTTTCGTCACATTAATATAAATTATTATTCTTGATGTAAAGGTAATCATGATCACAATGATCTTAGAACAGTTAGTAAATTTTGTTTTGTTAATAAGAAGTGATTTGGGAATTATGAACAAAAAGTGCAAGCACTTCCAAAACTGAGCGTCAGCATACAATAACTCCCTTGTGTTAAATAAAAAAATAACAGTTACTTATAATAATTTTCTCTTAACAAAAAAAAAGGTCTCCTTCCTAGAATGTTCGGTTGTCGAGTTTATTGTTTCCTGGTATTTCTGGTTTTCAATGTACGCTTATTAAGTACGTACTGCATATATTTATGATAACTAAGTAACGACACATGCTTTCTGATTAATTTTATAAAAAGATTGTAATATTATGATATATAAGCATACCATGTGTTTTCTACTTGTTTTTATTAATATAGGAATTTTTCAAAATTTACTTGTGCAGGTATGTACAACTTGGTTAAGAAGAACCTAAAGTTACTGTTTCTCTAGTTACCTATTGCCCTGTGTCAGTTACCTAGAGCAGTACATTTTGTCTTCTCATGTGAAAGATAGCTGCAAAGTCGCTTGTAGTACGTAAAGTTAGACAGTTATCTTTTCTGCTGGCAATCAGGTGATTTCTTGAAGCAATGACTTATCTTATATTTCCCTGGGAATGACCAGTCACATGTAGAGCACTAGTTGTTCATGAGTTTAGTAAGTAATGTGAGATATATTCCATTTGGAACACGACCTCGACAGATTGGGTCTGGAACAGGACATCAACGGAGTTAGTCATGCTTACGACCACATCTGAATAAGTTAGAACAACTTCAAACCTAACTCTCCATTAATGGCTACTGTCCGTTGTGACAAGTAAAGTACATTTATTACTGTGTTTGTTTGAATAAAGATTGTGATTGTGCATCTGTCTTCAGACTCTCTTTATTTCTCGTGAACTAATTTAGTCGGAGAATACAGAATTATTTCATAGTATATATCCAGACTTAATCTCCCCGTTATTCAGAGGACCACTCTCTGGGGGAAATCAGTGCTTTCTCAAAATACCACAATATTATTTAGTAACATTATAGCAATAGAACGGCTTTGGTATGTAAAATACCTGTATGTTTATCAACGTATTCTAATTGAGTCGTTTGAACGCTTTTTAATTGAAGAAGCACTCGTCTAATGACAGAAAATTGGAATATTGGAAGTGGCAAAGCTAATAACTCAAAACATTTTGTTTTGTCTTATCGTATAATGATATACGTGCGCATCCAAAGGTAGGCTAAAAGAAACTTCCTAACGTTGTCTATAATTAGAAAAATAGCTTAAGCCATTTTCTGCGTTAAATTTTCTTTTTTACGTATTATATAATTGCTTATTTGCTACTTGAAAAATACTTATGATCTATGTAAGTCTTCTTAACAATATTGGCAAATACTCTTGGACATACAAGATAATAAATTCATTAATGTTATGATGTGAACACCTTTTCTAAGATGGCAAAGCATAGTTATAATTAATTATACAGGTGATCCAAAATTATATTTTTCATTTTAAAATTTAATAAATAGATAACTAACGAAATACAACCATGCAGTTTTCAACATCTTGTAGCCCAACTCAAACAGTTTTTTTTTTACTCCAGTGAGCCCCCCCCCCCCAGTGGACTTCTACCGCGAGAAACCGGGTTTCGATACTCGTGGTGCACAGAGCACAGATACCTTTGTGTTTAGCTACAAAAAAAACACTCCAGTGAGTAGTGGTACCTCGTAAAATGGTAATCGTGCAAGAAAAGACTTAATGCGTCGTTTGGTTTGCAGAGACCAAGTCAGTGACTGTGGTGCAGCGTAATTACAGACGCTAGTACAGGAAAGAAGTGTGGCGTCTACTGACATGCCAATAAAAACTGTTTGAGTTGGGCTAAAAGATGTTGAAAACTGCACGGTTATATTTTCATAGTTAGTTAATTATTAAATTTTAGAATAAAAAAGATAATTTTGGACCACCCTGTGTTTGTCAAATTATTTGTTATTATACTTAAACACCACATTCTATATTCAGCCACTCAGGTTTTTCAAGAAGAAAAGTACATAATACTATTTCAACCACACTATGGCCGCCATATCCATTGCTGATGATACGTTTCTTTCAATGCACAGTTCATCAGGCCAATTATAACCTAACAAACACAGTAGTGGCTAGAACACTAATTATATAAGCCATTTATTACAACAGCAATTCTTTTTGTGTGAACTCCTTTTATAGGCTAGTGAAAAATAATTATAATTAATTATATTTGTCGTAAGAAATTAGTATGGAGGACATGGTGTGGTTGAAATACCCTTATATACTTATATTTTCTTTTTGAAAACCCTAAGAAACTGGACAAAGAATGTAGAGTTTTAAGTAAAACAAACCTAATACTAACGTCTTATGACAAATATAATTAATAAATTAACTTAATTAACACATGACGGTGTATCATTAAAATTAGAAAGTTACCGGACTTAACTGAGAAGAAATATATATATATACATGTATATTGTCTTATTTGTGACACTCAAAAACATGGGAAAAACTGAAAACTAGACTTCATCAGAATAGGAAACTTATAACAAATTCATCTGTGTATCCTTTAAAGTGCTCAAATAATAGCATTAATATTCCTGCTAAATGTCTAAAAACAATATTTTTTGGTGATGTGATCCTTGCTCGATACACACTGAAGTTCCCCGGTGGTTCAAAATCTGGAGTTTGATTCCCCCAACGTAAACAAAGTGTAGATAGCCCATTGTACAGCTTTACACTGAAAACAATGCCAACAACAACACAATATGAACGGTGATACGTATTCGTCTTTGAACGTTTGAAAACGCAAATTTTATTTTTATACTCGTTTAAAAAATTTATTGAATTTATAAATTCTGTTTATTGATTTTTAATTTTCAAAATGTTTATAATATTGAGGCTACGTTTTGATTAAAAACACACTGTTAGTTCTAGATCTGTTTCTAGTTACTATTGTAATTTTCAGGCAGTTTTACGCTGTCCCACCGGACTGCAGGTTCAATGTGTCTGAAGATCTTTTATTAATTGGTCCTGACTGTTTCCAGCTTCATCCTTCGATACGGTCCGCTAGTGGCTCAGTGGTAAGTCTGAAGGCTTATAGCGCTGAAACCTGGTTTGTTCCCAAGGTGGGCACAGCACAGATAACCCATTGTGTAGCTGTAAGCTTTAAAACAAACAAACAAACAAACCTTTTATACGTCTCAACAACTTTATGAATATTTATGATTAAATGTATATATGCAAGAAAACCATAAGATTATTAGTGAAAAATGTTGACAGTTTAACATAAATTTATTTTTTGTAACCTCTAAGGCTACTTCGAATATTTAGCTCAAAGATGGGGTGTATAATATACCTGTGTGTGTTTGTGTGTGCAATTCAGAAACACAAAATTTCTTTCGTTAAAGATCAATTTTGCATGCCTCAGTCCTCTAATAATGGTCAAATATAAGTACGTTTTGCAAAGGTTAATCTGCTTGTCGATTGCAAATATAGGAGTTTCTGGGTCGATTTTTTTCAGTAAATGCAGATAAGAGAGTTACAATTGAATTTAAGTTTCATCAGAAAACTAAAAAAGCTGGTAATCTGATTCTTATCTTTATTTCAATTTCGCTATACTTAGATAGTTAAAAAGCTGAACACGCAGGAAAATTTATATTGGAATTCTGGTATTGAAAAATAATTATATGCTTGGTTTTAGATGGAAAAATGAGAATCGATAGATTTAAAGTTTGATACCCCTCTTTTTTCTATTTTTGTCATTCAAAACGAAATCTTAGTGTCTTAGTTTTTGCCTTTTCGAACACCATAATTTCATCAAATAGTTCATTTAACACAAACAGCAGGCGAGTTACAGTTTTTCTCATCTTCAGTCCTCAAATGAAACAACCATTAAATTCAAGATAAAAGAAGTTTACAAGTAAAATATATCATTTTACAAAAAAAAAGAGCTTAGAACAGTCAAAAGCTTGCAAAAAATAAACGTTATTTTGTGCTTCAAGTACAGACACTAAGAGTCGAAGATAACATTAACCATAATAAATTAATATTAATATAAGTTTCATATGTCGTTCAATAAGAAGATATTATACGATATTTATTATAGCTATAACATTTATCGTCACTATATTTAGTGCGCTTATTTTACTTTACTTTATTTTATTTTATTTAAATGAAAAATAATTTAATATATTGATATTTTAAATCCAGTTTGAACTTCTTCTGATGTTAACACGTTATTTTTTTATTTTTTTTTTGCATTTACTTGAAAACACTTATACATATACAACATGTACACTGAGTGGTCACAAGCAAATAGACACCTAATTTTTCGTTATTTAACTAATTTATG
>NW_013665652.1:11087-20760 GCF_000517525.1 Limulus polyphemus | reverse complement strand
GTTCCAGGAAGATGGAGCACCGTGTCACACTGCTAGAAACACCCAAAAGTGGCAGTAAGAAAATGGTATCCAGAAGTTGCCCTGGCCGAGCCAATCTCCTGACATGAACCCCATCGAGAACCTCTGGGCCATACTCGACCGGCAAGTCAAGAACCAAAAAAGAAAAAAACCAACTTCGAAGAGCGATCTACTCCACGTTTTGAAGCAAGAGTGGGCGAAAATCCCATAATCTAAAATTGACGAGATGATTCTCACGATGCCCCAAAGGATCAACGAACTCCACGAAGCGAAAGGAAGATCTACTAGATATTAATTAAATTATAAATATATCAATTCATATGAATATGACTGAAAATTTTCATTTTTTTTTAAAAGGTGGTGTCTATTACTTGTAACCACGCTGTGTATATATATATCAAAACCTATGTCTTTCTCATTACATTTACAATAAGTGGATCATAAAGATAAATATATAATTCCTTAAGTAATATACAGAATATTATTGATCAAAATATCATATACTGTTGCAGTTACTTCTTACAACAATCTTAAAACTGTTGTTGTTGTTTTTTTTCTTTCCAGTGACATAAAGATAAAAAAAGCTGTACTTATTAGCCCTAAAATTAGCAATACATTATTAAACCGTGGACTACCGGCATGACCCATATTGTATCAGAATGAGTAATTTTGTGTTTTTACCTGTCATAACATTCTTGTAAAGAACTAACAAAAAATAAGTTTAAATCTCTCCTTTTCTATATAAAATACGTAGGGAATGCCAGCAGTAATTTTCTTCATTCAGCATGTCCAATAGACTTAGTAATATTCAAAGCAAATATCCTCCACATTATGCTACTTGGAGTCTCGCCTGCTCTGTTGTTAATCCTGTCATATTTTGAATGTTATGCTTCCCATCTGGAAAAACATTTGTTTTCTTTCCTTCCACTAGCTCTTTTCACAGGTTTTCTTTCCGTCAATAGTGATTTAATGTTTCTCCTTATTCTAAATTAAATACACAGAATTCCTCCAAAACAGCGAAATTCGATGCTTGAATTCTTCTTCCTTCTTCATTCCTCAGAATCCACAATTCGCATGTATATAAAGCAGCGAGTATGCAATGGATTACAGTAGTCAATTCTTCAGACTGAATGATAGCATATTGCGCTTCTTTATCTTATCAAGCGTTGAAAGTTTATTTCCCGCTATCCCTAGATTTTTCCCTATTTCTCTGCTGCATTTCCTATTTGTTTTGTTAATTGCTTCCAGATATTCAAATGATCAGCAATAATTACTGCAATTAAGTGTAATTTGTATGGTATTTTTGTTTACGTTTTTGTAAGTCGTGTGTTATTGAAGACCCTATAATCAACAAATAAAACCCACCCAAAATGTGGTTGATGACGATCTTTCAAAAATTTGTTTAAAAACCAGATAGGATATATGGTTCACTTCATTGATTAACGTATTATAGCCTGTTGTGGTTAACTCTGAGTTTTTACTTGCATACAAAGGAAACAATATCAGATCATAATATACGACGCATGTTAAACAAATTCAATAAACATAAAAAAATTACTTTATTCAATATATTTCTAGTAAGTAGCTACTTGAGTTAAAACAGTTCTACACATCTAAAAAATACAGAAAAAGTTTTCATATAAGCATTAAGGCACATTTTATGCAGTGCATTTAGTAAGTGCTGTATTTACTCACAACTACAAGCCTACTTCCCTAGATAAAAAAAATGTTGTCATAAGTTCTTGCTGGTAGATAGTTTGGTACATTGATGGACTTGATAGTCTTGACCTTTCATTTTTCAAATTAAGCATATCGCGAGCTATAACTCTGGTTCTCCATTTCATTAAAACGGAGATATTATTTTCATGCCCCAGTGGCTTTGCGGCGGGTCTGAAGGCTTATAAAGAAAAAACCTGGTTTCGATACCCGTGGTGAACATAGCACAGATAGCCTATTATGGAGATTTGTGCTTATTTGTTTATTTGTTTTAAGGTAAGAACAAAGCTATATGATGGGCTATCTGTGCTCTGCCCACCATGGCTATCGAAACCCGGTTTCTAGCAGCTTTGTGCTTAACAAGGAAATAAGAAAAACATTATTTTCATATTTGAACTATTACTTTTGTGCAGAATTATTTATTCAACACAAAAATACTATTAATAATTGTTAATATCCTGAAATTGAGTTAGATTGCAATTTAGATTTAGTAGTTAAATATATGCCGGTATATCTCCAATTTAAAATATTTGCCAACAAGACTGATACACACAGTTTTCTATTTTTTTAATACAAATATATTTTAATACACAAACAAAAATACAATTTACAATAACAGTTATTACAAATAGTTATTACAAACAATGATTTATATACAAAAGTTTCACAAACTTACAAGCAATATAAAGTCTTCTTTCTAGTCTGGAACTTCCTTGATATCTTATCGAGGGTTGACGATGAGCGAGTTAAATGGCTTGCAATGTTCGAAATTTATAAACGTTCCTAGTCAAATATCTTAAGTTTCCTGATTAATAAAAGTTAATCACAGCTATAGTTTACGAAGTTTATAGCAAACCAATTACAGCAACCCAATAATAGATACTGTTTTTTGGCGCGTCGCGTTGGTTATATTTATAGGCGTGTGGAGAGTTTCGTTACAGATTACGTAACAATACAAAGCTACATTAGCGTTTACGTTCACACACACATATTGTTGATTCTTACACTCGAGAATCTTCCGCAACTTTAGAGAATAGGCGGTAGTTTCGCAATACATATTTAACAGTATTATTTATGTACATTTCTAAATATAAATCAAATTCAAATACACATCGATATTAAAACAAATATAGAATAATAAATCTGTCACATAGTGTAGAAAATTAGTTAAAAATATATTTTTAAGAATTAACAGCAAATTTATGAGACTTACAGTAGTTTTTGTCTTGCTATATAGTATTTTCATCAGATGTTTGACGTAAGGAGGAGATAAGGGTAATAAGAGCGATAAAATTAACAGAATTAAACAAATAATATGTTACCCGAATCACAAAAATTTAAACATATTTTTTACATTATTGCCTTTGTACATAAAACGTTTCGAACTTTGCAAAAAAAAACGTAATAATATGAAACAAAAATATCTGTTTATAATACTTGACAGTTCTTACGAAACATTTATCTTAGGTTTAGATACACGTATGATATTAGTTTCAATTCATTAGATATAAAAAACAATAATTCTCAACTGTACGTAAAATACGGATGAAAAAAACATCTTAAAAGTATCACGTAACAGCACTTTCAATGTTTGGATACATTTATACGCTATTTTATTGAAATCAATACATTTTTTCTTATTTTATGACTTAGTAAAAACAACAATCGTCTTAGATTAAACTTCAACTTTCAAACTTTTGCTTTGGCTCATCAGGGTTCGATTTCCTGTAGTGGGTAGGGAGCAAATAGCTAATTGTGTAGTTTTGCGCTTAAAGAAAAAACAACCAACGTCTACGACAACTAAATATTGAAAGATAATTGTACGAAATATGATACACTGCCACTTACACTTCGAATTACAGATCTTCGAAAGACTATTTTATGGTAACTACTTAAACCAAAATAAAATATCAGAAGCGCATTTTTTCTTTAAAATATTCAAAATGTAAAGGTTTGAAACTGGAAAGTTTTAGCTAAAAGTATTTCTTGCATGAAGACTAGAAAGGACAACATCAAGCCTCTGGAAAGAATATAAAAAGGTGGTTTAACATTTTCCAAAAGGAAGTGTCTAAAGAACTTCGATTTCCCCTTCAGCCATAACCCAGCTGTGTCTTCTTCCAACCAGTTTATGTTTAAGCGCCTAATATTGTAATATTTCAAATTGCCGTAACTGTTTGATCCTGAAGAGGTAAATCATTTATTAATTTTTTGGACTTGAGAAGGATTACATGATTATAGATAAGTAGTTTAGTCGTTTTTATGTGATTTTTATTTTCTAGTTCTTGTAACTATAACACAGGCCTGCGAATTTAAACTTCATAAAACTTGTTTTGGTTTTAATAACGGATTTTCCATAATTCAGCTATCCAGATTTCGAAAATAATATTCTTTTTTTTCTATTACGTAAGGATTTTTTTACAAATCGGGAAGAAAAAAAACTATTATTTTGACCAAATTATTATTTATTTTACCACAATGAACATTTATTATTATTATTATGTTTGTTAACAAAAATACAAACAAACTGAAGAAAAGGGAAGGACATTGATGTCAAACGAATATGCATCCTCACTCATCCTGATTTATTTTGGGAAATCTACGTATTTTAGTCTCAAAACTACATGTTGTGGTCTTTCGTTTATGTACTGTGTTATGACGTTTTGTGAAAATTCTGTACGTGATGGGATAAAATGGATATCATTTTCGGATTCAGTGTATAGGAATTACTGTAGAAAATGTAAACATTTCAAGACAATAAAACCATCACAGGCCTGTGTAATTAATTAAAGTAGACCCTCGAAAGAAATTATTTGAAAACTCAACTTATCAGGAAGTTTATTGCAAATAAGCTTTCCAAGGAAAAAAAAAGACAAAAGTAATTATTTTACTAATAGTTTCGTTTTGAGTTTTTTTACTGATTATGTATATTTCATTACAAGTTACATTTACAGTAAGTAAGATTTGTATTTAGAACAGGTACGACGTTTCAATCACTGATGCGATCATTCTCACGTACACAAGTTTTAACGGTAAAGAACGAATTAGTATTCAAATCAACATTTAACAATCTTACAATGTATTTTAATTCTAGAATTGATAGTGATTACTTATGCATGTACATACCAATCTGCGTGAATTTACAGTTCAATTTTTTTGTTGAGCAAACTAAGCAAAATATTATTAAAAGAAAAGCTATTACCTCTAAACTTTATAATTTTTAGCATACAAACCAATCTAGAACATCAAAAATTCACGGTTTACCAAACGTTCATAAAAAGCCAGTAACCTTACGCCCAATTATGTCTTCTTATAACTATTTAAACTAGAATCTTGATAAATACTTTAACTGGATTTTAGAACTCTGTGTTTCCCAAATAAACACCCAATCAAAAAACACTTCACACCTTCTACAACACTTATAGTTTACACAGCAATGTGTAGCTTTGATGTCGTAAACCTGTTCCCTCAAACCCCTTGTCATGAGGCAATACAACTCACTGCAGAAACAATTCAGAAGATCCTGAAAAGAGAATCAACATAAAACAAGAACACTTAATCGAATTGTCACAACTAGCCACATATATTTGCTTTCACTAGAGAGATTCGTACTTTCTTCAGTTACACGTAATTGCCATGGGGAATCCATTATCAGGTACTTTGGCTACTCTTTTCTTACATCACATCTTACGTCGTCACTTCTGTATATAAGCTTGCATTTTGGCTTAGAAATGTAAATGCCGTTTTTTGCAGCTTTACTTGTCAAGTTGAACAAACAAAATTCCTCCAACGCCTACACAACCTACATAAAAACATACAATGCACAGTGTAAAACGAAAATAACTGCACGATAATGTTTTTAATGTTAACATCACACGAATCCCCCAAGACCTCACCACTAAAATTCATAGAAAAAAAACGCAAGCAGCAGAAATTACAAAAACTGATTTTCTAATCTTGTAATCCACCAGGATCTGGGCACTCCAAAAAAGCGTCTTAAATTTCGCAAACAACATATGCACCACAGAAAACATCGATAAAGAAGTTGCGCACTTAACTCAATGCTTTACTAACGTTAACCAGTTCGCCACTTAATTAGTTACAGAAACTATTAACACACATAACAAACACATATAAGAGGCATTTAACAAAAAAAACTAACAAAGTGAAACAATCCATAAAACAAAGGAAACTTAATCACTTGCACTATCCCATACATAGAAAATATTAGCGTACCTCTATCATAAATTTCAAAAAGATTAGCACGTAAATATAACCTTAACATAAGTCCTAGATTCGTCTTCACCTCTGGAATGAAAATTAAACACATCTTAAGAAAATTGTACAACAAACCCATCCCACCAGGAAACATTTACAAAATAAAGTGTAACAGTTGTCCAGCCTTTTACATTGGTGAAACAGGAAGAAACTTGAAGATCAGATTAAAAGAATAACAAAAAAAACTTCCGAAGTCCATGAGTATATAAATATAAATAAACACAGTTTTTCTGAACAGAATGTCACAGTATTAAAATATGAACCTAACATTAACAGAAGAAATACCAGAGCAGCTTTATTAATAAAATCAAGCAATCCCACAATTAGAAAAATAGCCAGGCACATTTTTTATGTCTTTGATCGTTATTTCCCCTCACATTTCTAGTTTTATGCAAATATTTTGCATAAAATCACATATGTATGTGTACACATATGTGTATGTGTATGTGTACACATATGTGTATGTGTATGTGTACACATACACATTTTAACTGCTTCCCCCTGACTACTGTATAGCTTCCCTGTTTCTCCATCTTTGTTGACTCAACAGTAAATGATCAATAACAGAAAACATCGATTCTTTCTAACACCCTTTTCCGAATTGGAATTCTAATTACTCCGTCGTTATCGTAAGTTGAAGAGACTTTCTGTTACTCTCGTTCAAAACATACTCTCATGTGGTCTCATTATGCTTCACCGAGCGAGATTCTGGCCAAATGGTGTATGCACCTATGAAATTGGGAATTAAGGCTGACCAAAACATTGGTTATTGGTTTATTGACACTCCTCCTTATCCCAAAACGACTTCTAATAACGATGCACATCTAGAAGAAATAATGTTATTTTATTTAGTTCTTCTCTTACAACTTACAGAAAGTATTTTCAAGACATTCACGATGAGTAAAAGTACTGTCTGCAGGTGTGGAAAAACAATTATCGATAATATTTTACGGAAATTGTTATGGAAAGTTCGCTACATCCATTACACTGAAACAAGAGAGAAAAAATCACGGATAAATTCGCGAGTTATCTATCGGTAGCAATGTGTAACGCACTAATTGACTATACTCTCTTTCTCTCTCAGTGTAGTCTCGCGAAACTGGCAAAATTTTCGTCAACACAAAAGTAGATTACTGTTTCCATTGGTTCGAGTAAATAAATATACATGTATTTTCCTTTTTATTCAGTAACCATTGTTCGCTATATCCTAAGTTCTTGTTAATTCATAAAGGTATATTCTATTTTAATTATTTCTTTCCTTTATTTAAATTAAAAATTTGTTTTTCGAATTTATAACCAATTACGTTTTCTGTTTATAAATTTCTTGAAGTTTTGTATACTACTTTTATGTTCCAATTGTTTTGTACCTAAGGAAGAACATTCCCCAGCAACGTTGTGCAATTTAATTTAACATCAAAGTTTTTAAGTATTAACCGTCCACCCGTGACACAGCGGTATGTCTGAGGACTTACAACGCTAAGAACCGGGTTTCGATACCCGTGGTGGACAGAGCACAGATAGACCATTGTGTAGTTTTGTGCTTGATTACAAACAAACAAACTAAGTATTATCCAACAGCGCTTTATTTTGAATGTTCAATTCGCAGTTGATTATTAAAAGTTTCAGAGCAGGAATCTTGCAATTAAATCAGGAATTTTAGCGTATTGAATAGTATTATTAATCTAATTAAATGGTGATTAATCAACCGTTATTGTTCTTATTTAAGCTGCTGCTATTTTTCTTTTTGGTGTAAATTATGAAAAAGAAAAACGGCGAGTTGTGGTGGTATATGTGTTGGTCTGAAGATCAAATTTTTTAACCTGTATTTAGGTAATATCAATATAAATTATTCAATCGTTAAGATAAAGCACAAATTACTTGATATTCTAATAACTTGTGTATAACGTAAATTAATAACTACACATAGTTAAGAGTCAAACTTACGTATTAGCCAGGTACTATTTACAATGAACCAGTAATGATGTGAAGATCCTTACACATTGGTAAAATGCTTCAAAGGAAGTAATCAGCTTAAACAGCAATGTTCTAAGTTGAAATCCACATACGTTCCTCGGCTATATGAAGGGAACATATCTCACTGGGAGAGGTGACTCCATACTTAATAGTTTTAAAAAAGACTTTCTCATATGTGTACACGCGTGTTCATTGTTATTGTTGTTTTTCTCTTGCACCAAAATTATACTCATGGTGTCCTCACGTGGTGTAAACGTGTCCTTCATTTTATTTCAAGTCAATGCGTAAATTTCAATAGTAGCATGTTAAAATCGATGATACAAGTAATATTTTCATAACACTTTGAATTTTTAACATCTTCCCTTCTTCTGAAAAAAAAGAAGACTCCTAGTAACTTACATATAAAACAATTGCTAATACCTAACAAGAGTTTATTTACTGTTATTCTCTTATATTGAAGTCAAGTTATTTAATTGTTTTAAGATGTTAATATTGCAATAATTTATTCATATTAAGAATATTAAAACCCAGCTTTTTGATATTCAGTTTTCTTCAATACATAAATGGTCTCAAAATGAGGGTATTTGGTTATCTTTAACCATAATATATCATGATCCCAAAGTCTTGACTACATTCTGAAACAATGTAGAAGGTAAAGTTATGATAGCCCCAAATTACCTTCACAACAATTACGATACTAGAAAATATCGTAAGAGTATTTTCCCGATTATGTCTCAAATATTTTCTTTTAGTTTTTGAATGAAAACTGGCCTTTCTTTATATTAAAATAATTCTGTGACTTGACATTTTTATGTAATATCATTGATTTGTATGTTTATGTTAAATCTTAATATAATAGAATTGGAACACTTAAATAATTTTAAATGTTATGCTATTTTAATCCCAAAATATTCCTGAACAGAACAAAAATATTATACCACGAAAAATTGCTAATCCCAAACAGATGTTTTAATATTCACAACGTTTCGGGTTGGGATGCCTTTCCTTTGGTGATTTTAAAAGTGTAACATTTTATAATAACCAGACGAGGAGCGTCCCAGCTGGAAACGATGTGAATACTAAAACATTTATTTCGCATTAGCCATTTTTCGTGGTATAATATTTTTCACATTTTTTCGTACCACAGCGGTTTTTTAGCTGATTTTTTTAACAAAGATATACCTCATCTATTTGTGCATCCGTAAAAGACCTAACTATCACCAGGCAGCTCCTTCTCAAAATTGGTACATGTAGATATAATTCAAACCCAGTCACAGAACATATTTTCAGAGCATAATATTACAGTATAGATTCTTCACAATTTTGTAAATATTCAGAACCAGTTAGGACTACTTCGTGAACTTCATTATTTATTAGTTACTCAAAACCCACAGGGACCATCTACTCGTGATATTTATTCTTCAGTATGTTCTCAAAACCAAACTTACATTTTGTGTCTCTACACTGCATAGACACCTGGTTGCTAATTATTTTTTTTTCTCTCTCTCTCTCTCTCTATGGTTATGAGGGGGCCTGGCATGGTCATATGGTTAGGGCACTTGACTCGCAATCTGCGGGTTGCGTGTTCGAATCCCCGTCCCACCGAACATGTTTGCCCTTTCAGCCGTGGGGGCGTTATCATTTGACGGTCAATCCCACCATTCGTTGGTAAAACAGTAGCCCAAGAGTT
>NW_013665652.1:7657-10160 GCF_000517525.1 Limulus polyphemus | reverse complement strand
TTTTGTCATAAAATGTTCTATAGTTTTGTTTTCTTGTCTGTTATATATATATATATATATATTCACATATATATATATATATATTCACATAAATATATAATCTGTCAATTCCCGCAGATTGGTATGTACATGCACAAGTAACCACTATCAATTCTAAAGTTAGATTGTTTGATGTTGATTTAAATACTAATTCGTTCTTTACCGTTAAAACTTGTGTACGTGAGAATGATCGCACTAGTGATTGAAACGTCACACCTGTTCTAAATACAAATTTTACTTACTGTAAAAGATGTAACCTGTAATAAAATATAATTATTTTACTGTTTTTAACAATACAACTTGAAGGTGGAAGTCCTTCCGTTCAAAACATTTACATAACCTTCATATTACAGAACATTTTCTGATTTTTATTCTGACTACATTATTACATAAGAACAAGCATTACTTATTGAATCCACGAATTTTGTTTCAAGTATGTGATGTCGATTCTAGTTAATACTATGAATTAATTTTAAAAAGAGATGAATTGTATTTACTGTCTGTCGCGGACTCCAGATATAATACTGTCCATTAATATTTAAATGGCTTATGTTTAAACTACGTTATAATTGTTCTACTTGAATTTACTTAAAGCTGGAAAGTTATTCTAAGTATTGGCAGTTTTAAGGTATTCATAATCGATTTGATTTTTAATATATTCTTCTTTTCTTTCCAAACAATTTTATCAGTTCAAAGGAAAATACATGCACAGACAAAGTGTCTGGAATAATTTTAATTAACACTGATTAAGCCTCATGTTTTTTCAACAACTTATATACAATTAAAAAGACTATCCTACTTTAAAAAGACAAGAACATTGTTATGATGCCTTCTGATAAAAGAAATGTTATTGTTGTTTTAAGCTGACATTACTGCCAAAAAAAAAAAGAGCCGTAGAAATTCAAAAGAACAGAATACTAAAGAATAACTTTAGATCCAATTCAATGTATGGGAAAAACAGCTGAGCAAAATCAACAAAAAACAAATATACACGGAACAGTACATACGACTTTCAACATATCTTTAATCTTTTCCACAACTTTATGGCTTACCAAATTACACAAACTCAACTTTCCTTTACGCTCTGTACATTTCGTTTCGGCATTCTGAATTCTCTCTTTTAAATCCAACTTTCCTTTACTCTCTGTACATTTCTCTTCAGCATTCTAAATTGTCTCATTTCTGTTAATAAGCATTTATTGAAAGTCTCACGAGAATTGGTTAAAGTAATTTCTGACCAGACATCATCCAGTGATGACATTATGGCCAGCTAAAACGTAATTTTTTCTTTCCACCAAAATGTAACTTAAGGAGGACCGTAAATAGAATGTAAAAAGATTTTTAAATTCAAACAAGACCGTTCATCAGAATGTCAAACACCATAGGATCATTAGTCTTTGTGTTAAATCATATCATTTTAAACCTGGGATTGTCAGTTTTACGACATGACTGATGGTTACACCAATGAAGTCACCTCTAAGTCCTATATTGCAGCAAAAGTTTCCATGCAGCGCTTTGAGTACCCATTTTAATAAAATGTGTTCATGAACAGAGTATATGGATAAGATACGTGGATGACATATTTGTTTTATAGTCTCATGGAGAGCTCAAGAATATTCATAAATTTTTGAGCTTCCACTTTCGAAAAACAAAGTTTTGCATAGAACTTGAGGTTAAAGGCATTCTACCGTTACTCGGAGTTTTGTTCACAAGGATTTGAGCCTGTAGAATGTCTGCATGCTACAACTCATCACAAAGTGACTCTAACAGAGAGATATCGATGAGATTATTAAAACACTTAAATCCGGAGTTATCATCACGTGCTCTTCATCTTATAAGAAAAGAAAGCTAAGCCATTATGAGAAAGTTCTCAAGAGCAATTGTTATCAATAAAAGACATAACGTAGTCCGACAATTTTGAAATGAATGAGTGTGTTGGCTAAAATGTCTGACTACAGGTTTGTCTGAACTGTTTGTATCAAAACGTTCCACGAACGTGCTTAAAGGAACGTTTAGCAAGCATCTAGCCTAGATAAAAACTCTTTACACTATAAGCACCTATAGGTTTCAACTATCAACAGGGAACTTTGTCACTAAACTGATACATGTACGTATCATTAGGCATGAGCGAATTAGCTTCTTTTTTCAGACTTCTGATTTGATTTCCTTTTGTGAAATTTAAATAACTATAATATGAATTTAACGAAGATATTATCATATACATTCAAAAGTATATATATATTTAATGTTACAGATCTATGTTTCGTGTCCATTTTTATCTGAAATAAAGTTCAATACATTACGATTTTTTTTGTATACGTATATTTGTAACTATTGATAATTGCATGTATTTTGATATATGTTTTGTATATTTATACACATACACATTTTAACTGCTTCCCCCTGACTACTATATAGCTTCCCTGTTTCTCCATCTTTGTTGATTCAACAGTAAATGATCAAT
>NW_013665652.1:0-6820 GCF_000517525.1 Limulus polyphemus | reverse complement strand
CGCAGATAGCCCTCGTGTAGCTTTGAGCGAAATTCATAACAAACCAATTCTCTCTATGATTATTCACAAAATGCATTTGTAACAAATGTTCGAAACATTAATTTCTGGTGTCTCTCAGTTTCTAAGATATCTAACCTAAAGAATGTCCCTGTGCATTATTGAAATGTCCTCTTGAAGTATGCGATAATTTCCCGCCAGTGTCTACATTCCGGGATTAATTTCTACTTTCAGTCACCGCCAGGCCGTACTAGTTTTTTCTGATTATGATTAGCTGCCATGCTTAGTAAGAACTATCTGACTTGACTTTAAAAGTTCAAGGCTCTTTCTCTCTTTTTTTATTTCAGGTGATATCTATTTTATAAGTATATTCATATTTACGTCTTCGTGATACCTTAATAGTTTTAGAATTCTTTTTTTTTTCAAATACTTTTCTTTTATATAAGATGAAAGCATAGGAGGTTTAATTCTGTTACCTCAGCTTTAAGTCATACAAAATGCCATTGAAAAAAATTCCACTTGCAGTTTGCAACTTGCAAACTTTATCTCGGCCATGATAGAAAATTTAGCTAAATGACATATTTTTCCTTACGGGAGACTGTTCTTTTTCCAAGACATAATACTGTGATTTATTGATGAAAGAAGAAACTCATCTAAGTTTCGGCTGTTTTGGAACAACCAAATCACCTTTAAGGAGAATATAAAAGAACTTATGAAAACATTTCCCTGGTGTTTTCTCAGTGTAGATATGTGTTCATTGTCCCCTTTTATGTCGTTTTCTTTAAGCTTTTGTTGTCGGTTCATGTATTTTTCATAATGGGATTATAGTTACTTTTCGACGTTAGTTGAATACGATTTGTTACGCCCAGGCAGTATGCATTCTCTACTTGCTTTAGTGCATTTCTTTTTAGAATAAACCTCTTATAATATTGTTTAAATTTTAAAGCTACAGTCTTATGAATTGAGACGAAGATCCATAAGAGCAGCCACTTTTATGTTACTGATGCATAAATCTGACTTTTCTGTGGCCATAATGTGTCAAGCCAAAGTTTAGAAAACAGGATTTACGGAACTCATTTGATATATCTCTAATTTCGTCTTCTGTGAGTTCAATACGAGAAAGATAAAAGAAACAAGAGAGTTAATGTTCGTTATGTCTGAAAACTTAGTTATTCCGTCAGGACCTAAATTTTTGTAAATCTAATTGTTTGTTGTAAACATTCGTGTGTCAGCGGTTTAGCATAACCTGTTTAGTACAAACGTATTACAGATTTTTTCAAGATATATTGAAAAATTGTTGTTGAGGGATTGCTTACAACTTCAAACAAATGCATTACCTGCTATCTTAATCTACATAAACCGGTATAACACCAGATATTAGAAATCGGGACAACAACATGCTTTTATTTAAAATGTTATAATCTCATTTCTTGTACATGGGATTTGATTATAACTTCGTTATCTTTGTAATTTTATACAAGTTTGGACAAGTTTGCAATACTTTCCTGTTTGTTTGTTTTTTAATTTCCTACAATTTTGAAATGTTAAGGATTCTTTTCTTTTAATTATGGTTCTTATGTAAAATGATTCATAATAAATCTTAGTATGATAAACAATTTATGTATTTCTAAATGTCATGTATGCTTAATGTAGCTATAATGTCTAGTAGTTAGCGTGTTAGGTTGCGCATCGGAAGGTACAAGGTTCAAGACTCGTTATGTCATTGAACACGCTAGCATTTTCAACTATGGTGAATATGAGTTTGAGTGCGTTAGATTAAAACGAATTTGGACCCTCTTCGTGTCGATACAGTCCATGTCTACCTTGACCGATGACCGTGTGCCTTGACTATAGCCCTGTAGCGAAGTTGCCATTGCAAAAGGCTCCGTCGTAAGGCTTGTCATATTCAAAGCACACCAATTCTCCCTTCACGTTTTCCATATTCCATCTAGTGTACGAGGACGATAGTTTCCTAGCTCCCGTTTCGACAGCTCACTCGCTCAAAAATTCATAGGTTCTGTGTCCAGCAAGTTGATTGTAATGTCTTCGTATGGAGTAACATAAAGATCTAATTCATTTTCCAGCTGTTTGAGGTATGCAACGGTTGGACGGATATATCATGGAAACAACTTGCACACACACAAGGCTTTTCCAAACATATTTCCTTGTTCGTTATTTTGTATACTGTTACCCGGGTCATGTAGATGACCTTTGCCACTGACCTTTGTGTTGGTAAATCGTCGCCTGTTACAAGACACCACACTTTACTTACTGTTGTTTACGATGAAACATACTAAATTAGTAGTTATACTATCCTTTACAATGATACTTTCTACGTTAGTGATTGTATTGTTTACAATGAAAACTACTAAATTAGAATCTATATTGATGTTTATTTACAAACAAACATCGTAGTGTAATTTTCATGTTAAGCTTCTGATTTAATTTATCATTTAAATGTGTTAGATTATATTTTTAAGTTTGTCGGGTCTTGCATTCTGATTTGCTTATTTTGTATGTTTGTTTTCTATTAAACATAAGGCTAGACAATGGGCTAACTGTGTTCTACCCATAGCGGGTATCGATACCCAACGTTCAGCGTTATAAGCCTCCGGACTTATCTCTGACTTTGGGGAGATGCTTATTATGGACAACATTTATATTCCTTACATCACATTTTAGTTATTGAATAATTTTTGTTGTTGGTTCTATTCAAGGTAGTTAGCTCAAGCTGTTAGCCAAAGTTTCGGAATCTTACAGCTTAACCAAGAAATAGTTTTAAACCTTATTATCTAACTAACCTATGCAGTATTCTAGTACTTCAATATTTCAGTTGGTACGTAACTCTATTTCAGATAATAAAATAATTGCGAGAAGAGGAAACTGCAAAATGTAGAAGAAAACAAACAAGGTGTAACACTCACCAAATTCAAATGTTTTTTTGGTGGCTCAGCGGTAACTCTAGTGGTTTATAATACTAAAAACCTGGTTTCGTTACACACGGTGACAAGGATAGATATATCACATTGCGTAGTCTTGTCTCTAACAATAAACAAACAGACCTAATTAAAATATGTTTATTAATGAATATGGAACAACGTTTCGGACAAAAGCACTTAATAAAATTTGCAGCGTGAAGAAAAAGGCCTTTAGAACAGATAGGGTAAAAGGGGTATTTTTAAGTTCGTGAGGATTTGGTATAAGCAATTATCCTATTATCGAATTGAAAGTCATCTTTTAGTTTTTAAGTCTCGATAAGTTTTTAAGTGCAAATTTGTTATGTGTGTTTGTGTATATCTCATTGCGACGATACAAATTTTTCCAATAAATGTATTCCGCCAGAAATCTATTGATTAACAGCATTTGTAAAATAAAATTACATAATAAGACTAACTGTATACATTATTTAATACTTTCTTTTATAATGGCAAGTTGATGACGATATTGAAGTAATCGTATTTTCTAAGTTACTTCAATGGAGAAAAATTGAATTTAACCACTTTATAAATTTGCTTATGGAATTCAAATAACAAAACTATTTTTGATACGCTTTTCTGTCATGGAGTATTTAAAACTTTCCAAAATTGAAAGGAAAAGAAATATTATATAAAACATAAATATAATCATGTTACATAACATGGTTTAAATAAATCAATTTACAAAATAGTCTAAGAAAAACCTACTTCAAGCTCCAAATGTCATAAATAACTATTTAAGCTCCAAGTTTTAGGTTAGATCGTGTTATGAGATCTTCAACGGAGTCAAATGGACGCTCTCATCCTTTAGATTGACGGAAGCTACAAAATTTACCTTTGTAGGCAACAAACAACCAGCATCATAAGCCATCAAGAAGAGAGAATAAACTGGCAAAATTTGAACTTCTGAACCTGGAAAGATCCTGAGAATTTCCAAGAATATAAAATGTAACGTGTATTAAAATCAAATAATTAAAAACTCGTAAAAATATATAAGTAGTTATCTATATAAATATAATAGTACTGTCTGTTGTCTATTGTATGTCCATGTAACTACTTCCCAGGGTGTAGATGGATCTTCACCAAAATTGCATTTTGCGCCTTGCGAGTTTTATGAGCGTTGTTTCGTTTTTGTACCACAACCTCACCTCCTCTGAATGGATGTTCACTAAACTTGGCATGAAGGTTTGTTGGGTCCATAGAAATATTCATGCAAATTTTTCGGTTTACATTTTATGTTTTTCAGTTTTTATGGGCGTTTTCTACAATCACACATAGGGGAAGCAATTTTTCATGTCCTAATATAACCTTTCATTAATTATGAATTTACATAACGGATACTCCAGCCAGTGTGTGTGTGTGTGTGTGTATATATATATATATGCATGTATGTGTATTTGTATGCGTACTGTTTCAAGTACATGCAAACTCTGGTGTAGTGTGGAGAAAAGTAATGTTTATTGTTTCCTTTCTTGCATGCACATTACAGGTTGAATGAAACCGGAATAATAAAATTTCAATTCACTTTAACATGAGCATATTTTTATTCAAATATAAAACTTACTGGTATAACTAGAATTATTATATCAAATCTAAATACATTATTTAACATGCACATATAACATACTTCTCAATAAAAAAAGAAAAACTTGCATTGTAGAAATTCAAGAATTCACATCTAGAACCGTATGAAAACTACATTTTTTTTATTCGGATAGAAATTTGCTTTGCAAATAATCACAAAACTGCAGATGATACAAGTATCTAGGATCCAAGAAATGTCCATACTTATAAAAATGGAAAACGCTGAATTTACTAAAATGAATTTGATGCGATATATCCAAAAATAATTATTTTATCTCAAAAGTTAATAGCAATACCATCGAAAAGTAGAAAAATTATGATGTGTCTTAAGCCTTTAAAATTTTTTCTGTAATTTATATATATATAGACAAAAACATATTGAAATGCATCCTAAATTTGATAGTATAAAATAATTACGTACATTATTGTGATAAAAAATTTACTAGTTTGTTGTGCAACACAAGGAGTGGATGTTAAAAAACTATCAGAAACTTATTTAACATCACAAAGAACATAATACAGAGTACTTATGAGACATTATGGTTTGACTGGTAAATAATTTGTTGTGTTTACATCCCGGCTGAGCTTTATGAATTTTCGATTACTCAGGGGATAAAGAAACTTTTAGAATGTTAAACATGATATCCTAGTATTTTATAGATGAGCTTTAGGTACGAAGTCTAACAAAGTTCGTGAATATCGTTGTGCAAGTTAAAACAGAAATGTAGGAATTGAACATTAATATACTTCTATGGAAACATGTATACAGATCGTCAGATTTCAGCAATTATCACACATGTGATGAATAATAAAATAATTGTCTGTGAAAAATTAAGCTCCAAAGACATAACGAAATAAACATTTGCTTTAAAAAAGAAATAATTTTGGATATTACTATTATTATTATTATATTTATTTTATTTTGTTTGTTTTTCATAGTTACTTATCCTTCTTGGTTGTAACTTATTGATTAAATAAAAAGAAATAAAAAAGAAATGACTTAAATAGTATAGTTATTTTACGTTTCACTTTCCTATGAAATGAGCATTATCAACATTATTTCATTTTGGAACAGTATAATTTAGCACATATACCCTAAGTGCTTTCTCAACATCATACAATTACATTTTATTTAAAAACGTGATTTTATTATATTTTCATCGAACTTTCAAGCTCAATATTACAAACCGCTTTGAAAATATTCCCAGGTGTTACATTTATGAAATACGAAAAAAACCTAACATAGATAGTCTGTTTGTTTGTTGTTAGGCGCATAACTACACAATGGGCTATCTGTTCTCTGCCCTCCGCGAGTATCGAAATCTGAATTTTAGTGTCTTAATCTTCCAGATTTACAGCTGAGCCACTGGGGGTATCTTAGATAGAAAAAGCTACGGAATATTGAAATATTCAAATTAACTGTTACGTGTCTTTCCATAGCTACAACTATGAGCTTTTAAGACATCATTTTACGTTTGATAACATTAACATTTCCCATTATGAAAAATACAGTTATTGTTAATTATGCTATTTCTTAGTCAATTCACTTGGAGCTTTACAAAAATAATTTGAAATACATTATAATTATTGAAATTCACTTTTCTAACAATATTCTTTTTTATGTAGAATTATACACGGACTTTACACATATGATGAATCTATATAAATATAATAGTACTGTCTGTTGTATGTCCATGTAACTACTTCGCCCCCTTTTTGATGGATTTTTATTAAATTTGGTATGGAGGTTTTTGGGTCCATGCGGAAATACATGCAGATTTGCGGTTACACATTTTGTGTTTTGTTGTTTATATGGGCGTTTTTGCGTTTTTTTATAATTACACATAAGGGAAGCAACTTTTCATGTCCTAAGATAACCTTTCATTAATCATTAATTTACGTAACTTCGTATAATGTCCATATAAATACTTCACAGGGTGAGGATGGATCTTCGCTAAAATTGGTATGGAGGTTAAATAGACCCAGACGGCGGGGTACTTACAAATTTTCAATTTTACATTTGCGTTTAGCGGTATTTATGAACATTTTTGCATTTTTTATCACTACTTCCCCCCCCCCTGTTGATGGGTCTTCACCAAATTTGGCATGAAGGTTTGTTGGCCCCATTCAGATATACAAGCAAAGTTGCGGTTTCACATTTTGTGTTTTGCAGTTTTTATGGGCGTTTTGTTTTTACAATTACATATAAAAGAAGCAACTTTTCATGTTCTAAGATAACTTTCATTAATCATGAATTTACATAA
>NW_013665651.1:1546401-1548145 GCF_000517525.1 Limulus polyphemus | reverse complement strand
AACAATAACTTAATTGTACAGAATTACAAAGACAAAATTACAATGACACAGGATTTTGTGGTAAATGAGAAACGGTGAAATATTGCCCATGAACAAATTATTCAACACTGAAAACATTGAAAATATAATCTTAATGAAAATTTAGGGAACTTTCAAGGTTAGTTTCTCTAAAAATTGTATCTGATACTACAAGAGTTTAACCTCTTTGTATAAGAGTTTGTTCAGTTTTGAGAATTGTAATGCAATATTAGGTTCATCCAGTAACTAATCTCTATACAGCTCCAAAGCGTAGATTTCTGTATATTCACCGCTTGAGCTAAGTTTATTACGTCTTCTTCGCTTAGGGCGTACTATTATCACTGGATTATACTGAGCTTGTTCATTAAAAATGTTAGAATACATAATCTTTCTAGGTTTATTCTTCATAATTTTAGCCTCTGGTTTTTTTCTAACTGTTGCGGATTCTGACATAACGTTGTTGTGGCTTTGTAAATTTGGAAAACCGATCTGTAAGTTTATATATATTTAAACTTGAAAGTTACGTCGTTTTCACACAAACGAGTTAGAGCCTAGGCTATAGTACTAGCACTGTGCTAGTAGTAGTTAGAACTTAGTCTTAAGGCACGTCTGGAATGAGACTAACATACTAAGGCAGTATTGTTTGTTTGTTTGTTTTTTTTAATTATGCACAAAGCTACACAAGGGCTATCTGTGCTCTGCCCACCACGGGTATCGAAACCCGGTTTCTAGCGTTGTAAGTCCGCAGACTTACCGCTGTGCCACTGGGGGGCTCTAAGGCAGTAATCTAGCGCTAGCAGCATAAGTAAGTAAATACATTAACTACCCATCAAAGTCTTTATGTTAATTAAACTTAGAGGAACAAATGATTTTTGTTTTAAATACTGCACACATATGCTGTTTTTACACAAGTTATAACTTATAGTAATTATGTAACAAGACTAGTATGGTTTTTATAAGTCATATTTGTGTTAACTTTCATTTTATACCTTTTTTTTTCTCATGTTAAGATAATATTGTTTGGGAATATTATTAATTTTACAAGGACATGTGGAAGTGTAATCACCTTGGCTTGAATTTGGTTTGAATTTTATGCCAAGCAACACGAGGACTATCTGGGCTAGCCATCCCTAAGTTAGCAGTGTAAGACTAGAGGGAAGGCAGCTAGTCATCACCACCCATTGACAACTCTTGGGTTGCTCTTTTACCAACGAATAGTGGGATTGACCGTCACATTATAACGCCCCCACGGCTGAAAGGGCGAGCATGTTTGGTGGGAAGGGGATTTAAACCCACGACCCTCAGATTGCGAGTCTAGTGTCCTAACCACCAGGCCATGCTGGGCCCCTTGACTTGAGAAATTGTATGTATCAACTGTGCACATGTTGAACAGCTGTGGCATTTTTAAGGGTAGGGCTTAGAGAAATCTTGATGGCACATGAGTTCTGTATTACACTGTAAATGCTTTATCTACTTATTCCAAGAAAAGTATTCCTTAAGGATTCATAAATCAAAAGTAACTACTAATTTAATATTATGACATGTTTGCACAAAAGAAAAAATACATGTGTATATATATATATATATATATATATATATATGTCTATTGTGACATAGTAAGTTAATTAAACTTAAACTTTTAACCTTACGTTATTTACTTTAACCTTTAGTTAATTTAATTAGTACTGTCTTGTAAGGAAACAAATTAGTTAAGTTTAGGTAGGTA
>NW_013665651.1:1534962-1546391 GCF_000517525.1 Limulus polyphemus | reverse complement strand
ATGAAGTTATAACTAAATTTTACCTGTATTCTTAACCTTGAATTTATAGCTGCTTTGAAGAACAATGTTATATGGATCACTGGAGCTTCCAGTGGCATTGGAGAATTTCTTTCATATGAACTAGCAGCAGTTGGTGCAAAACTAGCTCTCTCTGGAAGAAATGTGGAAAGACTAGAAAAGGTTAAAAAACAATGTGTTTGTAAGTTTTACTTAATATTTTCATAATAGGTATGTATAAGAGAAATTTACTTTTACAGTTTCAGAAAAAAAAATCTTTGGCAATAAAATGTTATCCATTAACCTCTGACTATTTATAAGATCATCAAGAATGTGTTGTTTAATTTGAAATTTGCTTAATCTTATGTTTGAGTAAAAAATAATACATATTTTTTTGTATATTATGTTATGTTTTTCTCATTATTCTTATTTTTATGACTAAGAATAGTAAACACCATTCTATAGAACAGTGAGAAAGTATTGCAAAATAATAAAACATAAACAAACTTTTTTCTATAGGGAACATCGGTAGACAGTTTTGAACAGTGATTTAATATCTGTGTTTTAAGCCTGTAGGGTTTATTATAAGTAGGTGATGGAAACAGTCCTTCTGGAGAGTTCTGCTTTTATGAATACATTTTTGGTTCAGTAGCACAGTATTGGGAGCGTTGTTTTTGGTATGTTGAGGTTTTGTGAAGGAAAATGTTTCACAAGTTCTTAACTTCTGTATTTTATTCTTCATTAAAAACTGAAATTTAAACTGTGATTAACATTTGATTTTGTAGATTTACCACTATTTGGCTGTGTTTAAACTTGAAATTTATTCCACTTTGTGGTATCTCCATTTTTGTAAGAAATTTTGGTATTAACATATTTTTCCATTTGTACAAATATTAGGGCATTTTAGTGTACTGAAATGTTACTCTGTTTCTCTAGTTCAGAAGTGTTCAGAATACCTTCTAAGCTGTTTCTTTCATACAATGAATGATGGTTGGTTCACCTTCATCAGTATGTTCTTAAATGTAGGTCCAGCATTAAAGAACACAACAAATCTGGAAGTTCTGAGTGAATTTCTTGTCTTTTTAGCATAGTAGAGAATGTAAAGAATATTGATAATATTAGTTTTACACTTTTGATAGTTTTGGGGGTTTCTTACTGAATTTAAGAAACTGCCTTTTGCAGTTTGGAGGTTGAGGGTTTTTGTCTCCTAGCTAGAACTATATTACAGAGCTCAAAATTATAGTCCATAACAGAATAACTCTCCAGCAGGACCACTCCTCAATCATCCCATTAGAAATGCTAACTTTTGTAACACTCCAACCTGAAGGTCTCAGATGAAGTTCTAAATGTCAACCAAAAACTTTCTATGCAAATTTTCTCATGTTTTTTAATCTTAACATTTATATTTCTTATCAGATACTTGACAGATTAACACCTAAAAATATTGTTAATAGGGATCAGTGTACCAGAACAGTTTATTTATTTTTCTCTATAGTGCTCTCTATTTGTTTTTTTATTCCACCGTTTATATCACTAATAGTCACTATCCACAAGTCAGTGAATCACTACTGAAGCTCTAGAGTTACTCTGAGTCGCTTATTGAGCTCAAAATTAATAACTTCATATTTTTTTATGTTGGCTTCAGTCCTATTAGTGTTTGCAATAGCAGCAACAAGATTTCTTTCTTCATTCTCAGTCTATGTTTTTGGTTAAAATCCAGTTTGTTTTGATGTGTAAATGATTACTGAATTTATATCATATGCAGATACATGCTTACTTATTCAGTTTAGTTTTTTGATGTAATCACATTTTATTTTGTATTTTGATTCCTAAATTTAGATACAAATAAATCCAAATTTTAATGAATTTGTTATGTCTCTATATTTTACTTTGTTAACTTTAAGTGACAAGCAATTTATTTTTATATTCCTTAAACTCCTAATTTATAAAACCTTTTCTCTTTATTAGTCGTTAGATCATGTGACATCTGCTGAACCTTTTGAATCATTGCTTTGTATTATATCCTAGATCGATGATGGGCAACTAGGGGCTGCATCTGGCCTGATAACAATGTTGTTTTGCTTTCTAACTGTTGGCATATTGACCCTTTAAGTACCAATACTTGACCAAAACAATTTAATACAGTACCATATTCTAATATTTATTTTATATTTCACTTTTGACACTGAAAAATGCAAAAAAATGTAATATATCATGCATTTGATGCTCTTTGAGTGAAGTATATTAATGATTTATAAAAAAGAAGTAAAAAAAATGGTGCTTACAATTTTATGATGCTTACAAGTATAGAATACATATTCATAAGTTTTTGTTAATTTGTTAAACTTTCCTATGGTTTAGATTTTGTATTATCATGATAAAATATTCAAATGCTCAAATAAGGATTTTGATATTAAACATCTTTATATTTCATATCTTAACTGCAGTGTAAGTAATTTGAAAACATTCTTTGTATAGTGGCTTAATTCATTCTAATATGTGTGTGTGTGTTCTTATTTTTTTGTTTTTCAAATGAAAACAGTGAGTGGAAAACTTGACGACAAAGACATTCTTCTTGTTCCATTTGATATAACTGATTTTTCTCTGCACTCTGAGTGTGTTCAGAAAGTTATTAATCATTTTGGTAAGGTAAGAAAGACCATTTTTATTAGATTATTTACATCATTTTTCATTATATATAGTTGTTCATTAGCGTTTATGTATTTATACAATAATGTGTACATACAGTATGTTAACCTTTTTAAGTTGTGGTTTATTTTTTTCATGAACAACGAATAAGGTAGGCTCTTTTCGTACTGCATCAGTAAGAAAGTAAACAATTGTAAAAGTACTTTCAATGAAATAAAATTTCTTCCTGCTCTCAATGAAAAGTTACTGAAAATATTGTATGAATGTGAAGTAGCTATGTTCAGTATTAGGATTTGAGTGTGTATAATCATATCTTAAAATAGATTCAGTTGAAACTTTACAACTGGAAACAAAATTACTACTTTTTGGTGTATACTAAAGCTATATTGATCATTTTGTTGTAGTAACAAAGTTGGCTTCTGGTTACTGTACTTTGCGTGCTGCAATTATCTATGCATAAAGTCATTACAAATTAAGTAAAGTACTTATGAGAAGACAAATATTAATATAACTTAAGTTTAAGATTTTTAATTAGTACTTAGCATTTTGTTATTTCTTTTCAGCAACAGTTTGTATTATTAATATCACAGAAAAATTTTAGTGATTTTTATTACATAAAAAACACATAACGTACATTATTTTCTTATGATTGAAAATTTCTCCTATTTTGGTTTTCAGATTGACATTCTAGTGAACAATGCAGGACGTACACAAAGAGCTATGTTTGTTGACATTGAACTGGAAGTTGACCGACAAATGTTTGAACTCAATGTACTTTCCAGTGTGTCTCTAAGTAGGATTGTCTTGAGACATTTTATAGAACAGGGAGCTGGTCATTTTGTAATTACTAGCAGTGGTGCTGGCAAATTTGGTTTGTTTTTTTCAATATGTGAATAATAAATAGTTAAAGACATTTTTAAACAAAGATGACTTAAGAATTTTGTCTAATTTATAATGTATAGAAAGCAGTGATAGAAAGTCATACATCCTATCAAGGTTGCACTTGACTCACTAGGACAAACAACCAAAACATCAAAAATTAAATAATGTATCCTCCACATCTATATATCTATCTAACAAAAGTTCAAAGTAATTAATTTTAACAGCAGACACCTCATTGTTAATCCAACTGAAACAGTAAAGGGCTGGACATGCACTAGTGGTTAGTGTACTGGGCCATAGATCAAAGGTTCCAAAGTTTAAATCATGGTGTTGCTGAACGTGATCCCTATTTTCAACTGTGAGTGTCTTATAATTTAATGACAAAATAATTTTGTTAAAGAAAAAGTCTGAATGTTAGCTTCAAAAACTTTTTTTTGTCACTAATTTTCTCCACTGACAAAAAAAACTTCCGATATGAAAATTGTCCAAACCCTTTACAATTTAATATTTGAATTAAGTCATCTTCTGCTCTACATAGAAAACAAGGTAAAATTTTCAGTCTCTCCTCGTAGCTTAAATATATTAAACTAGATACCATTCCAGCCACACATATCTCCACTTTTTACTTTAACATATAAACATTAAAGAAGTAATTTTAAGTGTATAAGTTGTTTGAATCATTTTATAGAGACACTTTTCAGTAAATAAACTAAGTATATACTAGAAACAGTACACAGATCAATCTGTATTTTTTTTCAAATATTAAATTTCAGTGTTAGAACATATCAACAGTACAATAACAAAAATTATATCAACTCTCTCATAATTGCTTATCATTTATTCCAATTGCTTATTAAGCTTCTTCAATTGACAGAACTGGAAATGGGAATAGGATTTGAAAGGCAACACATCTTTCAGGCAGACACTGAGAGATATTTAGATTTTTATTTTGTTATTAATCCTATCAATAATAATCATATTTTGATAAAGTAGGTCTTATGTGTCCAAAGTTTAACTGTAAGTAAAATACAGAAAATTTAGAAAGATAAAGTATGCTATTCTACTTGAAAATATGTAAAACTCTTTTTAGACCATGTTTCTTGGTTTATTCTTTTTTTTGGTAATTCATACTGACAACTCTTGTTGTCACACAGCTTATAGAAGAGAATTTTATCATAGCTGTACATTGAAACAGGCAACAGGGCTACTTACTTATAAATGTGACATGTATATTATGAAATATATTGTGTATATGCTTGGGTTTGACTATTTTTGCTATCATCAACCTAGTAAATCACTTTCAAATTTTGAATGCAAACATGATTTGCATAATTTATTGTATTCATATGTGAAAATTGTTTAAATTTGTTTTTTTACTTATGTGGTGCCAGAGGCAATGCATAAAGTAATTTTCACATAAGTATAGAGAATTGAATTATTTTTAACTATTCATGATATCTATATATGGAATTCTATTAATATTCAGCTGTTAAAATGTTACTTCTATATTCCAGGAGCTCCAAATTCAGCTTCCTATACTGCTTCCAAACATGCCTTACATGTAAGTGTAGTTTTATAATAGTGGGATTTTCAAGATGGTCTAAAAAACTGTTGGTAAATACTTGTTTTGAAACTTGCAAAGTGCAAATGTTTTCTAAAGTTTGAGGTAATGAAATTTTGGCTACTCTTAAACTTTATGTAGTATATAAAACATAACAAATTAAATAATAGAATATTTAACTTTTTACTTGCTAAATGATAGATACAAACGTTAATTTACCTTTGGATCATCAACTTTAAGGGGGAAATAAGTACCACAGTGTGAAAAATCTTTTTGGAAGTAGGACTTATTCACCAGTGAAAGTATACCAACAAGTCAGCTTGAGAGAAAAAAAATTAAGTTTTGGTAGTTTTTTCTTGATATCTTAAATAGCTGTTGTTATTCAGTACATCCATGGTAGATATTGAACATATAGGAGCCTAAAATACTACATACAAATTTACTGCGAAGGTAGAAGATGTATATATTTATATCCAACTAACTTGTTATAACAACAACAACAGATCTTCACTCTTAGGTCTTCTACTCTAAAGCTAAAGATATGAAAACTGACTAGGCCTAATCGAAAGTCTATGAACTTGATAAAATTAATATTATACACACACACATGTTATATTATAATAACTATAAATTTTGTATGTAGTTATGTTATACCATCATGGTTTACACTGTTATTAAAAATTTATTGAATAAAAATTACTATTCTGTATTGCATGACACGGAATTGTAAGGAATTGGAATTATATTGCACCATAAAAGAGAGATTTTGTACTTATGCACATACCCCTATTTGCAGTATTGATTAGTGTGTGTTACCACAATCTCTGCCAACCAGTTGTTCCATTAAAGGCAGCATTTCATAAACTATTGGCTACATTCTGATTTGGTTTACAACTACCTTTACCATCACTTTTATATGTCACAAGAGACACTTTGATATTTTCATGTTATCATAAGGTTCTGTTTATTGAAACTGTGTAACTGTTGAAGGTGAAGTATAATATCACCACCACCACAACTCCGATTTTTAAGCAACAAATATTGGTGTATAATATGTAAATCGTGATATCTTTGTGGTTTGTTGTTGAGAATATAAAATAATAATAATGTTACAAAATATTTGAAATAATTTTATGTGTGTATTGTGTATTATTTTAGTGTGTATACACGCTAAGATACGCAACACAACCCTTAAAGAAAAGTGTTTTATGATGTCATATTTTTGGTTATAGGGTTATTTTGAAAGTTTAAGAACGGAGATGTCCAACAGTAACATCAGTGTAACTATTGTGTGTCCTGGACCAGTTTTTACACCACTTCTGGAGATTGCCTTTACTGGGAAGAAAGGAGAAGTATGTTTTTTTCATAAGACATTTTTCACCACCAAGAAAGCCTTTCCACACTATCATTATGAATAAGCACTTCTATAAGTATAATTTCACTAACCCATTTTCTGAGAACAAAGGTGAAATGTTTAATCATCAAATATTTTATATAGGTTGTTGGACAGAAACATTCACCGCAGGATAAACGTATGGCAGTTTCTCGTTGTGCATATTTGATGGGAGTAGCAATAGCAAATAAAGTGGACGAGGTCTGGTTATGCTTACAACCAATACTTACTGTATATTATATTTCCCAATATACTCCGTCTTTCTTCAGACAGTGAGTAGTCCGTTTTTTTAATTATTTATTTTAATAAAACTTCTATTTTCATAAATAAAATAAAGACAGCAAGATAAAAGGATCTGAACCAATTTTAGTCCCATAGAAGATATGATGATTAAGTAGGATCATCAAAGGTCTGATGATTAAATAGAATCAAAGATCTCATTACTGAATAACATCAAAGTAATATGTTTGCTGTGTATATAATGATGGACGTTCAAAAATTTATTTTCAGACAATAAATATCACTATATTATTTTACACCAGCCAGTTCTGTTTAATTATCAGTATAGTAACTTAGCAATTATTTAAACAGATTATGGTTTTTTTTTAATTTAACAAAATCTGATTTTTTTCATTTGACAACAGAGAGGTGTATACTTGATTATATTACTTTTTTCCCCCTTTTTCTTCTGCATCTTAAAATGAGAAATAGTTATGTAAATTTTCTCACTATGTATGTCACTTGTGAAACTTGGATGAGGAAAGTGATGCTATTCTATTCAGGAATAGTTTTATATTTACATTATTAGTTTGTTTTCCTGCATTTGCTTTCCCAAATCTCATTGACACATGTTCAGGATTAGAGATTTTTAAAGAAAAAGCATGGAATTTTTTTACTTAATTCAGTGATGCAATAAATACCTGAAACAGTTGTATTTATTACTTATTATATACAACTATCAGTTTAAAAGTTAGAAATGCAATATTTTTTATAAAAGAATAAATAATGACACATTGACATTCTATTTCTCTCCGTATTTTATTTACTTCTATTTATACTGAGAAAATTTTCTAACATATTCCATTCCTTAAAGCTCAAAAAATACTTAACTTAAAAGAGTAATGTCTACATTTGTTTCTTCCTCACTGTTAAAAAACATAAAGCATTTGAAGTGCAGGGAAACCAGGAAACAATTTTAGTGTTTCTGAAATGCACAAAAAATGTCTGAAAGCTGGGAAAAATCTCAATTTCCCAAGAAATTTGTTATTTCAAATTCAACATATTTTATAGTAATACTAAAATATTACAAGTGACAAGCTATCAAGTTAGTATTGTCCCTGTTAAAGAGGAGAAGATAATCATTTCAGGACAAATTTCATAAGTTTTATTACATCATCAGTAAAGATTAACAATCACTGCTAATAATTTTACTTGTATATATTGTTTACTTTAACTTTCTGTTGTTGCAAGAAACTCATAACTGTACTTTAAGCCTTACAAAGTTAAATTGTGGTTTGAAGGATCTTTATCATGTTAATGAAGTAAAATAACAGTTTACTTCTTAGTGTATCTTTACACTGATCATAACTGTACAACAATTTTATTAATAAAGTAGATGGTTGTGATATATACAGAAACTGCTAACAAAGAACATCTTATTCAGTGTTATTGTTATAAGGATTTATGATTTTTATTTCTTACAGGGTGATTGTAAAAAAAGTATTGAATCCAGGAAGAGTTAGTAAAATGAGAGACGGAAGATAAAGAGTCCATAAAAAAGTAAGTAATGATTGAAGTCCAAAGGACACCCCTGATATTTTAAGTGCAAATCAGACCATTCACAAACAGGTTGACAGAACACCTATACATCAGACCAGTAAACAGACAGGTTGACAGAACACCTATACATCAGACCATTAAACAGACAGGCTATTATAATAAATAAAAATCAACCCACCTATCAGTTTGGCTAATTTATTAAGTACATAACAAAGCATCTGCCAAGTGAAACTTAAATCACTCACCAGGTTTGCTAATATGGTGTCCTAAAATCAGACCTTTCACTGGGAAGGATAACACAGTTTTTGCAAATCAGTTTACCTACTAAGCTAATTAGCATGGTAAGTTTGAGTCAGAACTTTGCTAAACTGGTACTTAGAAATCAGACTGTTAGTCATAGTATATGGTATCTTTTAATTAATTGGACCATTGCCTAGACAAGATTTAAGTAGAGAATCGAACATTTACAGCACAGACTAATGTTGTTAGTATAAATGAGATAACCTACAGTAGATGCTAATACAAGTAATTGTTTTCTAATATATCAGGTAGTTTGTGTATTAGGTAAAGATTTACACTAATGAAAAAAAAAACTTTTGGAAAATAAACTAGTTTCCTATGCTTTGTAATAATATTTTATTCCAAAAGTGTTGTATTTTTTTGTTAACATAGCTAACACACATGGTATTGTTTATTTTGCAATAAAAGATCTATCATTCATCAGAGTGCTGACATGGAATATGTAGGTCAGTATACAATAGGTTAATGTTTTACTCATAGAATGGACAGTTCTCCAGAAAAATGAAACATGCTTATAGTGTATTTTAAGACATAGCACAAAATATTACTTAGGTATTCTTGATGTACTTAATACAGGAACACAAGACATGTTAGTGTCTGTACAAAGTTTAGCTCAGTGTATCACAAAAGCTTCTGTTATATGCATTGTGTTAGACATGGGTGTATGCAGTACAGGTAATATAAGTTTATACAACAGCTTCTGCTCAAAGTAGAATAAAACACAAGGGTGTATATGGAAGTTGCTGCTGTTTTCAGCAGAAGAGTCATTTAACTATTAAATATTTTTTCTTCCACCAGAACCATAACTGTTATTACATGTAGCACAAGAAACATGAAAGTCCTTGCTACATGGATGCAGCACAAGCGACTTTCTTTTGGCACTAAACCTGTTGCCTTATGCACTATAGGATACATGTTTTTCTGTGTTTTTTTTGGGGGGGCAGTTTTTCATATTGCAGTATGTTAGATATTTTGAAGAAAAAAAGTTTAGTTGTTGGATTCACAGTATCTATAAGTGTGAGTGATCTTGAATTAAGCAAAACCCATTTATTGGCCACTTTGCCCTATCACCCCATTCCCCTCCTTTTTATTTTGTCTGGAATCACTGTAACTTGGTATAGTTGTTAACTAATCTTTAATGGTACATTTGTTGAGTTAGTATTATATTATTATTCTTTCCTAGTGTGGCATAGCCACTTGTAGAGTTGTGATATGTTTGAGATAGATTAATATTATAGATCAGAAGTTAAAGATATGTTAATATTAACCCACTGTCTGCTGATTCACAGCAGTTGAATGTGAGTGTGCCGTATACAGTGTACGGCTTGCAAAAATTCCACTCGTGTTTAGAGCATCTACAGTCAGTGGGTTAAAGATACATTTCATGTATCTTGTAACAGTTTTCAATATATATATATATATATATATATATAAAAATATATATAAGAAAATGTTAATAAATATTGCTTTATTGAACTGTGGTGAAAGAGATGGTATGATATTGTTAGGGTAAAAACTTAGAAATAAATTTATACTGTAAGTAGTTAATAAATGTATGTTTCAGCTCATAAAATACAAAAATTATAGAAATTTTCAAAATCTCTCTAAAGTCACAAAGTCAAAGGTAAATCACCAAAGACTGTAAGGATATAATCAATAATAGTGTTAATACTTTTGTATTTGTCAGAACAAGGGTGGTTAGTATTATGCCATATATAAACATCTAAATATATAAAGCACAATAGTTTCTGCTCCCACATTCGTATCCAATAATATGCAATTGAAAAGAAGATGCATTGTTAAGAGTTATCAACAGTAACAATCAAATTCTTATGGATCTTGTTAGGTTTCTTTGAAAACTAAAGAAATACACAGAATAAATTTAGGTTTTAAAACATTTATAGAAAACTCTTTTTTTTTTTGTCCTGATTCTTGTTGTATGTTGTTTTTTCTTTGTTTCTTCAAAGGCTTTTGCATTATCCAGGATGTCAGATCTATAAATGAAGATACAACTCCCATGATGAAAAATGTTTGTAAAACATAAATATCTTTACAGTTTTTTTTTGTCCAAAAGTGTATACGTTTGTATTTCTTTATAAAACATAGGAGCTGTCATTTAAACATGTATTTTTAATGACAGAGTATTGCAAAATTTTCTTGGGCAGTTATGGTATCTTTCTAATTCAGACTGATCACAAAAACATTAAATTTGGAATATATTAAGCAGATTTGGTTTATATTTTGACCAGAATAAAAATACAAAAGAGTTTAAATTTCTGTTTGATAATGACCAGCATCAAGTGTCACAATTGTAAATGCTGAGTTTCAAGTGTAAAATGTGCAACAGAAATACTGTAGTTATGATACCAGTAGATAAACTTGTAGAAATTTTTCTAACACTTTCAAGGTACATTTAATGTTAAATAACGAGAAGTGCATTTGATGTTTGTATATTCTTCTATTCACCAGAACTAACCTATATGTATAAAAGTATTTGACTAATACTCAGTATCAATACGATTAATTTACTCTTCTGAATTCTTCAATAGGCAAATTCTATAAGGTATTGGTTTTCTTTTCTCTCAATACTAAAATTGCAAACTTGATAATAAAAAACATGAGGTCCAGTCTGTTTTTGGAGTCGTACTTATTTATGAATTTAGATGAGTTTGGGAAATTTCAAAAAAGTATACAATTTGGGGCAAGGATAGATAGTTTTTTACCTCCCCAAATGTAAAAAAAAATAATATATATACACACACACACATGAAAACTAACCCTGAAATAAGAAAGATGCCTACTTTGTTTTTGTCCTTTTCCATAACAGTAATGCTTCATTTAATTAATATGATAAAATCATTATTTTCT
>NW_013665651.1:1495551-1534408 GCF_000517525.1 Limulus polyphemus | reverse complement strand
TTGGTAAAATGAGTGTTATTTTAAACTTAATTCTGAGTTTTTGGAAGTTTATGTTAAAACATTTATATTCCTCAATTATAAGTAATGAGAAGCAGTTGGATTTCAGTGTCAGCAGTATAAAGTAAACTGAAGTGATTGGATATGACTGGTGTGTAATTGACATTTTTCTTTCATTATGTCTTGTATAACTCACGTAAACATTCTAAGCAAATTTATTATTTTGGTCTTTATTTAGGAATTTTTAACCATTCTTTTTACTTCCCTTATTTTGTCCGTTTCAGTGATAATTGAGCTATTTATTATCTCAGAATTGTTTTTTATTAAATTATGAAAAGTAATTCATAAAAAAACGTTGTAACACAATGCACAAATGATTAAAGATTTAACAAAACTTAAAAAATGACTTGTTTCAACAGAAAAATGTAAAAGTAGAGAAAACATGCTCTCCATCCCTTGAGAATGATAAGCTTGGCCTTCCAAAACTAGTTGTTTGTTTTCTTTTAATGTCTGTTTTATTTTGTTTATTTGTTAATCATTTGTGCATTATCATTTGCTGATAAGTTATTACTGCTTTTTTATGAATTTTTGCAAAGCTTCTCTTTCTTTAAAGTAATTATTTTTAGTGAGTACTTAACTACAATTCAATACTTGTAAATAAACTGAGAAAAATTGTTACTGAAACTTTTTCCCTTGATTAATATTGTTACCATTAACATATAATTAAATAGATTTCTACGAAAGGTGTCTTTTGATATAAATTGTTCAAATTAAAAGTGATTCCTAAATAGCCGTTGTTTCACCATTGTTCAGTTAATAGTAATTAACTGTTCCAAACAAATGTCGGGGAGCACTTAACTATAATGTAAAATTATTTTTAAGTGAACTGTGTGTTCTGATTGTTTCTGTGTTTCTGCCCAGAAACCATAATTACTGTATTAAATTTCTATCACACACATATATATAAAATATGGTCAAATCATATAAAGCTTGGAAGAAACTAATATCAGCAGATTATGCTTAAAAACAACTTATAGGCCAAACATATAAAACAAAGTAAGAATCCAGAAAGGGGTTAAACTGAGAAAAATCATATTAATTAATATGAAATCCATGTAAATACCAGTTCTCTACAAAAGTCCAAGTTCAACTACTGACAAATAATACAACTTTAAGATGACACATTCATTATTACAGTTGTAAGGTCATAGTATCACAAAAACTTCTTATTGCAAGTACTCATCAATCCTATAGGTCAGTGGTTCCCAACCTTTTCACCACCAAGGACCCCTTTATTATTATTTTTTTATGGAACCCATGTTTTTGAAAGATTCCATATACCTAACAAACTGTTTTTATTAACTAATTATTAACTCGTTTTCCTATTTTTCACTATCAAATAAAAGACATATATAACTGAGTGTGCAATTAACGAAACAGCAGTATTAAAAACTTGTTTAATGATATGGTATTACCTTTGCAGACCCCAGGTTGGCAATCACTGCTCTAGATTGTCCATTACTAGAAAGTATTAGAAGGATAACCCTATAGCTAAGTTGTTAAAGCATTTGCCTAGTGTGCGAGAGGTGCTGTATTTGATCCTAGGCTCGGGAAATACAAAAAACTTAGATTACTGTAGGAAAACTGGTGCCCAACTTGGAATATTTGTTATCAATTGTAATTGTAGAGTCTTAATTTCTGGTAGAAGTTATTACATAATTAGTGAAGAATGCGATAGTTTGACTTAAAAGAAAAGTGCATTACTTAACCCTTATTTCAGTTTGTAGAGCATTTGCCTGGTGTGTGTGAGGCCTTGGGTTTGAGTTTTAGCCAAGTAATAATAAACTGAAATTTCCAAACGTGGTTTCTAGTTATTCCACATTGACCTCTTACATTATATTCACAGAACTATATCGTTTTGCCTTATAATTCAAACATAGATTTATTGACCTTTGATCGAAGTATTTCACCCCCCCCCCCAAAGTTGCATTGCTTAGATATTTTATATGCCATGAACTTATGTAATAAGATGTTTTCTGTTGATAATCTGTATGTATACGACAAGGCTACTAAGGCTATTTTCTGTCGTCCTGAATTTTGAATTACTGACCAGAAGGAAAGCAGCACTCTACTATCCTCAACAAGTGATTGACTGCCACTCATATAATGCATCCACAACTTAAAGTGCGAGGAATTTTTTGTGGTATCTTATGGGTTAGAACATCACTCAACAGTTGCGAAATCCAGAACTCTGCCACAGGGCCAACCCATCCCTCTATTAAAAAACAGTTTAAACACAACTGTTAAAACCACAGTCAGAAGGCTGGAAAATGTTTTGTTTATTTGAAAAATTATGGGATATGTTTTGAAATTATCCCTTGTAGTTTCAGCATTTGGGGGGGGGGGGCGGTGCATTATGTAGATAAGCGTCAAATATTGAGGTGTGGTAGTATTTGAATAAGTTCTAAGTTGTTTAATCACTTCAGATGTGGCCAGGTGGTTAGGGCACTCGACTCGCAATCTGAGAATCGGGGGTTCGAATCCTCGTCCCACCAAACATGCTCGCCCTTTCAGCCGTGGGGGCGTTATAATGTGACGGTCAATTCCACTATTCGTTGGTAAAAGAGTAGCCCAAGAGTTGGCGGTGCGTGGTGATGTCCAGCTGCCTTCCCTCTAGTCTTACACTGCTAAATTAGGGACGGCTTGCGCGAAATTCACAACAAACAAACTTCAGAAGCCTTGTGCCAGTTGGTTTAAATAATTTTCATTTTACGTTTTTTTTTTCAGTAATAATATTGTAAAAATGTCAAAACCTTTCATAGAATTATAATTTACAAGAAATCCTATTAGTTTTCAAACACATTAAAATAACTTTTTATAATAATTTCATTTGCATAGGAAAAAAATATGTTTGTTCGAAACAGTGCAAGAGAAAATTTAAACGTCCGCCATCTTGTTTCTGTTGACCTCATTGCATACCTGATATTGATGTAAAAATATGTTAAGCATGTCAATGAGACACTACTTGAATAATAACGCTGATAATGACAATCTTGCCAGACCACATTTTTTCACATCTACTTTTTATGGGTGATCAAAATTTACATATTAAAAAACAAATCAATAGATTGATGAAAAAAACTTCAAACCCCAGATTCAATTCAGGCTTATCCCTAAACCTAATTTCCAAATTAAGAATTTCTTTCAACGTAAGGACAGATTGACGACACTCCTTTCCTCGTGGGTCATGCACAAATACACTTGTAATGACTTTTGTAAAGTGTTTAAATACACTGATAATCTGATGTCCAACAGATGAGCTAAAATACTCACAAAATGCAGGTTAAGTACTGTTAAGTGACGAATAAAATGAACATGGACAGCAAAGAAAAGAAAGCAAATAAAATTATGTTTCTAGTTGCGACTGCAACTGCCTACTTTGGTCAAAAACTTTCCACGCATGCCTGCACAAGACAAGTACTGGGGATTAATGCTATACCAGACTTTTAAGATAGTCAAAATGATACCATAATTCATAGATTACACAAGTCAACGACTATTACAAATGACGTTTTCAAGAGAGATAACCCACAAATTGTACAAGTATCTGTATCACCTTTGAGATTGGCTTACCTCACTCACTCCAGGGAGTGGATATACGTAAGAACAAACTTCTATGAGATAGTAGTTGTCATATGTAACACTTATGTTTAAGATCTTTGGCATCTGGTTTACAAAGATGACATAACTAAATACAAAACACCTACATGAAAAGTTATAAAAAATACCTGTATGTACCTTGACACTGACATGGTGAAATCATCAGTTATCTCAACAGTAACAATCGTTTGACCAGTTTCAAAAACAAAAAGTATATGAGTATTAAGTAGCTACCAAATATAAATGGCCTTAACCCCTGTCCCTCAGCAGTTTGATCACATGAAAAAAAAACTCAGATTACAACTAGGGATGGGTGATTATATATACATATATGTACACACACACACTTCACATATTAATTTTTTGGGAGGAAAACATATTTTTGCACCCCAGTATTTTCAGCTTTTAAATAGGATTTGGCCCATTAATAAATGACAAATTACTTTCTCAACTTTATACGACATATCGTACTGATACGACGAATGTGGCGTTTATATTATACTAATATACTTATACGAATATGTATAAGATCATTGCATTCTTTCATTATGTAGCTGATTGTAGTTCCGGTAAAATGTAGTAGTTTTCAAAGCTTTGACTGTTTTAATTTTCGTAAAACATTAAGAATGAGACTGGAAATGAGCGAGTGCTTTCCCTATTCGAATACCACCTGCCATACATGATACAATGTTCAGATTTATTAGCAAGGGTAAATTTGGTAAGGTAATTAATGAATTTATTTCAAACTTATTAAGTGTTTAGTTAAATCAGCATATGTTTTTGAGATTTTTAATCGTATGGGTGTCGGCCAGTAGTAGTATATGAATTCATAATTTACCTGTCCCCTGCTGGGACAGCGGTAAGTCTGAGGATTTATAACGCTAAAATCAGGGAATCGATTCCTCTCGGTGGACACAGCAGATAGCTCGATGTGGCATTTCTATAACATAAACACACATAATTTATCAGAATCTGATGTCCTTGGTCTGCATTCCTTGTTGTAGCGCAATGACTATCTACGAAACCGTCAAAGACGTAATGTTGCAGTTTAATTTGGAGATCACTAGATTTAAAATATTTTGTGTAAATTGTGCCTCGATATACTAAGATGAGCAAACTAGAATCATTATTCTTCTGAAAGAAGATGAACAACGCGTGATCAGAACACTTTTTATGCATCGTTGAAATCTCTCTGTACAAGACACCGTCCCCCTCTGTGCCACTAATGCACAATTTTCTGCAACTGGTCTGAGATTTGATAAACTCACTGAATTTCTTAAAAGCGCTACCCATTACTAAAGGAGATGGCTCAAGCACACGTCCTCAGACTCATGACCAGCTAGATTTACTGCCAAATGCCAAGAATGAAGAAGAAGTTAAAGGTCTTCCAGAAACTCTGAATGTCATTAAACAAGATTCAAATTATCCCAAATCACGTGAAAACGGCCTGTTGAGTCACTTCGATGAATTTCAGACTTTCTGATGTTTATGAAACTGGCATATATCATTGGCCTGGAATTGCTTTGAGTTTGGGCAGATTTACATTCATTTTTTCTGTTTTTTATCTATAATCTTTCCAAGTCTGAGTGAATGTATCATCCTGTCGCACTAGCTCATTTCAGCTAATGCAGTGTCTCACCAGCTGAAGACCTTTGCTATATATGGCATCATTCCACTACGAAGTGCCTTGCTCAAATGATTCCATATGGTGAAAGTATTCAGCTGGTGAAACATTGCTTTGGCTGAAATGAGCTATTGCGACAGGATGATACATTCACACTTTATATATACAGTATAAATGTATTTACCTTACTGTTCACTTTAAATTAAAATTAATGTTTTGATCAGAGCAAATTTTGTAGTAAGGGCTCAGAACTGAGCTCCATAAATAATTGAAATATAATTCAATACTACTAAAACTTGAGCAATAAACAAACATAAGTGACGGCATATAATATACAAAATACTGATTGTAATGTTTAAAATAAACATAAAGTAATGACAAACATATTTTGTTGTTGTTAAATGGCTAAGCAAATATTCATGAAAGAATTAGCTATAAGAACATGTTAATGAAAAATTACAAAATAATGGTTTAAATGAAATGACTTAAATTGCTGTTGTAAAAGTGGCATAGTTGCAAAATATGTTTTTCAATGAAACATCCAATTTTTGACTAATTTTTTTATTTTTATTTTAGTCGTGGGCCCGAGGCAATTGCACACATTTGTTAACCCCTGGCTTTGACTGCATACTCTAATACTCCCCCACTGTCAAATACTTTATTTTACTTCTTTGATTTGCTAACCTAAGCTGTATTGATGACCCTTAGTTAAGCAGAGGTGTAAGTGACAGCAGAGAGGGCGGCGAAACAAAGAATGTATTATTTTCAATCTTTCCTTTGGTGAAAATAAAAGAAGTCTGTAATGTCAACTTCGTGATTTGTATGTGTTTATCCCATTTTATTTCTCATTTCTGCTGAATGTTTTTAAGTTTCACGTTATAAAATATAATTCGGATTTTACTTCGTTTGTCCTAATATGTCGCAATACATTATTTTTTTTCAAATTTCGCTGATGGTGAACTTAGTATATTCCGAACTGTTCGACTCATGCAAATAAAATGCTTTTTTAAAGTTTTAATCTGTGGCGTAGTGCTAAGTTTTATGGTGCCGGAGCTCTGCCAAAATTTGTCAGACGTATGACGTCACCGTAATGGTATAGATTTCAAAGGCTAATTTCATTTTTTAAGTCTATTTTAAATAAAGAAAATAACCTCAGTACTATTTATTTGAGTCTTCTTACATTAAAGCCAAATTGAATACACATATAGAAGCGACAGAAAACACGCAACTCGTGTTTGCCTTTATTAGTAGATTTCGTTTTTCTTCTTACAAATCTATCTCCCAGACATTGTTTAGTTTTTTGTTAAAGGGGTCGCTAAGAGCAACCGGTGTCTTTAATACGATCTACCACAAAGAGTTGTTATCTTAGGCCTCACCTGGATACAGTAATAGTACTACTTCTAATAATTACAATCCTTCTAATATGAGAGAAAGTCATTAAAATGGCAGTTGGTGCTTTTCCAATTGCAAAATTGGGTCTTTTGGCATTGCGGCAAATAGCAAAACCGTTAGCAAGTCGAATCAAATCCAGAGCAAAGCGAAGCTATTTTTTCCGTACCTATATATGTATGCCACCCGCACAATGTAAGTGATGATTTCATTACAAGAGTAACTTTTGGGCTTAGGCCTTCGAGAATATTGTTTTGCTAGACATTCAGAAAAGGCAGTTTTAAAAATGGTTGATAAATGTTATGCTTCTCGCGATTTTCAGTACACAGGAAGTATAAGTTAATAATTTATTTTCATATTTATACAGATTTACTTCTAACTTTGTAAAGTAGCACTAGTAGTAGTAATTAATAATACTAATGGTGATGAACTATAATTTTAATGTAATTTATTAGAGTGGTAAAGAACTTATTACCAATAATATTAGTAATTAAAAAATTAACCATGCATGCCAAGTTCAGGTTTTGCTTATAAAATAAAGTAATCAAATTATCTATGCTATTAAGTCGGACAACATCAATAAATATTCACTTATACCAGAAAAATATGTAACCAACCAATCAATTTTGAGCTTGTATTTTTCCATTCCAGTATTTAAACTTCAACTATTAAGTTAAGAGTGAATGTACAGTATAACTATAAGTGGTAAAACATACTAGTTTGCACCAAAACTTTTATTAAAAATTGAAAAGTTAAGGATTGTTGATTTATTGTACAAGTATTTCAAGAATTAGACTGAACATTTTCTTGTTATTTGTATCATTTGGAAATTTCATTATTATGCCTAAAACTTGAAACTGAAAGGTAAATTAGAAATTATTTAATAGTAAAAAACCTTTTGGCCCATTAAGAACGTTTTGACTCCAAACCACTCTAAACAAGCAGAAAATTAATCACTAAATTTAGTTCTGGTCTTACAAATATTCATTTAACCATTTATTTGAACTCCTGAAAGTTTTCAATCTCTATCACTTCAAATGGCAGATTCTTACACAGGTTTATCACTCAATTGTAGAAATAAAACTGCCTCAGTTGAAAATGTATGTGAGTTGTGACCTTTCCAAATGTTAAATTTTTTTATTACTGCCTTGAGAATTTAGAATGAAAAGAACCGAAGCATCAGTTGTATCAATTCCCTTAGTAATTTTGAAAGTTCATTTAAATCATTTCTTCTCTTGTCTTTCAAGATAACAATTTGAGAGATCTTGACTTATCTTCATAAGACAACATACCTATCTCCAGAATGATATTAGTAGTCCTCTTCTGAGTTATTTTTAACAACTCATTGTCTTTACTAAAATAATGGTCCAAAATTACACATAATACTTCATATTAGGTCTAAATAATGATTAATACAAGACCATGACTTCCTTAGATTTGTAGCTTTATCACCTGCAAAATGATACTGTCTCAAACGTTTAAGATTTGTTATAAACAATGCTCCAAGATTTTTTCCTCATCCAATCAGCCATTTTTGAGTATGTTTAATTTTCCATCCCATTGTTCAAACTTCAAGTTAAAGTGGATACACAGTAAATAGTAAAATATACAAGGTTTGTGTTTTGCAATAAATAAGACTGGATTTTACATCATTCTTACTAATGTATCTTAATATACCATGTTTTTTAGATATTTTGCTGATGATGGAGTAAGTGTATTCTGTGATATTTGACTTGTATAAGATAAATGCTAAACAAAGGTAACTTATTTTTGGAATAATCAGAATAATATAATATATTGGACAACAAATTAATAAGTGATTAACAAATTACTGGCAAACTAGAATTAAAAGTGAAATTCATTGTTTATTTAATTCAGAAATAATCCACATACACAACCATACACTTATGATTAAATGCTTTCTGCCATGTGTTTTCCTAATTAACTAACTGATACATGTCTCTCTGTACAAATCGTAGTATCTTTGTTATAAACAACCATATTTAAACAAACTTAACCAATTTCACAACAATGTTTCCGTGAATGTAAACAGGAATATTAACTCTCCCAGCACAAATTCCCTCAACTATATCATATGTAACATCAGTCCAGGTAGACTGAATTCCATTAATAACCACTTTTTACTTTCACCCACCCTACCAACCTTTAATCCATGTAACCAACTTTTCTTGTACTTGAACTGAGGTAATTTTTTTCCCAATAATTTGATGTTGCAGATTATCAAAAGCTTCCTGCACCCTCATCCAAATGAAAAATTAGTAAGGTAGTATTTTTTCATACTAAAGTATATATATATTTATATATATATATATACTAATATCAGGAGGGACTTTAACAAAATTCTTAAATTTATAAAATCTCAAAGTGAGCAGTAAATTTTTTATAAAGAAAAAAAGTGCATTTATCACTGGAATTGTGGCTCTTTGTTTTAAAAAAGTAAGTATGAAATATTCAAATATCCAAGTCTTAATTAAAACATTTTTATCAAACAAGTCCTGGTATTCATGAAATCACAACTACAATGACAAGTGCTAAACATAGATAGCTTATTTTTGGAATAATTGGAGAAACCTTACTATTGAACAACAAAATAAGTGATCAACAAATTATTGGCAAACTAGTAATGATAGTGAAATTTATTGTTTGTTTAATGCAAAAAATCATACACTTAGACTTGACTCACAAATTCAAATCCCTACGAGGTTTCCATCTGGGCTGGTCACCCAAGTGTAAAAATTCTTGGCTTAAAAAAATACTGGCTGACCCCAAACTAGTTGGAATTAAGGGCGTTATGGCAAAAACGAAGAAAAAATCATATGTTTAGCTGTAATATGAAATTTTATTGCAGTTTCCTTCCTGATACATCACACCTAGCTTGGAAGAGTTTACAGCAATATTATGGGTGTCAAAAATTAGTTTTTATCAGGATATTTACCCTGTATGATTTTGTGGAGATTTTTTTTCCCCTATTCATTTCATCGAGACATGTCTAAAAAAACATTTGCAGTTAACTTGTTTTTATAACAGTTTTTAGGGCAATTGGTCTTCCAATATTTCACCAGTTGTTGGCATTTAAACAGTAAGTTGTATCTTAGATCAAGTATGTCTGGTTGGTAGATGTGAAATCTGTCCCTAAAACTACTCCCATATGTGTTCAATGGGACTGAAGTCCAAATAAAATGATGGTCAGTGCATTCTCACAATAGTTACCACTCAAGGTAGCCTTTGACAGTGTGTGCATAATGGGAATGATCAATCTTGTTCTTCAAAATGAAATAAAATCCAATGGTGCCACCAAAAAACCTAAAAATGGTTGCTAAGATATTATCCTTATAAATCATAGCACTTAGAGCAAATTTCTAAAGATAAACAGATCAGTACATCCATCAGAGCAGATGCCTCCCTGTAATATTAAAGAGGCATTTATGAATCTGCCCGGTTATGTTTCCATGATGTTGATTTAGTGTGTTTATTGATCATTCATAAATGTGTTTAATCAGCTTTATGTATACATACATACATATACTGGTCATAAGGTTCCACTTTCTTTTTATATTCATTCTGCAATTCATTGTAAATATATTAGGTAAGTTCAGACATGTATAGTTTAGACTAACAGAAGTGTTAACACAATCCAGTAGAGGCTTGAATTGCACAAAATGATATCACAATATTATATTGTGTATACATATGTATTTATTTATTTACATACATTCCTTCTCTCCTTTTTTTTTATTTTAGTGTATCATTGGATGGAAGTAAATGTGAAGATGAGGATGTTAAATCTTGGAAAGCCTTCAGAAGTGCCAAAACTAAATGAAAACATGGCCATTGATCTTGGAGCTGAATTACTGGGGGAAGCAATTATTTTTTTCATTGCTGCAGCATCTATTACTGCAGAGTACATCAGGTCTTCATTAAAGGAAAAAGATAAAGCTGTTGCAAAAGAAGAACAATTTATGAATTTAGAAAATGAAATAAATGACCTTAAATTTACTGTTGATAAACAAGAAGTGGAAATCAGACACTTAACTCGTACATACTACGCCCTGCAACAGAAGCAGTCAGAAGACAAGCAACTTGAAAACAAATCTTTTAGTTGTACATCAGAAAACATTGTAGGATCAGATGAAAGTAGGGGAATACTTCAACATGCAATAGATCATGCTATTGAATCTATAAAAGGAAAAATATAGTCTTTTTCTAGCATTAGTAAAACTTCAAGTTATTTTAAGGGTCTGTTAATAGGTAGATTCATGTTTCAAGTAAAGCTGTAATGCAAATCAGGTATGCAGCACATGTAATCTGATCTTTTGTAGCTTTAACATGACCATGACACTGAAAATGAAATACTTAATTAAATTTATTGTTTGATTAATTGTTTTGAATAAGTAAATGATGTAATGATTTGAAGCTGTATGATATTAAAGTTTTCATCGAATGAGAGAACTGTATATTGTTTATTGTAAGTAACATAAATTGAAAAAATTAGTTTAACTGCTTTCAACACTTAAAGTGTACTTTTTTTGTGTGCAACATTTTGGACATAGGCCCACTTTTGAGTAGTAGAACATAAAATGTTAAGCTAATACAATAGTATTTGCAAATGAACATTTTCTGTCTGAATTAGGCCAATGAATGAAATGTTGCACAACAAAAAATATATTCTTAAGGTTGTCAAAAGCACTGAAATTGGTTATCTTTGTTTCTTATTATTTACAAAGACTACCAGTATTACAAGAGAACTATCATCTTTAAATTGAATTATAGTATTTGTGTGTTAATTTTAATTAGTTAATTATATTAGAAGAAATTTTGGTGAAAATGCCATCTTTTGTGTAAGCACACATCTTAATGTTTGATGTGTGAATGTGTGCTTTTTTTTCCATCTTTAAGATACATGTAGCTGTATTTGAGATCAGTTTTTATGCCAAAGAATTTTTCTTCATCAGTATTTGCCCATTTCAGTTTATGAAAAATATTTATCACTAAATCTTTTCTTTGAGATTTGACTTAAATTTATTGTTCATGAAACAACAAAACGTAGCCATTTATCAATCAAAAAGACAGTTTTTAATATTCATAAGCACAAACAAATATTAGTGTACAAAATACATCGTCATTGTATAATAATGTAATGAATGCTAGCATTTTATATGTACGTTTTGTGTACTAATTTCCAATAAAAATTAAACTGTTATTTTTGAAACCATTAAGTTAAGCTATTACAGTTTTTTATTTCAGATGTCATTCATTTTCCATTTCTCTGAAAGATGTAAAGACAACCTGTTGGCAATTAATGTCTGATAACAAAGCTTGGCATTAAGGAAAGGAAATGTATGATGTAGGTGATTGCTCAGGGAGTCAAATTTTGGGTGGCTTCAGTGTGAGCAGGGGCACAGCCTTAACTTCTGCTAGTGGCACCAGTTAATCTATCACCGGCCCCGTGATAACCTAGCCAGATATGTAGAATTTAATGAAGTATAAGTTTTAAAGCTATAAACAGGTAACAGACAAGCACCAAAAACATTTTACTTAATTTCCCAGGATATTTTTTTCATTACCATAAATACTTCAAATTTTGTACAAATACCTTGTACGTGTTCTGTAATTAACATAAGTAAGTAACCCTCTTGTTATACAAATGGTTATGCAACATGTTATTGACTTAGAAAAAGAGGAATAATACTTATGCTGCTGTTTAATTTTATATTACATGAAATTTAATGACAAAATTTGGATATGTGACAATGTAATTATTATTCAAGTATTATTTAAAATTATAAGAAAAAATGTTAATAGTGCATGAATGAAAAAAGATTTATTGTGAAGTTTATATTACAATAAAATTAAAGAAACAAACTCATCAATTTTAGTAACATAGACTTTTTTGTCTCTATGGTATATAATTTATTTTGGTCCGTACGTGAAATTCATTTAATATCTGTTACCATGAAAGGCATTTCAGTTTTTTTATCCATACTGGTACTTTATTGTTATTATTTTTTCTTTTAATTAAATTGTTTCATAAATGGCTATTCAAATTCTTCATATTATAGGAATTCAATGCCCAAAAATAGATCTTATTGTATGATTTATCATTATACACATGTAATTATTTTCATATAGTGAAATAATTAAATGGAATACTTTATATGTTGATAGCCAATCAACCAAAAAGTATTTAGTACATCATAATGTTGAAGTCAGATATAAAAAAATAGGCAAAACCTAAGTAAATATCAATGGAGATAAGATGCATGTAATTTATATATATATATATATTTCCAATTGCTGTCTATGTAGTTGTTGTTTTAGCTCAAACTATACAATGGGCTATCTGTACTCTATAATGTAGGAAACTGATGCCCATATTTAAGCACTGTAAGTCTGTTAACTTACTGTGGGGGAACCCAACTGTTGGAGAGCTCAGCATGGCCCAATAGTTAGTGTGCTGGACTGTGTATCCAAAGATTCATGTCATGTTGATACAAAATGTATTCTACACTTTAGGGCTGTGGATGCATTATAAGAGTCATGGTAAAACCTTACTATTTAATTACAGTAGTTCAGTGGTTTATGTTGACTAGCTATCCATCTTCTAGTCACTCACTTCAAAATTAGGGTCAGCTATCATAGTCTTGGATTACAAAAGTTAGTAAAATATTTACCAATGTGTCAACAAAATCTATCTTCTTGCTATATTCTCGCATATACTGATAAACTTAAGGTAAGAGTAGTATGATAATAGAAGGAAGAATGTCAGAAAATGTGATGTAAGAGTTAAAACTTAATTTCCTAACCTTACTGAGTGAAAGGTAAGAGAACGAATGTGACTTAAAACATATTGAAAAATTTTAACTGATAATCATATACTTATACATTTACATATAAGCATATACTGATAATCTTAAGGTAAGAGTAGTATGATAATAGAAGGAAGAATGTCAGAAAATGTGATGTAAGAGTTAAAACTTAATTTCCTAACTTTACTGAGTGAAAGGTAAGAGACCGAATGTGACTTAAAACATACTGAAAAATTTTAACACAATTTAAAACAAAATAAGAAATAATGTTTTGTTTACAACACAAATAAGAGCTGACAAGAATGCAAGACTGGATAGCACTACTCTTAAACTGTTAAGAGATTTTATCAGAATGAATTAAGGATAAAACAGAGTTAACTATTATATAGAAACCACAACAGGGTTACTTCTTCCAGAGTTGCACTAGTCACTCACATCACATGGTCATTTCATAAGATAAACTAGGTAGAACTCGTTCTTTATATAATTCTAAACTGTACGCAGTTGATCTTACTAGAGAACTTGAATATAATAAATCAAATATTTCTCCAGTAACAACTTCTGTGAGAGAGTTCAACAACACTGAAAGGGAATGACCTGTGGCAATGTATAACTGAGACACTAAGTTAGTTATTTTCCAGAATTGTTATACATGTTAACCTCATCATGATTAATGTGCACACTTCAGGTACCCACAGATTTCAAAATGCAAGTAAAAAATATAATTATTGTGTTATGTACCATTTATTTAGTGTATTTCACAAAGAAAAATTTTTAAATGTTCTAATTTTCATTTCTTTGCAGGTCTAAGGATTCTAACCTGTGAACAATGCACTTGTTGATAAAAAAAATTCTAATCCATGCCTAGTATAGGATTACATTTTTTAAGGAACTATCATCCTTTGGAAAGGTATTGATTATTGTAGTGTTTTTCTTGTCCTTTTCCCTCTATGTCAGTGGTTTTATTACTATGTTCATGCATTACCATTCTTTATGATGCCACAGTGTGTGGTATGAACAATTATTTAATGCTCAGCCTTGAAAATAGCTACAGTCATTGGCTAAAATTGATTGGATAGTATAAATTCTACTTTATGTACATCAGTATAGTGTAAGTAAAGTGGTTTTAGTAATTTGGAGTTTGTCCAAATACCAGCTATCTGCTGTACCTGTAAAGGGCAAAGAAAGGATCCTCATCCAAAGTTTACAACACTTTGAAACAGATTACAGACCTGGGAATAATCTTGTAGTTTTTTCTTGTGTTAATTTCATTCATGATAATGATTTTAATCACTAGAAACTAATTATTTATTAAAATTCGATGACGAGGATGTCTGATGATGACAAAACCTTGTCGAAACGTTATACATTTGCTGTTATGTTAAACTTATATTAAAGTTTTTCTTCATTACCCATTCAAGCCGTATCCAGCCATTATTATAATTTATTAATTTTTATCCTATGTTTCTTCTGCTAATCTGCTGCCATCTTAGGGGAAGTTCTGAGAAGGGCTATTTCTGTGGTGGTAGTGGCCAGGATTCAGTTCTGGGTTTTCATTGTAGAGAGGCTGGTGTGGATAAAAAGTAGATAGTAATAAAAAAAGTGGAAATTAATTAGTAATTTGACTTAGGTGATCCTAAAAGCTACTAACCAAGACAGTGATTGGTATCCTACCACTACAATTTTACTGTGAGTAACTATATGAATGATCTATGATAAGACATCAAATAAATTTTAGTTAAATTTAGCAAGTATGGTATAGTGATGGCAAATTAGTTTTACTGTAAATATTTTTAAGTAATTGCAGTCACACAACATATACAAATAAATGAACATAGTACTTATTCAAAATAAATGATATTTATTAGATATAAATTGAACTCAACCAATAATACTGCTTGAAAAAATCACAGTAATAACTGACAAAGATAATGATGACACCACTTTGAAAGGTAATGTCATTGGTCACTGATAAGATTTTGTCAGTTTTGCTGTAACATGATAAATAAAATATGTTATATTTAAAATGTCGAAAATATGTACTAATCCTTTTATTCAGGTAAAGATTGAATACATCATGGCTAGAAACGCATATTAATTTGAACTTGTGTCTGACCCCTGGGAATTGTTATAACGCGTCTCAGAAACTTGTACACATTTTTATGCGTTAAGGTTTATTTTACTTCCCCTATAAATATTATTTGGAATTTTCAGTGACGTATGCAGCGTTGGAATCTAGTATACCGCAATTCAACATTTTGTCTGCGTTTGGAATGGTAGACCACAATTCCCTTTGTTCTTCCTTTGGGAATATATTGGAAAATACCTCTCCCCATTCCCACAAGTTGTGAAAAACAGCAGGCTAGTTTGGTAAATTCACAAACCATAGCGTAAATAATTATTGATTATTTGTGTTTGATTTTAATTTATTTCTGTGTTTATTTTAGTTTCTGCATAATATTTCTGGAATCTGCGTTTTGGAAATACTTTCAAATTTACCAGCTGGTTATCAGCGGACATACGTAAGTTTACGAATTTAGATCGCAAAAATACAGAGTTTGGTTCCCGGCTGTGGACAGAGTGCAGATTGCTCATTATGTACCTTCTCGCTAAAACACACACACACACACACACACATACAGTGTAGTATCACACATCGAAAAAGATTCCATTCACAGTAAGGTAACAGTATTCCTAATAAAACTTAGTGATCCATTTTGACAATGAAAAGTTAAGCGCAAACTTTACTTGAACCATCGGCAAATGATCACTAATATTTTTTGTCCCGATAACTTTTACAAATTAATGTGTACTTTGGTTTAGGTTCAGTTAACATGGAAAAGTTAATACTAATAATAATACAAAAAAAAAACAATAAAAAAAAACAGATAACAATATTAAAATTGTATAGAAACCGAATTGGCGGTTTTGCTAATCGCAAGTATTTTAAATATCTGTTTCCTAAAAAATAAAAACAAGAAGTAACTTAGAATTCCAGATCCATATATTATGCCATATTAAACATAATTCGAATAGAAGTTTTTTTTATTCATCAGTTTTATATGCGAGCCCTAAAGAGTGGAATGCGAACACTTTATTCTCTGCCTTTAACAAAAGACAAAATAATGGCCATAGTATACATATTAGTACTGTCTCAGCACTCTTTATGCATAATAGTGTTCGATATCTTTATATTTAAACATAATGACAAATACAGAAAATTAAAATTTCGAAACTTCTACTACGGTCAGATATATTGTGAAAACGGGCTGCTACGCAAATGTAAGTTTTAAATAATTTTTTGTAAACTTTTGTTGTGATATATTCTGAAATTAGTTATTTTGTAATACACATAGACATAACGATTATTTTTTTAAACCTCGTTTATATATATATATATCCGTTTTACTTGTAAATAATGGCGATCTAAATTCATATGTGATAGATGGCGCTAAAATTACTTTAGTATAAACGTAATTAAGAATGACATCTACATTTAGTATTGGAGTTTTTAATTGCTTTTTGAAAACTTATATTATGTAAAAAACAAAAACGGTTTTGTTGTACTTGTTACCCGCTATTAATTTACTAGATTAAGTACTTTACATTGTATTACCTTAAGAAATACTTTGTCTTGTGAAGTTATTGATGCTAATACAACTTGCAAATCTTAAGAAATAGTAATTGTAAAGTAATACTACTAATACCATAGTACTAGTAGTATTACAGATTAGAGTATAAAGTAGTACCGCCGTCGTATATGACACTCTTCCTATGTTAATCTCTTAAAAGTGAAAAACCACATTCACACAGTTTTATTTTTACGGAATATTACATTTACATTAGTTATCTCAGCTTGTCTTCTACTTTCTCGTACTAGTGTTGCAATGAATGAGTATGTAGATGCCCGATGTAAATGAGACATTGGTCAATGATTATTTCAAACTTTGCACTAGTTGTTTGATTCAGTGATTATTATTTATTTGCTAGCTCTGCACATCCTTTTCTTGTGTGTATCACTTTCTGTCCCGTGTTTTGACAATCCGAAATTCTAAATATAATTGTAAAAACAAAACGAAAGCTGATGGAATCTGTAACAAAAGTCAGGGTTGTCATTCAGCAATGTTTAAAAGCTAAACTAGAAGTGAAGCCTTCTGACAAAGATAGAAATGGGAGTGAATATGTGGAGGTATGAGTAGAGCATTCTAAACTTAAACCACAGATTGTTGTTAAATATTTGTGTTAAAAATTGCATCAAAAAATTATCACTGACATCAGTGGGTAATAAACAACATAGGCTAATTGAAAATTGGAATATAAAAGCTATTAACATAGAGACATTCAAATTCTCCATGGATGTCACTTGAGGTTCTGTTTAACTTTGTAACTAAAACATTTTAGCATGAATATATAACCATTGTGTTTGAATATCTCAGAATTATGTTTTTGATATTTGTGAGCATTTACATTTTAAACTAAGCTTAATGTAGTATATGTTTTTTTTATTTTGAAAAATTAAAAGTTTCATTTTTGAATAACCATATTTTGAGCTTTCTAAGTAAAAAGAAACAAGTGAAATAAACTATGTATTCTTATTGCTTGTGAATTTAGTATGAGATTATTTAGATACGTTATACAGATGTAACTGGTCTATGGTGATTTGATATATACATATATGAAGTAGAAGTTAGACACTAATTTCTCTTTTTTACTTTATTATAAATGCTAAGACAATAACTTTTTTGTTTAACAGTGAAGTAGTTGTGACTAAAGTTTACGTTATTTTAAGCATAAACAAAAGGTTTTTTATATATCAGATGTTTGTGGAAAACAAACTTAGGAGATTTGTTTTTAAAGTTTTTAGTTATATTTGGAAAATTACATATTTTGCTTTGTTAGTAATACGTACTAATGTTTTTCTGCTTACAGAGTACTCATTATGTATGTAATTTGTAGAAAATTAATGGCCTGGTGGTATACCTTATAACAAAAGCTTTAGCTTTTCAGTACTGAGTATATTTTTGGTAAATAAAAGTTTTATAATTATCTTTATTGGAAATTAAAATTCTGGTTTTAAATTTAGGCAATATTAGAATAATAATTATGATGAAGAGCATTTATAAAAATATTTTTCAGTGTATGGTGTAATTGTTTTTGAATAAATATACAGACCAATATTCTCTATGTAAAAACTTAGGATAGCATAGGTGTTAAGGTATACTTTTTTTTCTTTCTTCCTTCTAAGATTGGGCAGGGAATGGTGATTTTCATTTGTTTCAAGCAGAATGCATCTGAAGATATCTTGGACAAGATTGGTGTGATATTCTTTTTGTACTTGTCTTTTTTTTAAGTATTAATTTCAGAATTATTATTTCTTCTTTTCATTCGTGACAGCTTAACATAGAGAGTATACCAATATACTGTGTCCAAGGAACAATGTAGTAAATATATAGAAAAGTGGGCTTGTTTACAGTAAATGTCATTTTCTGCACTGTTGTAAAAATATTTTTGGGGTTCATATCCACAACCTGGACTTGAGGTTAGTTACAAGTCTTAACAACTAGTAAAGCAAAGTTACCAGTAACATTATTACTCATTAGACTATAAAATAGTACTACAGTTCCTCTGCTACTTTAATTTCAGTCTCTCGTAAGTGAAAAACCATATTCACACACAATTTTTATTCTTATATGAAATTATACAGAAATATATTGATATTCTGGTGTTACTAAAGCATGCAGTCTGCAAAGATATTTACACCATAGCATGTGGTCTACATAGATACTATCATAATCATCATCATCACCATTTTAAAGATTCACTAAAACATAATTTCTTACTAAATAATTTATACGTATCCATGTTTTTGTTCAGCAAATAATAACTTAATAAGTTGTGTGTTCCAAAAGAGTACCTTAAATTTAGGTTATAGTTGTGCTAGTTTTGATTGTTGGAACTTATTTCATTCCGATTATATTTGTCTCAAAAACGTTATGTAATGTTATTTTGTACTTTATTAGTTTAAAAGCATTATTTATAATAAATGCCACCAATTGCAAATAAACGAAAGTTAAAATGGGGATGATGATAGTATCTCTGTAGACCACACGTTATAGTAGCACCAATATTCTTCCTACTTTTGTATTATGTTGTTAATTTAAAAAAAAGTAATAATATTCTGAAGGATAGTTATTTGAAGATATTTGTTTCTCCAAAAAGAAAACTATGTTTTGAAATATAATATTTAAAGTAACAGTTACAATTTGTCCTAAACTTACAAAACAAAGGTTGATTTTTGCAAGATTTATGTATATTTAAATTAATGGTGTTTTTAATTTATACATGTATATTTCTTTTTCAGTAAAAAGTGTCTTGGGAGTCAAGTTGTGTGAATCAAAATCAGGAAAACTTGTTTCAATTTTAGAGCTTCCTGGTGATATGTTAATTATACCACAAGCCTGCCTTGGTGGAAAGATGAAAGGGAAAGCAGTCCAATATCATGGTCTTATTGAGAAAGATAATGGAGTCAAGCTTTATCATTCTTTTGTTGAACTGTGCCAGCATATGGTTTCAAACAATCCAAAATCCATTGAAATGGGAACAGTTGTGAAAAATGGTATATATGGAAACAGACAGGTCCTATGTATGGACACCAATGGACCTTTTACTCATGTGTTTGATTTTTAATGAAAAACGAGTTAAGTGCTTTATTAAATAAATTGATATTTCCAACAAAATTTCATTTTACATTGCGAGTTTGTGTGCATGGAATCATATATACAGGTGTGAACAATGTCTTGTGTCTCTTAGTTTGTTTTAAATACAAGTTATTTGTGCATTGTAATGCTGTGATGTGAAAAAAACAACTTAAGTAACACTTTATAAGAATAGACAATGAAAATAATCATAATGTCTATTATAAATTAGGTTCTCTTTATTCGTTAAAGGACATTTCTGTTTAACATTGTTTGAGCAAAAACTATTGAAAAGTTTTGTTTTAACCTATGATTACCATTAACTATTAGGCCTAGATAGGTGCATCTTGCATTGAATTTAGAAAATTAACTTGTAGTTACTTAAAAATTGCCACTTTAGAGTTGAAAGTTAATAAAAAAAATGTTGTTTATACATAATTCTTTTATTTCAGCATGCTCTGAACAAAGACATTTGTGTTTGTGAATTTCCCAACTGTTTTCTAAGCGTAACATGGCAGGTACTCTTAGTTCCCAAGGAGGAAATAATAACAGTTTAGAACAAAATAATGCTAATTTGACCTTTTAACATTAGTACATGTGTAATTTTTATTGATTTTTAGTCAATTGTTGTTTCCAAACCACCATTGTTATGGTGTGATTAATTGCATACATTTCAGGTTTTATAAGTCATATACATATAAAAATATAATGAAAGTTATTTTTCTGTTTTTTCAATTGTACAAGCCAATATGGCTTCCAGTTCAGCAAATTGGAACAAAGTGATAATAGCTTAGCTTAGTAATATTTTGGTAGAAATATATTTATGAACAACTTCCACCACAATTACAGTCCTGATTTTTTAAAAGCTTGCTTTATCATTTTATACTTTATTTCATTTATAATATTACAGTATGATAGGAAAAGAGGTAAGCTTAGTTATGTCATTTCAATGAAAAGGATACACATATTGGACTACTATTCCTGTCAAGATAGCGAAACCATCTACGGCTTACTTTCTGGTGATGCTGCTAATCCTTGACAGTCTCTCCAATGACTTTCCCCCATGCCAAATTGCAGCATTCATTAAGCACCACAAACCTGGGGAGTCTTTCGATGCTACCAAGACAACAATTCTACGCCGAGGTGGCATCTTTCTGCAGCCGTCAACCGATTCTAACCTCCTTCACACCCCATGGAACTCGATCCCACATGTTACATGCACCTTCCTCCCAAGTAATAGCAGCTTATTCACAGTCTTCATTAGAGGTGTTTACCCCTCTATCACCACTGACGACATCCGCCTCTCTGCTGAAACTAAATACAGAACTATGCTCCATGATGTCCACTGAATCTACAACAAAACCACAGGCTTACCTATACACTTTGTTAGACTTGTTACCACCTCAAAAAACATTGCTGAAGCTATCCCACAGAACAGTGTTTTGTATCTCATCCTTCGCTTCAAAGCTGAAGCACCATGTCATAACCAACCTATACCTCGCTCCCATCAGCCAATATTGACCCTTGGAACCAACACTCAGACCTGCATACCAACACCAAGTCATCCGCCCACTACAACAAGCCAGAGAACTGTAACACCAAAGCTAGTCTCAACCTCGGATCAGTGCATCCAACTGAAGCCATACCAAACCAGTGATTCATCATCCCTAACCTATGCCTGTACCTTCACCATGCAATCCACTCAGACAGAACCCTTCTGAAGGAAAAAAGCCACTCAAACCCTCGAGTCCACCCCGCATCAATATCTATCACAAACATCATTCCAACGATTTATACTCCAGGATGGACTTTACAAAACATTAACTCATCAGTCATTCAATTTTCAAATCAGTAGAGCATCATAGGGCACTAGCTGGCATTATTGGTGCCAGCTAGTGAAAGTGTATTTTCTCGGGGCTGTCCCATTTCCTCCTACGTCTAATCTTAGGCATTGGATCTACAGATCCCCCACCACCCTGATGGACCATAAGTCCCATATTGGCTATTTTTTTGTGTGCTCTTATTAAGTGTGTGCTCATATTATTAGGTCTTGTTCTAGCCTTCCTCAGTTTTCTCTCGCTGCCTTTCGCTTGCTGCTTGCCAAATCAACCTCCATGGTAAATACTATTTTTTTTCCCCATCACTGGTTTTCTATCAAAATTATGACACCCATAAAATTTTCAATCATGAGCAGGGTGAAGAGAAAAGACTTTCTGAACACCCCTGGTTAATGTATGGCCCTAAGTCTCCCTGACTTGGGTTATACAATTTCAAACCGAAATTACTGCCATGCTTTTTGTTTGTTTGTTTTGTTCAATGAAAAGGCTGCTGTATTAGTCCTTAATTACTTTCGGCTTTATTGGTCTAAGTAACTACTTAAATTGGCAAAGAAAATCACCAAAAAGAGACAGGTAAAAAAAATATATATATATATATATATAAATGAATATAAAGTAGGGTTTAAAACTCATTACACATATGAAATGGAACCTTCTTATTAATAATTTAAGAAAAAAGACAACTAGCATATAATTTTGGTAAACACACAAAAAAGTATTGCATGCCAATAACTGCATACAATGTTTTTCAATACAACTTACAGTTTTATAAAATAATACAGGAAGACAAAAATCTGTAATTTTAATCTACAGCAAATGTAAGCACTTTTTCTTCTTAAAATGTATATAACAATAAATATTTTTGAAATTTCAAAGTTGTTTATCAATATAAACTACATGATATGTAGAAAGTTATAAAGAAGTTTCTAACAATTTTATTCAGTAAGTTTTTAAAATGTGATAAAACAGGTGTGTAGATTTGATGCATCCTGGTCTCATAGTTAATACAACTATATATCACATTACATGAGCTTTATTTATGCAAATCATACACAAGCATCAAGTTTGGAATTAAATTATATCTTGTCACCATTAAAGTCAACCTAGGCTCGGCTCTTGTCAGTTGTTCACCATTAAAGATAAATAACATGTAGAAGGTAGCTGTTATTTCCAGTTTTCTCCAACATTCCTTTCACTGTCAGAAAAATAACCTTCATTGATCAGTAGTTTTGGTAATTTAGCTTTTGTATGAAGTATACTGTTTTGTTTTAGTTTATTTCAGAATTTTATGTAAGTTTTTGAAGGTGAATTTTATTTCTCATGAAGAATATCTCCAGATATAGAACAATCCTGTTGTTTTACACAGTTTATAATAAATATATATATAGTTCAGTTTAAAAAAATTACATCCAAAGAAATGACATACAAAAAATGTTGTTTTACTTGTTAATGATACTTTGTTTTATAAATATGAAATTATAAATGATTAAAGATAACATGATGACAACTAAAATTGGAATAAGTTATTTTTTTCACAAGAAAGACAAACAGAGGTAATATTGCTCCATTTATAGACACACTGTATAATAATATTTAATTTTTTAAGTAAACTATTTATATTTGTAATTCAAATATAACACTATAGATAATTGGTATCAAATACTTAAGTAGCGATATGATTAAAATAGTCTGTTAAATATTCAATAGTTTACTACAATATTAATTTACCCTTTTTACACATAATACTTAAAGTCAAGTATCATTGGTAAATTTATTTTTAAGTAAGAGAAGTTGTTTTACTTCATCATAATCAGTATTATTCAAGTAATCTAAAATTAAACAGTAGTGAAAATTTAATATTACTAATTTAAACTTTATGTGGTAGTGCAAAAAAAAATATATTACTTTATTTCAAATTTCCACATATTCACATTTTTAAAGCAAATTCTGGTATCATATGAAGCTCATGGTTAGACTAAGGTAAACTTTTCAGTCAAAAGCTTAGGTGAAGAATAATTAATTTAGAGTTTAGAGATTCTCACTTGTAAAATTATATTCTCATATCTTGAAAATTGTTAAATAAAAAAAAAAGATGATTTTTCCAATAACAGATTTTACAAAGACTTCAAAATTGCTTTAAAAAATACAAAGTATTTCTAAATTTTAATTTACAGAAGACTTGAATGGCTTGAAAAAAAAGTTTACAGCAAACATTATTTTTTACACAGTACATGTGCCAAAAATGTATAAAGCTTGAAATACCCTGAAGAGGCTTACATAATAACAATAAATAAATTGAAACTAAACATTATCAGTGAAAATTTTTATCACTGCTAGGAGCTTCAAGTGCCATGGAAAGAAACAGAGTAAAACTAACAAAAGAAGAGCAGAAACCAATGAAGTAAAATGGTAAATAAACAGTTAAGGTACAGGTTAGGGCCTTTATAGCTAGATTCAGTTATCATTCAGGTACCAACCTCCAATAGATTTGAACCTTTAGCTGTTTGCAATGAGAAAACAGATGATCAAGAGATTTACGATTCTTTGTAGCAAGTAACTTATAAAAGACTAGGACTAGAATTTGTTTGCCAAATGCCAAAGTAGGTGTCATTGGTGGAGGGCCATCACCCTCAAGTTTATAAGGTGACTCCAAATGGCATCTTCTGCGAGACATTTCTAGTCAGGTCAGTTCAATATGTATGTACAAGTTATGCCATAACATGGGGCCCCCCTGCTGAAGAACTGTGTGTGTGTGTGTGTGGGGGGGGGGGCATGTGAGGTTAGTAATTATTCTCAACCAGTGAGTTGTGAGATGTACAGTTGTGGGACAGGACAACTGTGACTGCCATAAACTAATGAGTCATGAACTGCACATGCGAGTCTTTACTGTTGTGTCAAATAACTAAAAGGCCTTGAGATGCAAACGGTTGAGAAATCCTGAGTTAGGGGATACTGCATTATGAATAGAGATTTAGATTTATTTTCCTGTTCACCTGTGTTTGTGTCTTTTTCCTTTGATGTTCATGTTCAATTTATTCTTTTCTTTAACAGTCCTCAATTGTTGTTTCTGTGTAAACCTTTGGCTACGTGTTGGATATCAATATACATGAATACTACACTAGAGATGTGCTCCACTTAAGCAGGTTAAAGAACTTCATTAAAGGTAGATTAAATTAAGTTTGCAAACTGGTTGGGGGAGTTTGGGAGTAAACAATGTGAATGAATAGCTAGGGTACAGAAGAGGAAATAAAGACTTAGGGCCTAAGTTAAATAGTTTTATATATAGTTTTAAAGATGAGCATTATTGTCATTATTATAATGTTAGAAATATTAAGAACAAAATGGATAAGTTTAGAGCTTAAGTTAAAATGAAAGATTTATTTACAGAAATTGATTACAGATCAAAAGAGGTAATTACCTCTTTATACAAATCACTAGTTGTGCCTCACTTGCAATACTGTATCTAAGAAAGGATGTTGGATTATTGAAAATGGATACGTTAAAATTTCTTATTTTCTTTTCAAGTATGAAGGAATCAAAAGAAGTAATCTTATCAAACTTTACAAGATTATTTAGAGGATCAATAAGATAAAGGCTTCTGATTTCTGAATTTTGAAGGTAATAGGATTTGATGATACAATGTTAAGACTTGAATAAAATAGGCTAGACTCCAGTTAAGACAGTTTTAGTTTTGTAATATCAAATAAGTTTATAAAAGGAATTGAAGAGTGGGTTTAATTTTTCTTTTTCTAGAGAGAGAGAGTGTGCAAGAAAAACTTTGAAGGACCAAATTTTTTTATTGCCATTATGTTTTATGTATGCTACCTTATAGTTTCTTTTTTATTCCCCTCTCTGCTATGTCACTTTTTCCAATGCTAACTTTTAAGTGGGTTGCTTGATAGAATGAGCATACTAAAACTGACCACGTCTAGATATCCATTAGTGTCCACAAAATGTAATATATACAGATTTTCTGTTTTGTTTAATTAAGAGTTCTTGGCATTCAACAGGAATATGTAATTAATATTAATTTAGAAAAACAAGATCAAAATTAAAATATTTCAGAGAGAGATATAATGTCTTCATCTATTAAAATTTATATTTTTTACAATTGTATAAATAATTACAATTTAAAATAATGTAATAATGTCAGTTTACACTGTTTTTTCCTTTTCATTGTACACTTTTAATTTGTATAAGATAAGAACTTGTCATACTACATTTTTTAAGTTTACAGATGAACATGAGTATATGCTTTAAAACCTTTTTGAAAAAACTATTTTGCTAGGTTTACCTAGCATCACCAGCTGAAAGCTGCTCTGAAAAAAATGTACAACAGTTCAAACTGTCCCATGTTATAATATCAGTAATGATAATACATCAACAACTGTTACGGTGTGAATGCCTTTTACAAGCTGGTAAAGCATGATTATAAGTGTACTCGCCACAAGACATTAGTATTAGGACTTTCATATTTTTTAACACTACATTATTTATCTAGTCCCTTTAGTTTTTTCAAGATTTAGAATAGTGTGTAATAATAGTATTCCAAACACACTATTATTCACTGTATCCATTGCCAACATGTTTTACTCAATACAGAGCTCTTTCGGCTGGCTGGGATACAACAAACACAGCAGCCATCAGTAATTTTTCTACAATGATTTCAACATATGAGAAATCAATGGAGTGATTGTTTAATCATGTTCATATATAGACTTTACTTAATTAGCTTGATTCAAGTTCTTCTATCATTTACTATGAATTATCACAAATTTGCTATTTTCTGGTCTGTAAAAAGTAATTAATACCAGTATATAAATTTGAATAATTCAAAGATAAGTACAAAAGATAGACAATTAGCCATACATTCCAGTTTAATGGATGCACTTTATAAGCATTCTAGATTTACTTTTTATCAAACACAAAAAGTAATATTTCAAATCTGTGCAAGTTTCTGTACCAGATATTTTAATTCACTTAAGATCTAAAAAAAAGGGAAAAACTAATAAACTACATTTTTAAATCTAGCATAAAACACTTTAAGAATAACTTAAAAAAGTTCTTGAACACGTACAACTATGACCTATCCTGTTTTTTAATTCTATCTCAATTAAATGCACAATAAAATAGCACACTTAAGTGATTATTTTCTAATATGTGATCTTTAATAACAAAAAATAATAAGACAGAAATTTTTTATTACAATACACTTGTACATGATACAAAGAAATTACTTCAATGGCACAAAAGTTTCTCATTTACATACCACTGTTCGTTTATATAATCAACAAAAAACATTTCAGTGAAATGTATGATCATTACAAGTTCTACCATTTTTAAATGAAGTAAAAATTATGAAGATTTTCCTAATGTGTCTTGGATTGAACTGTACATATCTTTGGGAAAAAAATTCCATACATTTCTTTAAAAGAAAATTAAATGATAAAGAACGAAACTATACAAGTTGTAACTACAAATTTTTAAGTCTTGAACTAGTTAAAACATTGCATACTGTTTAGTGCCTTTAAATGGTGCTCATAACCCAGAAAATAATTTTTTTCTAGCAACTAATTTGCTTACTTTTAATACAACATAGAAATAAGAAGAGGAACACATTATATATTATTTATAGTTACTACCATGGCTAATGAAAATTAACCTCAGAAAAACATTTGTTTTAAATACAAATATGACTAACTTGCATGATAATCTGGTGCTCTTTTGAAAACTTTCTAAGTAGGATGATGTTAAAGGCTTAATTTAATATTGTTTCGAACTATATACCTTTTTTTTTACTTGTAAGAAAATAGTAAAAAAATCATCCTTAATTATTGCAGTTAGTAATATGTTAAAACCATTGATAAAATAAATTGGTAGTAAGATATTTGCACAGTTGCTGCTTGTCATTTGAATCTCTGCAATATAGTAGGATATACAGACTGGAGAAAAAAACAGAACTAAAAATTATAATGACAATACATTTTAATAGTTTGTAGCTTAAGAAGTTAAAAATAAACGAAAATTCAGTTGTAAATGTGTAAAGGTTTTTAGTTTAATTTTGATTTGTTTATGTTGAAGTATTAAATGTTTTGGTATTATTAATAGTATATTTAGGGTGATTAGAAAAATTGGATAAGAATTAAAAATAAGTTTAGTTAATTGCTATTGTTTTCATCTTATGATTATCACAAAAAAATTAATGAGTTCAGGGCTAAAGTTGAAATGGAATACTATGATATAATGGGAATTACTGAAATTGGTTAGTTTTAGAGAATATTAATAACGGGAGTTAGTTTAAATTCCAGATTATAAGTTATTTAATAGTGATTGAATTTTGAAATGACGAGAGAAAGGTGGCTCCTTATATAAGAGATGAACTGTATCCTGTTGAGAATGAAAACAATAAATGATAGTCAGAGGTTGAATCTATATGGGTTACTTAGAATTACAGGTCTTATGGATAGAAAGTTTTTAACTTGCAGTTTTTATAGACCACCTGATCAGACAGGCAATGTCAATTAGAAATTGTATAATAAGATCAGGGCTGTTAATGGTAAGATTATTGGTACAGTAGTTATTGGTTACTTACATGTTAGACATATTTATTGGTATTATACAGAGTCAAATGGTGATGGTTAGAGGTTTCTTGAAGTGATTCAGGACATTCTGTATGAAATGGTTAGGGCCAATCAGAAGAGATGCAATTTTAAATTTATTGTTTAACATTAATGAGGATGTGATTGTAACAGTTGAAGTAGGGGAACATTTTGGAAGAAGTGATTATTGCATAATTAGGTTTGATGGTTTGCTATGTATTGAGATGAAATGTTAGTTCCTAATTTTCAGAAAGCTGATGCAGAGGCCATGAGACAAGAATTATTATCAGTGAATTGGGATAATGAGTTAAAATGTTATGCACATGGACAGATTTGGGAAATTTGTAAAAATGAATTGCTTTCAGTTTAAGACAGATATCTTACAAAAAGATGACAGGAAAGATCAAACCTAATTGGCATACTAATGACATATAGGAGAAAATCAGGAAAAATTTCATAGTTTAAACTAATAGATAAGATGAAAGATTAACAGAACAATAAAAAAGCTAGGGATTTGACTGAAGGATAAAGCAGAAAGACCAACAGGGTTTATGAGAAACAGCTGGCTGATGATTTTAAAATTAACAGTAAGGATTTTTTTTAAGGTTTTTGAGCATAAACATGATGTTAAAATGAGTTTGAGCCCTAATACAATATTGATGGTAAGGTTTTATTTTGAAGACTAGAGATGGCTGAGTTTTGATATGTTCTCTTCTGTTTTTACAAGAGAAGATGCTAGTAATATTCCTGAACCTGAGCATTTTATGGAAAACATTGGAACTGACCTGAATCATGTATATGTAGACATTAATACATTGTTGGTAAAAAAAATAATCAAAGACTGAGAAAATAAAAACAGATGATGATCTAGGACCAAACAATGTTTTCCCAGAGTTTTAAAGGAGGTCAAAGATAAGATATTCAAGCCTTTTGAGTTTTTTAGTAGATCAGTAAACAGTGGGTTGTTACTAGATGATTGAAGAATTGTTAATGTTATTTCTATTTTTAAAAGATGGATGATAAGTGTCCCTGGAAATTATAGACCAGTTAGTGTTAATTTTCTATTGAAAAAATAAGCTTTGCAAGATCATCTAGTAAAATATATAAAAGAAAACACACACAGACTTACCTCCTTTAAAACTCTAGGAAACCATTGGTAGGTATTGGTGCTTTATCTATTTTTTGTTTATATTTGAACATTTTGCTTATGTTAAAAATACCTTTAAAAATATTCATGTTGTTAGTTTTGAAATCATCAGCCACCTGTTTTTTTTTATCAGCCCCACTGGATTTCCTAATTTACTCTTCAGCCAAATCCCTAGATTTTTCTATAGTTCTGTAAATCTTTCATCTTATTTGTCAGTTTAAACTTACAACATTGGTCCCTGATTTTCTCCTTTATTTCTTTAACATGGCAACCAGATTTATCTTCCCTGTTATAATTTTCTTCTTTTTTGGAACTAGCTTATTTTGAATCGATAGCAACTGAATTATAAATTTTCTAAATTTCTCCCAGTACTACAGCTGGGCAGTTAGTGAAATGTCCAAGTAAAAAGTGTTATTCTTACGAGATTTGTAAAAAACAACAACTTATGGATTTTGATACCTACAGTAGCTTTGTGTTTAACAACAAACATAATGAAATATTTGATTTACTTGTAATAACCAGAAACATTAATTTTGATTAGTTGATTATTTTTGTGACTCATGACATTAATCAATTAAGCTGAACAAACTTGAATTAATCGAATATAACAATAATAAATCATAATGGCAGTATTTCAATTACTGGATAGTTGGAATTATCAAAAACAGTAATAACTGGAAACACTAATTCAAATTAGTTGATTATTTTCATAATATTGATTAATTTAGTACTAATTTCAATTAATTGATCATTTTATGTGCCACTAACTGATGTTCATAAATAATAGATTAATTGCCCAGTGCCTAATCTTTTAACTTATTATCTCAATTCACTAAACAAATCTTGTCTCATGGACTCAGAAATGGCCTTCTGAATTTCATTTCTTTTTATCTCAACATGTAACCAAATATCAAACATAATTATATAATGATCACTCTTTTTTAAGTGTTATCCTAATCAACTCTTCCGATCACAACCTAGGTTAACAAACAGTGATCAATAAAACTATTTAGATTTTTCCCCTAAAGGGCTATCCTATTATTAATAGGAAAAATACCAGAAATCTACAAACACTAATACTTTCATTTAGAGCATGATAAAGTCAATCCAAAATAAAAATTGATATTTAAAATATTTTTTTATATGTATGTATAAAATTATATAAAACATTTTATTAAACGGGTTTGAACTCTGAATTTTTTTTTCATATGTGGAAGAAGAAGTATAACTTTATTTTCTATCATTTTTTATGGTACAATTTTGCCCTTGGGGAATGCTTGATTAAAACAAGACACAAAGGGTTAGAAACCTGTTTTCCCCATTTCTATTTGACTTCACATAATCCACATCCATATGTCAAAATTTAAAGTCTCTCATAATTATTACATCAGTATTATTTGTAGCAACCCCGATCTCATTGACCCAATTTGTCTGATCAGGTGGCCTATAACAATTGCTAATTAAAAACTTTTTACCTTGATTGTAACCCATATAGGTTCACCCTCTTGACTACATTTTTTATATCTCCAATGCTTAGAGGTTGGAGTTAATTCCTCATATAAATAGCTATTCCACCCCTATGTTAAAAAATTTATCACTATTAAATAACTTACAAGTTAGAATTTTAAAATAACTCCAATTATCAGTATTCTCCAAATCTAACCAAGTTTCAGCAATTTCCATTATATCATTGTTTTCCATTTCCAAGGTCATCTGTTTTGTTCCTATTTCATTAAAATAACAACTAAGCCTATTCTTACTACATTCATTTTTAAATGTAATACTGATTTTTAACACAATTATTTAACTCCTGTTCACCCAAGAGCAATTGTTATTCTGACTATCAAATTTCTATCTTGATTCCTTAATTTTTTCTCTTTGTCTGCTATTTCCTCCCATCTCTAATAGACCAGTCTTCCTCAATTTGATCTCTAATTTACCCTTAAGTAAGCAAACTCTGAAAGTGTAGCATAATGTTTTTTCCAAGCCCATAATTCTCAAATGTAATCCACTTCTGGTACCTATAACACCCTATAATTGCCACCTTGGTTACCCACTGATCAATCTCTTAATTTCCTTCTCTTATTCTTTATTTCCATTCTACCAATTTAATAATTCCATACTTATGTAATATGAAGCTAGTTTACATTTTATAGATTAATATAACATTGAAATACCCTTCTAACTAATACTGATTTCATTCCTTACACCACTTTTCTAATATACTAAATTCTCAGCAGTCTAGCTGATTTATAAAGGCATTCTCATCATTACAAGTTTTTGTTTTCTGACACTGCATACTCCTAGTTTGACCAGTATATTACATTTGCTACATTATTTGTGGGGTTAATTTGTAGTTCTTGCTTGCTTTGAACAAAAGTTATTCACAACAGCAGTATGTAATACTGTATCACTAGTTTGTGTGAAAAAATGCGTAGTATTTAAAATTTTTGCAGTGAACCAGTGCTACTGCTTATGCAATGAGCCATTGCTCTAATGATCTTGGTTACTGTAATTTGTAAAGTGCAAGTAATCATGGTGTATATTTTGTAATCTAATGTAAGTTAATATGCTTTCTTACAACTTAAGTAATGTTAACTTTCAAATATCATTATACTGTATAAATTAATTTAGAAAAAATTTGTAATATGGTGGAATATTTTTCACTTTTTTTTTAAAATAAGCGGCTCTAAGATAAATACGTAGACTAGAGCGACCTCTTAACAATCAGCTGACGTATATCCGCCCTAGCGGAAGAAAGAGAATAAAAAAAGAGAAGCCATGTTTATAATATTATATTGATTTCGACAGTTAACAATTTATGCATTTCCCAAATACCTGAACTTTGTGATTTATAGTATAATAAGCTTATTTCCTTTATTTGATCTAAATATAACTGGAAAAATCGCACTCTAGAATACATAAGGATAAAAAAACAGAAAACAACCCCAGATTTTTCACTTACTTTTCTCGATTGTCTGACGATGTTGCTACGTGATACGCTTGACGACCTATTTACACCTATAAAAAAGGTCATGTGTGCTGATGGGAATGCCGGGAAATTTTTATGTCACGTGACTTTTCACCAATCACAGCGTTGTATCTTCCATGACAAGTTGTTGTTTAGCTGTAACCAGATTGTAAGATATATGTAAGCTAAGGATAGGGAAACATGTCATACATGTTATTCTATTATATTTAGAAATACCAGTGCTTAACGTTTATGCAAGGAAATTATTTTTTATTTCCACTTTTGGGTGTTATAGGAAGGTATTGTAGAAATGGTGAGTAAAAGCTTCAGAAAACGACACATTTAAGTTTTAATTCAGGTTACTGTACATAATATGTACTTTTTAGTAGTACAAGAACTAAGTATAAGGCTAGTTATTTGTCATAATATAAATGCTTTGACCTGGACGTTTCATCACTACGCTAGTTCTGTGGACAAGTAGATTTTCCTTATGAAAAATAACATAAATCTCTACCGAATGTTAAGAATAAATGTGATCTTTTAGTTATAAAACTTAAAGCAACACAGCTGAGAAAAAAGTAGGTCTAACGGTAGCCTAACCTGGAATATGTAATACAAAGTAATAGTCTTAGTAATCTAGGTTGAGGCTGAGTGTGTTGGCTTACATTAAATTCATGGATTATTTGTCATAAGCCTCAACATCTTACACAGTCAAAACTCAACATCTAATTTAATCACATTAACTTGGCTCATGTAAAATAATCTAAAGTTGCCTTTTTAAAAGCCTCATATCATTAAAAATTATTTTGTTTTTTATTATAATTTAGCTTATTCTTAGTCAAATCTAATATATTTTTTCTTTTATTTATATCATGTAGTTACAATAAGTTAGAAATGGAAATGCTTTTGTCACATTTTTTACATACCTATTCCAACAGTGACACAAGAATTGATAAAAACTAAACCAAAACCAATGTTTTGGGCTAGTATTAGGTGATACATTGTAACTTGTATTCAGTTAAAAAGATTCTAAACTTTTATTTGGACAAAAACTTGAATAATTAAAAACAGTTTCAAAAATAGTGTCTTGTCAGTTTTCACATTTCTTCATCTGGTACAATTTCACAATTTTCAATGTGTTCTGCTATTTTAGTAACCAAATGCTAATAAATATTTCATTTGATTCATAAGTATATTGAGTTTTTGTTGTTTTATTATTATTATTATTACTGTTGTTAACCACAGCACAGGTATTTACATAAAGTGTTAACATTTATCAATAAAGTTAAACAACGTGTATGAGTAAGCATTGTGGTAAAATAATTAGAACATAAGAATGAGCAAGGTGATAGTTTTTCATTAACTGAAGGAGATTACTCATTTTATTCTTCAAGTATGCAACCAATATTATGTACACTTGCTGTATTTAAAACATGTTTTTCAACTGCAGAGTAGTGGAAGTTTTAAACTGAGAAATTTAAAAAGTATGTTGGCAGTATGTAACATTTCATGTCAGCTCAGGTTTCATTTTTGAATATTATAACAAATTATCTTGATTATTGTTATTTAGGAAAACTGACTTGCAGAAATTAGAAGATATTATGTTAGAGAGAGCTAATCTAAATGGAAAACTTTTATTTAAAGTTTGGATTTTGTGTTTATGTGAACTAGCTGAATTAAAAGAAAAATTACTCCTAAAATTGTGCATTGCAATAAATAAAATGTAAGTGGATGAATATTAAAATTTCCTTACTAAAAATAAAAAAATTCCAAGGTTGCAAGAACATAAAATTACTTAAAGGATAGAGAATGTCAAATAAAAGGAGTTAAAGTTATTTATTATACATGTTATTATAGATTATAGAAGCCTTTGAGTTTAGAATAAAGATAGAATGACTTCAGCTTTTTAGACCTAGTTTAACTGCATAAAGAAAACTCTTAAGTTACTTATGAGGGAATGTATTTTAGATAAAAAATCATGGCTGAAGTTAAAAATGTTTTTTTTTCTAGCGATTCTATTAATGAAAGTTTGGAGAATATTTCCTATAAATTGTTTTTTTGTTTAAGATATTTTAGGAAAGCTTGATAAACTTGTGGAATGGAACTTGTGAGCCTTAAAATATAGTAGAGTTTGTGGGCACTTTAATTTTTATTTATTTAAACATCTTTTAACACTGGAAAATTCCTGATGACTAAGAGATTTATTAATGTAATATGTATTTTTAAAAGTGGTTTAAGAATGATTCAGAAAGTTATTGGTTTGTTAATTTGGTTTGTGTTTAAAAGATATTGCTTTCTCATGTCTGAAGTTATTTAGAATAGCATTTTTTCAGTTAAAGTTTTATTGTTTTAATACTTTGCTGGAGTTCCTTGATATAGCTTTCACTTTTTTGGGTGTAGGAAACCTACTGTTTGTCTAAGTTCAAAAACTTGATTAAAGTATCACTAAAATATTATTTACCGAGTTGGTTTATTATGGAAATGTTAGCAAAGATACATAAGTGTCTTACTGGGGAAAAGCAAACATTGATAATAAATTAGCAGTTACCTGTAAAGTTAAGAGTTAAGTGTGGTTTTAGGTGTTTTTTTTTTAGGTCTCTTATTCACTATTTCAGTGATTTGGGTAACTAAGAAAAAATACTTTGTTTACTGAAAAGAAACTTCACAGTTTTAGTGAGTGGGCCAAGACCTAAAAAATTAGTTTTAATATTGTGAAGTATAAAGTTTTGCACTTTTATTGTGATAGTTTGGAAAGAGCTTCTCTCTTACACAATGAGACTATTGATAAAGTTTAAGAGAAAGCTTGATGTTATGGAAAGGAAAAATGTTTAGATATGAATATTGATAAAACTCTGAAAAGAACTACAGTGAAAGCTCTGGGTTCTGCTTATAGGACTTTTGAAATTAAGGGCAAGAAGTTTATTGTAAGCTCACATAATGTTGGTGAGACTTCATTTGAAATACCATGTGCTATTTTGGTTCCCTTCCTGAGGGAAAGATATTAACATGTTAGAAAGAGTGTGTAATAGTCTATTAGAATGATATCTTAGTTAAGAAGTTTAAGCTACAAGGAAAGGCTCAGAGTTTTGAACCTGTTTTCTGTAAAACATAAGAAATTATAGTTGATTTGACTTAAGTGCAAAATTTTGAAAAGGTTTCATAGGATCTTCATTAGAGTGATTTTGTTTTAAGTGGTGAATGAAAAGGGTGGATGTACAAACTTGGGTGCTACTATAGCACGCGGTCTACAAAGATATTTGCAGTCTATATAGATACTATCATCATCACCATTTTAACTTTTGTTTATTGGCACCATTTATTATAAATAATGCTTTTAATCTAATGAAGTACAAAATACCGTTATATAACATTTTTGGGGGCAAATATAATCAGAATGAAGTAAATTCCAACAATCCAAACTGGCACAGTTATAACCTAAAGTTAAGGTACTCTTTTGGAACCCACAACTTATTAAGTTATTACTATTTGCTGAACAAAAACATGGATAAATATAAATTATTTAGCAAGAAATTATGTTTTAGTGAATCATTAAAACTGTGATGATGATAGTATCTGTGTAGACCACATGCTGTAGTGTAAATATCTTTGTTGACCTCATGCTATAATAATAGCGCTAAAACTTGAATATGAGACAACAGATTTAACCTTAGAAAGCCTCGATGTACACTCGTTAACAGTTTTTCAGTTGAAGTTGCAAACTTTGAAAGGTTTGTCTGATGATCTGGTTAGTGCAAATTTTGTTATATGAATTGATATTCAAGATGTATAAATGTTGGTTTCAGCTTTGTTCACAGAATAATATGTTGTTGCAGATTATGAAGGTTTAGGTATTTTTGTTCTTCACAGAATGCTGATGAACCACCATATTTAACAATTGGCACTGATGTCAGTGCCAAATATAGGGGAGCCTTCTGTGAAGCTAAAGTAAAAAAGATTATGCGACAACTGAAATGTAAGGTAAGATCTTTAATTTTTTTCACCAGTATAACACAATTGTTAATGAACATGTTTTTAGCTTTCAAGAGGGGTAGCAACAAAATGGTAAAATTGTATTAACTATTAATTTTCATTAAGTGTGATTACTGTTTTGATGATATATTTAATGGTTTTATATGCAGTTTGAATTTATGCAGGGGAGAAATTCTGCTGGTACTCTGTACAGGACTCAGTTCTGCTTTTTGTCCAGTCTGCATGTCTTCCATCATACTGTCAGAAAGCAGGCATGTCATGAATCAGAATCTAAACAATCATTAAAGATTCTTCAAATGAACATTACATAATTTAATGACGTTAGTTCTTGTTGGCAACAAGATCATGCAAAATTATTTAACAGCTTCAGTGTCAGTCATTATTAAACTAATTGGGTAGTCTCATCTGTCTGATTGATTTGTATAATTGGTCAGTATAACATGTTTTATTGACTGTTGTGCTGTGATCGGTACCTACCCCTGATATTAGCTCATATAATGTCTTTTTATCATTCTGCAGAATATGAAGTAAACAAAACAGATATCTGATGTTTTTTATTTAGTTGCCCATTTTATATGTATCTGTTTCTTTAAAACCATCAAAACAATGAATATAATAAAAAAATCAACCAGTTTTTTGTGGCATACTAAATAGTATCCATAATTGTGCTCCTTGTGAGTGTTGTTATAAGAAACTTAAGTTGTATATGTGTATTGTTGAGTAAATTCTTTTATAAGTTACACATGAGTAAAATCATTTTTTGTATATACATGATTACCACACTTTTTTGTTTTGGAATTTTACCCCTGAATATAAGATATATTAGAAATTGTTATTGATATACCTGAAAATATTAAGAATATATCATTTCATTTTAAAATCAAACAAAATAGTGTATTAACAGTCTGTTTAAATGCTCTTAACATTTTTTTTTGCATTTTTAGTACAAGATGGCCTATTACGATCATTGTGTTTGTTGCAGTGACAATATTCATTATATTTTAATGGCATTTACCCTTGAACAAAATAACAAAATGCATACTCATTTCTAAGTACCAACCATGTGCATGAATTCCTGTGCTTATTTAATCAAAATTTTAAATTATTAAAAGAAATAGAATAAATAAAATTTCTCAGATTATATATAACAAGTGAATGAATTTTTTTTTGTTAATTTTACTTTGATTGTTATGTTATAATTAGGTTACTTTCAAAAACAGTCTTGGGTCTGCAGTTTTACCTGAAGACCAAGTGCGGGGAGTTCCAAAGGTGATCATACAATTTTGACGTTTTAGTATTTTTATTTATACTTTCTGTATGTTATTTAAGTTCACAAGATTAACAACATTAAGAATAAGTTTAACACTATACTTTATTAGATATTGGGAAAAAACTTTTCATTTCACATTTCTTAAACATTCTTGCGATAAAAACACCTTCAAGAAAAACATAAAAGTCACAGTGGTCATTACAAATCATCTTATATTGGTATAAGACAAAGAGTAATAAAGCTACTATAAAAAGTACAAATTGTATATTTTAAAATAATCAGTGTATTTCATGTCATTCTTAATAAACATGCTATCAATGATTGTTCATTTTCTGGAACGTTTCCTTCCTTCCTACACCCCCCCCCCCCCAAAAAAAAAGATTTAGATTGTAATTATTATCAAGAATACGTTTTTTTTTTTTTATTAAAAAAAAATATTCCTCAGGTTGGAGCTAAGGTTGAAGCCAAGCACCCAGAAAAAAAATCAATATTTGGATGCAATCATTAATAAAGTTCTTGATCAAAGTCTCTATACTGTTGGTAAGTTACTGTCAGTTCAGTTTTTAAGTTTGTATTAAAAAAAAGTATTATTGTTATGAAAAGCAAACATATTTATACATACTTCTGAATATGTGCTTAGACTGAAATATGTTTCCAATTGATTATGCTTAATTGCAGTATGTAATATAAGAATGTACAGTCAACATCACTGTAGTCTCAAGTGTCTTAATGTTTAAAACATAATGTCTGTTGATTAACCCTTTTGAGATGGGTCCTGGGTGAAAGGTCATGTCATCTTTTTTGTGACTCGCATTCAAAAATTTATTAGAACTACTATTTCATGAATTTA
>NW_013665651.1:1489727-1494627 GCF_000517525.1 Limulus polyphemus | reverse complement strand
CAAACTGTAGATTATAATTCAAATTTTAGTACTATACATTACTCAATTTCTTAATTTAAAAGTAAATATTAAAAAACAACAACAGATAAAAGTCAATTTTTATGTGTAATATGGTATGTTGAATGCAGCACTGGTTCAAATTAGATGTTTATGAAGTCAAAATACAAAGTTTATAGTTTTGTATGATTTAGAAACTCGAATTACCGATATTGACAAACTAGAATATAAAATAAGATCATCTTATCTTTTCTATTTGCTAAGATATTGCTCATGTAATAAATCAAATGCAGTGGCATCCCACCCACCTCTTTCCATTGTTGGAAATGCTCCCTTATATACTCTTACTTCTATATATGACATGAATAACAAATCTAAAGCTCAGAATGTCTCCCTAGTGGCCTTCTCAGCCATTTTCAAATATAAAGCCATTATATCTTTCTTTCGATACAAAACAGCATAGAGGAAAGTCAAGTCTTTAGTCTGAATGAAATTTCATATTTTTTAGACCCAAATACATCCTTGTTAATAAAATTGATAAATTATAATTCTGGTATTGATATTGCAATTTATGAAATTTTGGTTATTCAAATGTATATAAAACCTATAAATATTTTTTCATATCTTCCACGTGCAAAATTTTTAAAGGCTTAGCAACATACGTCAAGCAGCAATTGAGTACAAAGGTCATAACTAGAAAAGATAATTGTTTGCTTTTCTTCTTTATTTACTGTTCTATGTTTTAAGAAAAATAAGTTTAAGAACTTATTTCAAAACAAAATAATCTATATACATATATAATGTATAATAATTGAAATGTGACTGTATTTTACAAAGTACTAGTCTACTAAAACACAATCAAGACAGGTTACTTTGTAAAGATCAAAGGTCAGTTTTATATTATTGAAGAAATAAGTAGAATAAAGTAGAAATAATATTTTTTTTCAGTTTTTGATGATGGAGATGAAACAACACTAAGAAGAACATCTCTTTGTTTAAAAAGTGGCAGACATTTTGCTGAAAGCGAGGTAAACTAATACAGTATATGATTATAATGTTTTGTTTTGCTTAATATGTACAAAATAATGTTTTATTGGTTAATTTTTAAAACATTTAAATGATTTTTATATGTATCAGAGAAGTGTTTTCCATCTCGGTATTTGAAGATTTATTTTGATTTACATATTTTATAATAACATAGCATACAGACAACAAGGGACCATTTTCTTCAAGACTGTCCCTGCACATTTACCTCTAAAAAATAAAAATATTAACCCGCCCATTATTTTTCAACATATGGATTATTTATCCATGGTGTTTAATAGTATTCATTTGATGAATTGATATTTTGCTGTTTAGTCTTTTAAACTAAATTTTATTTTATTTTTTTACAGTAAGAGAATTATATTACGCCTATCCAGAAGCCTTCCTCCGACATACTGGCCAACAAAAATTAAATGTGTTCATTCTTTCCATATTCCTATTGAGCAACTGTTTATATGAATGTTAAAAAACATTGTAAGGCAGCCCATTTCACAAGCTTCTAATCCCAGCAGAGAAATAATTTTGCTAAATTAAGTCTGAATTTGAATTTTCAAAACTTAAGCTTATTATACCTAATAATTAATTTAATATTTGTCAGTTTATCCAAGCCCTAATAATTTTAAACACCATAAACAAGTCACTTCAATTTTTTCTACTCTACAAAGAAAACAATTCAACATTTTTAAGCCTATTTATTTAGCTCAAATTTCTTAATCTAGGTTTTTTGTAGTAGTGTACCTCTGTTGTCTTTCCAATATGTTGATACTCTTCCTGAATAAAAGAACCAAAATTGCATTAGTATTCTCAGCGAGCTCTCACAAGAAACTTATGAGGTACAATAACCTTCTTACTATCAGATTTACAATTTCTGAAAAATGGATTCCAGATTTCTGTTTGGCTCTTTTCACCAAAGCTAAATACTCTGCTCGGATTTTCAAGCTTTTATGAACAATCTCACCTGAATTATTCTCTTTTTTCCAACACCCTTCAATATTAAAAGTGCATCACTTTTAAATTTTTTTGCTGACATTTTTGCTAAATAATGAAACAATATCATCATGATAATTCCTTTACAGCATAGTAATAACATTAGCACATTTAGCACTCATTACACTCCAAGAAGCTTTCGAAGTTCTTGACATAAATCATAAACAGAAACTTCATTATTACCACCATTTGTTTTCTACTACCAAGTCAGTTTTCTATCCACTTTATATGTTTTCAATAATTGAGTAAAAGCTAACTAGTTATTTTTTGTGAGGTACTTTAACATTCTTTGAAAGATGCACCATCAGAAAAGGCTTAACTAAGAAACTTGAAGAATTAGATAGAAATAACGAATTAAGCTAATTAATCCTCAGTCATTAAGAACACAAAACAAAACATATTGCATTGACAATTATTCAATATTCTTGAATATCCTCATTATTAAATACACTTTTAAAAGTTAATAGCCTCACCAATTCTCCTTTTAACTTCCTTTTAGTTCTAGAATAAATCTTATCAGTGTTGAGAGCTTTACTTTTGGTAATTGTCCCAAGCTATAACTAAAAACTTTTCTTCTTATAAATTAAGGAAAATTCTTCCCCATCTCTATCAGTCTAGAAATCTCTTATGTTTTACATAGCTTTCTCATTTAAGTTAGATAGCCAGTCTCTGTGTTTCATAATTTGTTTTTTGCAGTATCTGAAAGTTTATACTCCTTAAGCTTCATAATTGATTTCAATATAATCATTTATGATTTAATTACTTCTAGAACACAAGTACATTTACATTAAAACATTTATGATCGTATTCTTCTTAATATTACATTGAATGATAAAACAATGTACCACATTCTCAAGAAAATCCTCAGATGAAGAGGGTTTTCTTTTTTAATAACTTTCTCTTAAGATAAATTATGATTTTCAAGTACTCTTTTTGAAAGCAGCAACAAACTTTAATGAATAAAAGTATGGTAGTGTGGGTTTCTTTTGTGTTTATTTGTTTGGCATGGTTTGTTTTGTATATTTGCATTACGTGGTGAAGTAAGGAAAATTATTCAAAAGGGTTACTTTGTAATCTTAACTGTGAGAAAATATATCAAATTGGATATTTGTATTTTCTGATTAATGTGACTTACTCTTTTGAACATAGACTTTAGATCAGCTCCCACTAACAAATCCTGAACATTTTGGAAATCCCGTAGTTGGCTCTAAAGCAAAGAGAAAAAGAAGATCAACCTTGAATTCTTCTTCCATGTAAGTTTGTCTGAGGCATTTATTGGGTGAAAAAAAAATCTTATTTCTTGACTTTTCACAAAACTAAGTTTTAGCATAAGATAAACCTGTGACCTGAGTGAAATATTGTATTGGTGCCGATGTGCCGAGGATTGGCTGACATCGGGATCAGATTTTGTGTGTTCCACGTGTCCAGATGTCCCTAATATATGTATCCTAGTATACAATAGTCAACATTTGTTAGGGATCATGTTTTATTTTGAATATATGTCAAACACTTACCGCAATGGTATGTATAGATTGAACATTTTAGGAACAAAAACACCTGGATAAGTCATTTTTACAGTTTATTAAATTCTTTAACATTTATCTTGGATAACAGAGCCTGAGGAAGTGATGCACCCTGTACAATGTTAACAAGAAAAATTTCAAAATCAACAGTCATTGAAAGAAGTGTCCAATTCACAGTCAAGGTTATTTCAGTAGTCTGTATGACCATCTCGAGCATTAATGAATGCTGCACAATGTCTGCACATGCTCATGATCAGATTAGCCAATTGTTGTGGTGGAATCTGTTGCCATTCTTCAATAATGGCAGGTTGTAGCTGTGTCTGTAGCTGCTCCCAGATGTACTGTATTGGGTTGAGGTCAGGAGACTTAGCTGGCCACTTCATCCTGGGAATTCCTTCAGCTTCCAGGAATACAGTCACTGCCCTTGCAAAGTGTGGACATGCATTATCATCCGTAAGCAGGAAGTCTGACCATGTTGCACCTGCATATGGATGAACAATGGTGCAACTTTATATTTTATCTGTTATTTTTTCTACCTCAACTCTATACGGGGCGGTTTGTTGATTTGACTGACCTCATAACCACCATAAAAAAAAAATTAAAAAAAAAAACAAATCTAAATAACTCTTTTTTTTTTTTTTCTAGAATGACTGCAAATTGTAACAGGAAACCACAACTGTTTATTCTAAATAGCTTAAATCTCATAACAGTATGAATCTATTTATATTTATTTTTTTATTCACCTTTGAACAGTGTCTAACTAATAATCCCACTCCACAAGTTGTAAATCACATGGCACACATGTAGCTAATGTTACCTTTTCAAATAGCAAACTGGCCTTTGCAAAATACAAATGTCTTACTCTTCTTAGTCTTAGTACTATTATACCATTATTTTGTAAAATAGTGACATTTTAGTTACCATACATTACTTGTGTATATATATTAATACTGTTTACAAATAAATTCTTAAATTTCAGTTATTTTTCTTAAAACATTCAATAATAAATAAAAAGTATATAGAAAACAATGATCTCTATTACTTATGATGCTATGATTTTATTTGTACTCATATGCCCTACTTGCTACAACTTTGCATGTACAACTTGTAGAAATTTTTTTTGTAAGTTTCATATATGCATTTTGAAATAACAAAAAAATTATAACTTACTACATTGATACTACAAAATTCCTAAGCTGTATTTGGGTCTAAAAAATCTCATTTCTGATCAATATATTGCTTCAATAACTACTCTTCAAACTCTCCAGTGGTTATAATGGCTTTACCTGCATAAATACTTCTGATACGGTCTTACCTCCTTTCACACAAAGCTATCTCAATCTTCTTTC
>NW_013665651.1:1466879-1488738 GCF_000517525.1 Limulus polyphemus | reverse complement strand
ATTTAAAATGCTAGAAACCTGGTTTCAATACCTATGGGGAGCAAAGCATGAAAGCCTATTGTATAGCTTTGTGCCTAACTTCAAACAAACAATCTCCCAGCTGTACTCCCATTCTGATCCTGACCTGCTTGCTTTCGGGGGTCACATTCCTATTTTTTTTCCCTGATCTCTTCCCTGTCATGCTAACTGGGTGGGTTCGTCAACTTGTTAGACTGGTTTATTCAGACTTATCCATGGAAGGTTGCTGTCTCCACAATATTTCTTCTCATAGAATTTGTCATATCACCATGTTTTTGGCTGCTTGTCTTCCCTGTCCCTTGGAGGAGATTGGCAAGATCTGGCTGTATTTTCCACAGGTGGATATTGTCTCCCTCCCATGTCAATTTACACATGTTCATTCACCTCTGAATGTGGTAAGTGTTATCACTTACTTTCATTTATGTTTATATTTTCAGCAACCCTCGTTTCTACCACTGATAATGGGGTCCCACTCTGTGGTGGGTGTTGCTTGTCTCAAACCAACACTATTTACTGATTGTGCTATAATGCTCACTGTAGAGATTGGGTGTTCTGCAAGATCATTGGTGGCATACTCAGTGGTATATTTGTTTCTAGATATCAGTAAGTTTCACTCAATGGTGGACCATCACTCATGGACTTCCTGAGTAAAGCAGAAGGGGATTTCTGCCCATCCCTGCTGACCCTTTGATTAACTATACTTGGGTCGATCTGCTTTTCAGAATAGAGAATTGTGGGCACCCATTGAACTTTCTCTGGTATTATGTTCTTCCATACTTCCCACCATGTTTATTCCCCCCTCTTTTTTTTTGTTCCAGTGGAGCACAGGAGTCCTTCCCAGTTCCTATTCACTGGAGTGGTGAATCATGGAGGCTTCCTCCTGAGTGAGTTTAGAAATTTAATTTACCATACATACTCATGATTATACATTCAGTGAGAAGAGGGAAAAGCTGATGGGGAATATAGACTGGTGCACTGAGCATGAAAATTTTTTAGCAATGCTTAGAGGGCAGATATAAGATGGAGATAGCTTTGTTTGAGAAGTGGTAATTACCTATGGGAAATACATTTTCATTGTAAGAAAAAATGTCAAATTTAGGTAGACTAACAGAATTATGTAGTTTAAAATGAGCAATTATGAATGATTATAAACATGGACTTAAGAGAAGGAGGCATAGGTAAACAAGTATTTTCAAAAGAGGAAGAGATGAGCGGAGCCACTGTGGCTGGTTTGTTAAATATAATGATATCTCAGCAAATAGAAAAGATAGGAGGTTCTTATTTTATATGCTAGCTTGTCGGTATTGGTAATTTGATTTTCTAATTCATTAAAAACTCTTGATTTTACAACTTATGATGCCCACACTGCAATCTGACCAAAAGCAGAAGAATATGTATCATGTGACACATAAAAAATCAATATTTAGCCATTTTTTTAATATTTACTTTTGGAACTAAGAAATTAAATAATGAACAATACTAAGATTGAACTAGAAACTACAATTTGATTCCGAATTTATGGACATTCATAAAATAGTAGTTTGATAAAATTTGGAATGCAAGTCTACAAAACATGACGACATGGGCTCTGACCCCTTCCCCTATGGAAAGAGATAATGATAATATGGGTAGATAGATAAAATTATAGTGTAAATTTAAAAAAATATGTTAAAGTAATTCAGTCAACTTTTATTCAGCTACTGAATATTATAAATCATAAAAAGAATAGCAACAATCAAACAAGCACATGAAAAGAAGATATTTAAGTTTTAAAAAGTGCTTATACAAATTCATTTAAAGGACTGCTAACTGTCAAGAATTATATTTAATTTTTGAAAAATTATTTAAGCTAAAACAATAGTCTTAACAGCTGAAATCAAACCTAATAAATAATTTTTAAATTTAAGTTTTTAGTGAGTTCTTTTCTCCTATTTTTTAAGGTATAGTATTCTATATTTTTACTTCTTCATGACTTATTGATTTGTTTTTTAATAGTGATATGTGTAAATTTGTGTTAATTCTTGTATCATAACTTTGAATTTCTTTATTTTTGAAAATATGTTATAATTGAGATATACTGATTATTTTAATTTTATAATATACATAAAATTACCTGCCTCCCATGGCTCAGCAGTACGTCTGAAGGCTTGCAACACTAAAAAACCAGGTTTTGGTACCTGTGGTGGGCACAGCACAGATAACCCTTTGTGTAGCTTTGTGCTTAACAACAAACAATAAAACATAAAGTTGCCCTCTAAGTATTGGTTTATTTAATAAATATTTAATAATTTTATTTTATGAAACAAATGATAAATAGAAACTCAAAACTGTAAACCCAGAACTACTTCCATAATTATTTTTGTTGTAAATACACTAAGGAAATAATTTTATGTTCAGAAGAGCTTCCCTTACGAGTATTAATGTATATTAAACGTGTATGAATAAGGTCACAATATGAAGTTATCATACATTCCATATTAAATAATTTATTTATTACACCTATATATTTTATATTTATGACAAAACTACTAAGGCTATCTTCCACCATCCCTAGTTTTGAACTACTGACCAGAGGGAAGGCAGCAACATTCTACCCTCGCCATCCATTCTAAGAGATTGACTGTCATTCTTGTAACCAGTAAACAAAAGTCAACTATTTTCAGTTTGAGCAATATCAGTGTAATCACTTATTTTATCAAGCTATACATCCATATAATTAAAACTGCTTAAATCAGTGACTACCAGAAAAGAATGAATTACATTTTTTTAGATCATTTTCATTACATTAAGGAGTGTCATTAGTTTGAAAGTATGGATGCTTTATGTTTGAGTTTCTATTTATGTTTAGAGAACTGTAGTATAAATTTGAAGATCTCAACTTTTCAATGCCTCATTTATTCATATGTCACAATTTTATTTAGTTGTAAAATTAACAATTTGTAAAATGTTTTCTTTCTTTTAAAACATATAGAGAAGACCTAAGTAGTGATGAAGAGTCACCACCCAGAAAAGTACAAAAACCAAAACTGAAAGATAAAGACCCTGACCTAGGAAAAGTGGTGAGGATAGACATGGGAGATAGAAGGAAAAAAGATAGTTGGTTTCCGGGACTGATTGTAGCACCTTCAGCACAAGATAGTTTGAAAATTAACACCAAAGAAGAATACCTTATTAGGTCTTTTAGAGATGGAAAATAGTGAGTATTGCTATTTTAAACACAAATATAATTTTTTATGTATGTGTTTATGTGTTTATAAATTATTTTTAAAACATTGTATTATATATATATTATATATATTAATTGTAATGTATTAATCAATAGGGTAATTGTCTATTTTAGCTACCAATCTTCTAAGAAGGATGTTAAAGAATTTCAGCAGGATATTAACATATCTAAAATTGAAAACACTTCCCTTAAAGCAGGTAAATAATCTGTTTAACTTGTCAACATATAGTATGACTTTTCATTTTATCCTTTCATCTAAACTAAGGGGTAAAAAAATTAAGACATAATGAATTTTTTAAGTAGCATTTGAAAAATAATAGTTCTTGTTTGTAATAAAAATCAAAAGATCAAATTAAGTGCATACCAACACTTTTTTGATGGATTTTATTTTAAAAAAATAATAATTTAGCTACATTAAAGAATATTTTATCTACTTGTGAATGTTTTTGCATTAGTGATTACATATTTGTTTTATTTTTAAAAATAAATATTTTGGAATTAAAGTAAACATGTTTTGTCAAATAATTAGAAATTAAGTACAGTAATAAAAAGTTAATTTCAATTCATACAAATACATCGTATAGAATTATTGAAAATAACAAGGTTATTTTTCATCAGCTGTAGAGAAAGCTTTCCAGTTTATTCAGAATGAAACTCTTCCACCTCAGTGGGATTGGGATGTTTTGGGTTTGAATTCCACCTCGGCTGAGGAGGATGACAACGAATTAGAATCTGAGGTAAGTACTAATTTGGTGGACTTACAGGTTAGGTGTAAACACCAGGCATTTCAACTTTTATACTCGTAATGGAAAAATACTTTATCTCATTCATTCATTCATTGCATGTTTCCTGATTTATTAATATTGATTTTTGGAATACTCAGTTAAAAAAGAGATTTGCAATCGCAATTTTTTTTTCTAATATGTGTAAGTAATACGACATCTAACACGAAAATCTAACGAGATGACATGAGCACCTTCAACCTTGTAGTCTATCCAAAAACTGATATGTAAATACTGAACACAATGATATGCTAAATAGGAAGGTTATTTACTACCTGCAAAATATTTATACAGAAATAATTACTATTTTTTCATTATTGTGATGCTAGCATGTACTGTTTATAGATAAGAAATTGTTGATAGATGATAATACAAGATTAGTGTTTGTGGATCAGTTTTCACTAGATGATACAGAACGTTTTTGAAAATGTATTTTTTAGGTTCTGTTCATTGATACCTTAAATCAAATAGCAGTTTGCACATTCATTGAGTGATTCTTCAAGTTTTGATTTAAAACCACTGCTTTTTAAAATATTAACTGTTTTTAAATGTGTCAAAGAATACACTTAGCTGGAAAACCCAAAAGTCTATAAAATGTGTATAGTGTCTAGCCTTTATTTTTTTAGTAATTATTGGTACATGTTAAAAGATATGTTTTCATATCAATCAAAGGGAATTCTTTTGAAGATGTGGCTAAAATAATAACTGTTTAAAATTTTTAAAGTTAAATAAATTATGTATGCTTATTTAATAACTTAAGCATAAATGAACGTATTTGTACTCAAATTCCAAATTTTACTGTAAGAGTAGTTATTACTAATAAGGAAAAATGAACTAAATTGCAGTTTGAATGCAAGTTTTAGTAAGAATACTGACAAATATAACGGGTAATTATAGAGATCCTTTATGGACTTTTTCAACTATTTGCTATTCGATGTAATTTAAATGGCTCTAAACTAATTTTGTTGTTCAGCTTGATTTTATATATTGAATAATATTTGAGTAAAATTTGTTCATTAGCTAGGAACTTGCAGAAAAAAAAAATTGACTTTTTATTTTCTGAAACCTGTAGTCTTCTGATGATGAGCCAAGTGAAGAAAAAGATCATTTTGTTGCTCAGCTTTACAAGTTTATGGATGACAGAGGTAAATGTTCAATCAGTTTGTAGAAAGTAGTCAATTTTGATACTTTTTTTTGTAACATTATAAATACATTTACAATATTTCACTTAAGTAAAAAAAATATTAAGATACAACTATAACACCAGTACTCCCATTGAAGCTTGTGTACTTAAGATAATTTTTTGTTTGTATAATGGAGGAACGGTTAATTACAGAATCAGTTTTTATATTTTCCATTTATAGTATTCTGTTTTCTATGTTTGTTTACTTTTTTTATTAATAGAGTTACACTGAAATATTTGATATTGTTAAAATTCACCTGTGAAAAGGATCTTAGTGTATTTTTGCATTTATTATTCTTTGATTTAATTTGCCAGATTTATGTGTTATGTTTGTCAAACTGTAATGTTTTGAAGATAGTTTTGGATATATATTGGAATATTTGTATTATTTGTTTGAATAGTTTTTTTAATTCTAGGGACTCCTATCAACATTGCTCCTACTGTAGGCAATAGAGATCTAAACCTTTACAAGCTTTTCAAGACTGTGCACAAACTCGGTGGTTTCAATAAGGTAGGTTAGATTTAAATGTAAAAGCATTTAAGTCTATTTATAATAATGATATTGTATTCACAATGAACCATTTTGTTTAAGATAAAATATGTAAAATATATTATTGATATCATAGGTCATCATAATTTTTAAAAAACATTATATATAACATTTTTCATTTGCAAATTTTGAGACCATGCTTCCTATAATCCTTAAATTATTGACTTGTTTTTTACAGTCTGTTGTCCATATATTGCATTCTATCGAGTAATTTTATGTTTTTGCGTATTGCAACATTCACTGTAAAGAACTGACCAAAACAAGTTGGTTGAAATTGCTCATTTTATACATAAGATATATAAAAAACTCTAGCAATAATTAACTGCAATATTGACATTATTGCTGTGTTAAATTTTTTCATGTAGTAACTCATCTGTACTTAACTCTTTGCCTCTGAGCAACCAATATATTGGCACACTTGTTTTCCTACTTGAACTAGCTGCCAATATATTGGCTTGTAGGTCTTGTTCCGTTTTACGATCAATCCCACATTTTGCATGCCTTATATATATTCAACATAAAACTAGAACTACTTCTGTTAACAAAATATCTTTAACCTGAGCACCAATTTTATAGAAACAAGACACGTTTTCAGTGATTTATGTGAGTGTTTTGAACCCCTATTTCAAAACAAAGTAAATGGTCACACCCACTGCTTCAGATGCGCCTCGTCACTTTACTCCTAAGCAAGCTAGGAAGTTATTTGAGGAACTTCTGAGCCAGGAAAATGATTTTATTCCCACTGATTTTGATGATGATGATTTTGAAAGTGACAAATTTGATTTGGATAGATCTGGTGAAAGTGAGAGAAAGGAGAGTCCTGTGGCAGGCCCTTCGGATGTGAGTACAGGTAAAGGCAAGGGAAAGACCAGTGGTGCTACTATGAGGAAAGGAAAAGCAGAGTCTGGATCTAGACCACCTGACAAGATGAAGAGGACAGTTGTAGAAACAGGAGGGGATTGTGAGAATGGTAAAGATGTAATAGCATAAAGAGTATTTAAAGATGAGAGACTGATGCAAACTTTTCATTCTGTGAGCCACAAAATGTGAAGCTGGATTTGGATGAAAGCCTTTCACTACTGGATTTCCTCAAAGCTTTTCTTAATGAAGAAAATGTGGTCACTTTCTTGCAGCCATTTTTGCTCTGTCCAAAACCTGTATTTGCTCCAGAGATAAAGCATTAAGGACCTTGCAATCAATAAAGTGATAGATTCACAAGCAGATTGATTGCATAAATAGTTTAGAAAAATGTGTTTAAAAAGCTGATATATACATTTTGACCTCACTGGTTTTCCAGGGTGAGGTTTAGCATATAGTTTTGTGGCAACTATGACATCATGATATATTGAGTTAAAAAATGTATCCTTAAAATTGATAAGTACAACTATATGTGTGTATTGCAAATAGTTTTGTGAGTATTCAAAGTGAAATCTAAGTAAGAAGTATTATATATTTTACTTGTAATTTAATGTTTGTTTTTATTTATGTTGTAATATAGGTGAGCAGTCAAAACATGTGGAAAATAGTCCTAAGTAAGATGGGGCTTCCTCCTTCAGTTCATGCTACTCCAAATCAAATGAGATCTGCATACAAAAGGTAACAAGTTATCCAAAGGAATTTTCAATCAGAATATTAGCATTCCTTATACAATTTGTCAAAGTATATTTTAAAGGAAAAAGTGATTGTGGTTGAATTAATTTGTCTAATAACATTAATATTGAGGTTTATAAGAAAAATACTTTTTTTATTTTGTTTGTTGTTGTGTGGTATTTTATGTACAATTGTTATGGTAGGAATGCCTTTTAATAGCTGATGAAGCATGATATAATTAATTAGATTTGTCATAAGATATTATGTTAAGCCTGTTATGTTTTTTAACACTACATTCCTAATCTAGTCCCTTATGGATTTTCAAGAATCAGAAGGGTGTATAATAATAGTATTTCAGTCACACTATTTTCATCATGTCCTTCGACGACAAAATATTTCCCTCAATCCAGAGCTCATCAGGCTGGTGAGATATAACAAACACAGTAGTGGATATGACAAATATAGTGTCACTGAAATACTATTATTATACATTCTTCTAATTCTTGGAAATCTGTAAGGGACTAGATTAGGAATATAGTGTTAAAAAATATAATAAGCCTAAAATAATGTGTTATGACAAATATAATTAATTATGTCATGCTTTGCAAGCTTCCACAAGGCATTCATGCCATTACAATTGTTGTTGTAACAAATGGATTATATAAATAGTATTCCAACTACTACAGAGTTCATTATATATAAGCTGACCTGAAGAGCAATGGATTGAGCAAAGTACATTTTCAGCACTGAATATGACAAATATAGTGTGGTTGAAATACTATTATTATACACTCTTCTAATTCTTGAAAATCTGTAAGGGACTGGATGAGGTATTTTAAATACTTAATTTTGGCTGTACTATTTCAGAAGTTGTCCAGCAGAGGATGCATTTTTGTCTGTGCTTAATGACACTGAATGGATCTGTATATACTCGTGTAATAGTCGGCCCATGATTTTTTTACCAAAAAAGTCTTAATTTTTTATATATCTCATGTAAAAGTTGACCTAGTTTTCCCACAACCTAAGAAAGCAATTGCCCACCCCAGGCCAAGTCACACTTTATTCCAAAAACTCGTGAAACAAACAAAAACACTTAACTCTACCAACACATATTCAGTCCCAGGGACTGACCATGTAACCATTTTTACTTGTATATAGTTTTAAAACTATAACTAGAATGACTTCAAATTGTAACATGAAACTACATTTGTTTATCAGATAGCTTTAAACTCATAATAGTCCACATATATTTCTCTGCTAAATGTCTGTTTGCACAATCATTAAATTGTAATTTTAAAGAATTAATGTACTCTAAGGTAAGGGTGCCAATATTACTGGTAGATAGATATGTCACATGTTTATCTGAAAAATTGATTATTCTGTTATTAAGATAATATATCAGTTTTCATGTTTACTGTTTTTGTAAATAAAAATAAAAATTGCTTTTTCGTTGTTTATTGACTTTTATATCAATTGTGGTTTTGTTTTATGTTTTGTAGACTGTTACTGAGCATGCATTTCAACCTCTCGAAAGTATTATTCATGTAAAAATCAATCCCTAACTTGTAGCTTAAAACATTGGTCACAAAAATTTGACTATTACACACGTATATATTGTATTTTAGTTGCTAAAAACATAAAAATAGAGAATTACAATAACGTTTTTAATTCTATGCTCTGTCTATCCTACTTATATTGCAGTTGAAGTAACTTGACAGAGAATGAGTTCGACATATTTTTAATAGATTTATATGTATATACTTGATACTTTGCAGAACTGGCCAAGGCATCTCTCATATTTATAAAGAGAATGACATGTCCCATTACCTAGGAAAATTATTATTCATACAGCTTCTTTGAGTAATTAACAATTCAAATGTAGATGGAGAATCAGTACTTTTTTTTTAAAGCATACTTTGTTTAACTAATGAGCTGGTATTTCTCATTCTCTAAGTTTGTTTTAACAATTTGACCTAACAAGATGGCCTTTATGAGATATTCTCTCTGAAGTTAATGGACTCCTAATGGTTCAGTGGTAAGCTTTAGTTCTTATAACTATAAATTTGGAGTTTGATTCCCAATTATGGGCATAGCACAGATGAGTCATTGTGCAGTTTTGTACTCAACAGTAAATATGTAAAAACTTAAATTCCCATGATTCTCTGTTCCCAGTTTTATTAATTTATGTGCATAATAGATAATCACTTATGTTTGATTGAGATAATTGGCAAAGAAAATGAAATTTTATGGCTTAATTATCTTGGTATTGTTATGTATCAAGAACAAAAAATAGTTTGGGAAGATTATGGATTGTTAATTTGCTCAAAACTTTATTTCAAATTCAGAAGTAGCGTAACTGAATATACAGTAACCAGTTTGTTTTTATTTGCATATTTTCTTGATATAAAAAAGGTGGTCATTTTACATCGTAGCGAGTCGCTTATAAAGTAAAAATTAAAAATAGATTTTCCAAAAGCATTTATCGTGGGTTTTTATTTTATTATGCAAAGGTTCCTTCATAGTTTTGAAGACTTTAACCGCAAGTTAGGCTGCACAATGGTTACGACTTCCAGGTCAAGTCGAGTGCGACATCGCTCTGAGAGACACCGCATATTTATTCATCCTAAGGATAGAGAAGTGTCAGAGTTAAAAGCCACAGGGAAAGAAACTCTTGGAAAGTCAGAGAAGGTGGTGATAGATTTTTTTTTACTAAATGTCAAGAAAAGTTCTATGTATAGAAATGGAATAAATATAAATACTGAGCTTAAGCTGTATGTTGTTGGTTTGTTTAAATGTTGAGTATAATGGTGAATAAACTTACTTATTGAAACATTTTTTGTAGTCATCGTTATTAGTTCTAAATCCATGGTGTTAATTTACTGAAGGTCATGCTATGTGTTAACTCTTCTTATTCTCTCTCTCTTTTTTTTATAAAGTTTTTCTGGTAATCCTAACATTTTGATAGATTTAAGAATATTTGATATAAAAATTATACATTGGCTTTTTCATTATTTGCAATAAAATGAAATATATGAGTTTTGCACAAGATAATTAAAACTTATTTAATATTAGACAAAATATAACCTTGACAATAGAAAAAAGATTGTTTTTATTTTCTCCAATTTTTTGTTAAATGAATATTTATGGACAAGCTCAAATTTATCAGTATTAGCTCATATCTTGAATTTGTTTTGTATATATAATCTTTCTTGGTGTTAATAATCATATTATCGAAAATTTATTTATTTATGACACTTTCTTATTATACATTATTAAAGCCAATTTTTCAACAATATTCAGCATTGTTTCAAAGTTTTGATAAATAATAATTTATTTTTTAAGGACTTTTCTCTGTTTCTTATTGTTTAGTTAACATTATTTTTTAAATAAATTATTCATCAGCAAAAGAAAAGGGAATTTAAGGAAGAAGAAAATCAGAATGAAGAAATTGAAAAGGGAAGACTTTCTCGTTCACAAACACTCGCTAAGGATGAAGATCTGAGCAACGATAATGAAAAACAGCCAGTGAAAGAAGATCGTAGGCCTCGAACAAGGGAAGAAGCCAAAAGAGAAAAATCAGCAAGCCCTAACAAACAAGAAACACTTTTTTCACCCAAGGCAGAGAAAAGGGAGAAGGATAATGTGAAAAAGAGTGATGGTAAAAGAGATACGTTGGTGAGTGAGAATGATACTAAAGAAGAAAGGTCCAGTGTAAAAGAAGAAAAACAGTTGAAAGACGTAAAAAATGAAAAATCTGTTAAACTTATGAAGCAAGATGAAAAAAACCTTAAACAAATAAAAGTTGAAAAACTTACAAAGTCAAAAAGGGACAACAAAAACCTGAAAGAAGAAAAGGTTGAAGAAAAGGAAGACAAGTTTCTGAAAGAGAAAATAACTAAAGGAAAGAGGAAAGTGACGGAAAAAAGAAATGATTTGCTTCAGAAAGTGGTGAGTCAGTAATGAAGCTCCTTTTTTTTTTCTTACCCCCTCACCACCATTGGACTGTCACCATTGGTTGTCACCCTTAAGATAGTAGTGCTTAGTAGTGTTGAAAAGAACACGTCGTTGTTAAATAAAGTCAGGAATTATAGGATTTAATGGTATCAAAGTTTTTTACTACTAACAAGTGAAGTATCAGAAGTTAGGGATTACTTTGATTGTTCTAATTGGTACTTGTTCCGAGGGATAGAAAACATCTACACTTTTATATTTAGTTAAGCTATACCACCATTTCTGGTTACTTTTCAAGGAGTTTGTCTTACCAGTTGCATTTCCGTGATGATTATTTACTAATTTTATAATCCTGAAGAGAGGTGTATTGTGTTAATTTTCTGTTGGTTTTAGGATAACTAAAAGCATTAAAGTACATATAATTTCTAAACTTTTTTTTCCCATCATCTACTTATTCCCACTCAGAGTTTTTTGGCTAATTTTCTTAACAATTGATTGATTTAGGTTCATTCAAGATAAATGTATAGGGTTTTATGCTATTTTAATAATGTGACTCTAGTTAAAGAAAAATAGAAAGTGTAAAGGTAAACCACTAAAGCTTTTTGTTTAACTTATGTATTTGTCACATTGTTGAATGCTATTGAGCAAATATTCTACAGAAATGTTTTTCTTAGTATTTTAGTTGAAAATTTTTTAAAATTTAATTTAAGTCAATCAGTTTTAATAATTATCAATGACTAAAACCATTTGAACAAAATATGAATAATTAATTTTTTCAAAAGACAAACAAGTTGTCAACACGGAAAATATTTTCACTCAGGTCAATCACATTGGTTATCTTTCTGTGAAATTCAAAATGATTTCTTGATAATAGTTAACATTAACTTTGATCAAAGCAAGCTACCCATATAGATCAGAACTTAAACTAATCTAGAAATTATTATACCTATTTTAATATATTGTTCTAACTAGGAATATATAGTGTCATGAAACAGAAACTTATAATGATTTGCAGCCATTGGTCCATCAGGTGGGTACACCTATTGTTAGCATTATTTTCAGTGATAATATCAAAAATATACATTTTGATCAGCATAGGAGAGGAGATTGAAGTTAGTCCTAAATCCTCATATTAAGTTATTTTCTTTATTACAAATACAACAAAAATTAATTTGTGCTGAACAGGTTAAAACGTATTAATGAAATTTAATACATTGTTCTAACTAGGATTGTATAGTGTCATAAAATAAAAACCTCATAATGATTAAAATGCATTGATTCATCAGGTGGATGCCCTTGCTATTAGTGTTATTTTCTATGATAATCTTGGTAATATCTCATAATGTTTGGCCAACTTAGGAGGTTGAAGCTAGTTCTAAGTATACTTACTAAGCAATGTTCTTCATTACAAAAACAACAAAAAATTGATTTGTATTAATTTGATATATTAGTAAATATTGTAGTTAGGATTCTACTTAAGTGTGAGTTAATTTTTACCTTAAATGTACGTGAATCATCCATGGAACAATGTTAAATTTAAAGTTAGACAATGCAGAAACAGTTAATGTTGAAATTGTTTTCAGAAAGATGAATTTTGTCTGATCTAAAAAAAAGTGTAGTTTTTTTCTTTTTTATTGTGTTTATTATGATTTGTGCACAACATCAGTGTCTTGTCACTGTAATGTTTGAAAGCTAAAGTCTGTAAAGCAGTAAATGTTACGATTCTTTGTTACAATATTCACAAAATTTATAAAGGATTTACTAATTATCAATAACTTCTGATCATAAGTAAGCTAGCTATGTAAATAACAATCAAAATAATTTGAGAAATAAATCACAAGTTAATGAAGACAACCTGGTATAGGAAATTGATGAGAAATTAAAACATACAATGATTAGAATATTAAATCATTAGTTTGGTATCCTTATTATTTACAATATCTTTGTTTACATTAGGGTCTTTAGTCTTTACAGGCTCATGTTACCTAGATTGTTAAGAATGGTACAATTTTTATGTATCTTTTAACTGTGCAGGCTAAGAAGCAGTTAGAAAAACCTAAAGTTGTTGAAGATGACAAGCCACATCAGCTTGAAGATGAGTAAGTGTGATATTGCTATGATAGGGTTAAACAGGATTTAAGCTGACATTTTAAATTCTGTAGCTAATCCAGGTGCCAAACTTGTTGTGAAACAGTATACTGTAGAGTATTATGGATGTTATTTGTCACATAATACTTTTCATTTATATTGTATTGCCTGCTACATATTGCATCACATCATGCCATTCACAGATTGTCTTTGTACAAAGAATCAAAGTAAGTTACAGCAGATATTCAGGACTTATAAATACAGTATAGTAAAGTATTATAGGTACTAGCTATCTTCTTTTAACAGAGTTAGTCATTTGGAAAACGTACTGTAAAAAAGACAAATGCAAATTTCATTGGTGTGATGCAATTTGTTGTAGTGTGTATTATGTGCAGTCAATTACTGCACAATATTTAGTTTAGCTTCCCCAATGTGTTGCAAACCCTAATCATGAGACTAATGCATATACACTTAATATAAATTATACTTATTTTAAACATTTAATGCTATAAAAAGAAATTATATAAGTCTGTAACAATTCTTATGAAGCATATTATCTTTCCTTCATTTACTTTGAGCAGTTTTCTATTTCTTTTTATTTTATTAAATGACACAACTATTTTTTCTTCATATACAACTCTAAGTCATCTATCCATTTTTATCCTCCATCACGCTCTGCTTAACATAAAAATGGAGCAAAGAAAATACCATTCACAACAGTATGGAAGGATATGTAATCATATGTTTCTCTACATTCTGTGGTGACCAAGAGAAATAGTTCTTTAAGTGTGCATGTGCTAATTTGTTATATTATTCACTTGCAAAATAACTAAAACTAATAATGTAATGGTAAGTGTTAACAAAGGTAAGCTTTGTGAATAAAGATATGAAACTGTATTAAATCTATTAGATGTTGTATAAAATGATACAAGAACCAAAATTTTCTAATTAATTTCTTGTGGAGAGAGTTTTGTTTTTATCAAAAATTTTTATTATATGTTTCAAGGGTAGATTACAGAAAACTGAGAGTTTTAAAGTTCTGTACATTAATATGTAAAAGTAGTTATATTTGTTAATGCCAAGTCTTAACTCGTGTGTTTGTGCATCTAGAATTTAATATTATCTAAATCTTCAATTACATTTTCTAGGACTTATAGTACTACCTTATGTAGTACAGTTGATATATTGTTATACATTCTTCTTTACTTTCAATCATCATGGTCAGGTGATAAGGGTATTTGACACTATGTGGGTCGCGAGTTAAAATCCCCATCCCTACAAACATGCTTGCCCCTTCAGCTGTGGGGGCATTATAATATGATGGTCAATCCCACTGTTTGTTGGGAAAAGAGTAGCCCAAGAGTTGGCGGTTGGTGATGATGACTAGCTGCCTTCTCACTCTCTAGTCTTTTTCACGCTAAATTAGGGCTGACTAGTGCAGATAGCCCTCGTGTAGCTTTGCGTGAAATTCAAAACAAACTCTCAATCATAAGTTTATAGAATTAATAATGTAATCTCATCCCATTTAGGGACAAGAATATTATCTTGCTAGTTTGCCAGTTCTTCTGAATTACGAGTAAAATTAATTAACAATGAATTTCTGAGTCAACTGGACAAATTGTGTAATTTTTTTTATTGAAGTGGGGTCTACATGAGATCTGGAAATCCAGAAGAGTTGGAATATAATATAGAGATTTGTAGGGCTTGATTTAAAGAGTTTTTTTTTGCTGTGAATTTTTTTCTGTTTTTATAGTGGTTGTCTGTATCCCCAAAGACAACCACTCACCACTCTGGTCATGGTTGTACTTGTCTTCCAACAACTCTGAATGTACCCAGTTTGGAGGCAGAGTTACTTCTCTTTGCCATTTTCTCTAGCACCAACAAAAATTCTGCTTTAGCCTTTTTTACAGCTAATTTTCTTGCAGTTGTTTTCTCATCATGATTGCATTTGTGTCTGCTGCAAGTAAGCTTTGTATCTAATGCTTCTGACATCTGTCCTCCGAGGGCAGACTGCAGGCTCACACTGTTAAAAATCAGGTTTCAATACTTTGTGGTGGGCATAGCATAGATAACCCAATGTGTAGCTTTGTGCTTAACAACAAACAAAAGAACAAAAACAAAGTTCTCTGAGATATGGATGATCTTGACAGAAAACCTGCTGGTTGTCTTTACAGTTCCTGATGATTTCTGGGTTCACAAGAATCTCTATAGATGTTGTATTACAATAACACCCTGACCTCGGGCAAAGCTTAGTAAAAATTGTCTCCATGTACTAAAAATGAAAATCATTGTATCCACTCCAATTCTTTTCAGTTTTTGGGTTGATGAACACTGTTGTATTCCTCATCAGATAGTGCATGTTTCATAAAATTTGCAAGAGAGTTGAAGAAATATCAGATGTGGACCAACCAGAGGTGGAATATCATACATGGCCTGGTTAACTCAGAGAGTAATTGTTGAAAAAAGTAAACAAATAATATTAATAATAAATATACTTAGTATCAAAATAAATAAATAAAAAAAATCTACACCCTAATTATTTCAATCACTTAAATAAAATTGATAACAATTATACTTCACCAACTTAATATGGTTAATATGGACTTTGATAATATAGATCAGGGTTTCCCAACCTGGGTGGTACTGCCCCATAGTGGGCATATTTAAAATTCAGGGGAGCAGTAAACTTTGCAAGGATGGCAGACGATGGACAGAAAAGTTTGAGGGTTTCAAAGTTATAGTTGTTAAATTAAACCATAAGAAATAAAAGCTTTTCTTTCAAAACATTTAAGCAAATATCATTGTGTGAGTGTGTTTGTGGCAAGCATTGCCCACCCCAATACTTCTCGTCTATTTGTTGATCATATCTCTTTTGGCACCACTTTTGATACTTGTATTAAAAATTTATTACAAGGGGCCATGAGCACTCATTGTTTGCTGAATGGGGTGCTGTGGCAAAAAATGTTGGGAAACAGTGATATAGATAGTGTCTTTAACTTCTTCTATATTTCGTATCACAGTTGGCTTGATGAGCACTGACTGGTATTGGGTGAAAGGGCTCATTGACATTAGATATAGCAGATATTGTGTGGTTGCCACATTGTTATACATTCTTCTTGACTTTCAATCATAAGTTCTTAGAATATTATAGTCTACTGTTTGTGGCTCAGTAAGTGGATCAGTAGGCTGTGTTGTGAGGTATTTGTTTCAATGACTTATTTTTGAGTTATAATTTCTCAACTTTTTATATTTGTCAATATTTTGAGATACAAATAACATCAAGGTAACAGCATGTTAACTTGTTTACTAGAAACGATAATGCACAAGGTAAAAAACTGGAAGGAAGACTTGAGCTAGGAGACAGAGTGAAAGTGAAATATGGATCTGGAAAACAACAAAAAATATATGAAGCCAAGATAACAAAAATAGAAACTGATGCAGGAGAAAAGCAGTATTCTGTACATTACACTGGCTGGAATGTAAGGTAGGAACAGTGATTTAGTTTTAGTTTTTCTGCTAGTTGATTCTTCAGAAACTGAACCTTCAGTAGAAGGTATTTAGAAAATGTTTCATTCTGTACTTAGTTTAAGATAATATTTTTCAAAGCACAAATATTAGAAAAATGGTCTATTTGAAGTTGTAATATACAATAACTTATATTCACAACACTTCTACTGACACTTGGTTAAAGGGTTACATTTACTTTCAAAAATGATTATTATCATTGATAGTTTTGGTACTGCAGAGAAACCACCTAATTTTTTTTTTGATATTTTTTAAACATTCATAATGAAATTTTCTTTACAGTACTGTTTCCACATATATATTCATATATCTCTTGGTGCTTAATGAATGTCAGGTGCGTGTTATTAAAAACTGTTGTATTTCAGATATGATGAATGGGTAAAAAGAAGAAGAATCATAGAAAAAATAACAGAGAAAATTACCACATCTAAAGTAAAGAAGGCAAATCAATTGAAGGTATAATTGGTAATTTTGTTAGTTAAACAGAAATTTGTTGCTATGTGGTAACACTTTTTTGCTTTCAATTTTCTGAATTTCTTTAAAATAAAATACTGTACTAAGCTGTTGTAATATCTGTCTTTAAACGATGTTTCATGTGCTATGTCAAAGAAAATGTCTTTCTGAACAGTTTCACTTCTCAGGTTCTCAAAATTTTGTGATTCATTAAAAGTAGTCTAATAAAAATCACAGATTGCTTCATACACATTGGAGAGATCTAGTTATAAAGTTGTGAAGTAATCTGTCTTCACAAGTACATTGTGATGTTTATAAATCTTTTAAGGTATTATTATCACAGTTTTTCTCCTGTATTATAGTCTTTTATTTAAATATATTTTCCATTGTAGGAAACACAGAAAATAAGTTTCAAAATCATATAAAGAAATGTTGCAGGTGAGAAGTTCTGTTATTTATTTGAAATTTAGTGGCATATTTGTTATCTGAGAAGACATTCTTTATGGTCAATTATAGGGAGTCCAAGGTGCCAACACACCAGCCACGAGAGGAAGACCCCCAGGATTATCTGTTGCCAGACTTCCATCTCATTCATCCCCTTCTACCTCATCACGAAGGTCTTCCACAAGCTCATCTCCTTCTGTTTCAGGAAGAGGACGATCTACCCGGTCAGACAGAAACAGCCTTTCTGAATCACCCTTTGTTTATGGCCTAACAACAAAACGACAGACGAGACACAGATCTGGGATCTCTGTCACCTCACAGAATGATGTATGTCAAGAAACAGATGAAAGTGATGAAGAAGAATATGCTTCAGAAATTGAAGTTGAAGCACAAGATGATGATCAATTAGAAGAAAGTGTAAAGAAAACTGATGAATTAGAACCTGTGTTTATTGAAGATGAACTATCTCTTTCTGAGGTAAATGAGTCAGATCATAAATGTAAGGTTGAACAAAGTGAAGCCTGTAGTGATTATGAAATAAATGAAAACATATTTCAGGATAGTTCAGAAGAAGACAAAAAAAATATTTCCATAAAGGCTGAAGAAGAATTAGAAATTCAAGAAGATTGTCCTCAAGACAAAAATGAATCATTGAAATCACTTTCCAATGTTAAGATTAAACAAAAAGTTTTGAAAAGACGTTCAAAACTTAGAAAAGAAAAATGTGAGGATGTGGTGACAGATATTTTTGAAAACTATATTAACATAGAAGATTCATCAAGTACTGGAACTCCTGGTACTCCTTCAATCAAGGATGTTGAAGAAGATTGTGATAAAGACTTAACAAAATTCAAGGCAGATGAAGATTGGCAAGATAAAAGTGATTCATCTGATAGCACATGCAATTTGAAAGATAAAGCCAGACAAGAAGAAAAATATTATGCTCTGGCAGTAGAGGAAAATATCGTATTGAAATGTGATAACTTTAGTACAAGTAATAATTGCGAGAATGATGTGATTGCAAATGTGGATGAACAGCAAGATGTTGAGGAGTCCAGTAATATAAATGAAGAACAAGAATATGAAGATTTCAGCCAAGAACCTGATGTTGCAAATGAAGATCTCCCAACATTGATAAATACTGGAAAATCATCCACAGGTGAATCAAATATAATGAAATTATCTCAATCACAACCCTTTGAAATAGAGGAAGGTCGTGTTGAAATAAGAAGTTCTGATAAAGAATGTATGTCTAATTCATCTTCAGATAAAGAGGATTTCACACCATCCAATGTGGATGGAGAATGTGCCTTGCAACTAAAAGGTGATGTGAAAGAAGAGGAAGTTGGTGAAGTAATGAAGTCTGTTTCTGCTATTACATCGGATGTTGTCAAGAGTGATACAGAAGTAACAACTATCAAGAGTGAAGTAAATGATTCTTGGGAACCAATAGAAGAAGTTTTTGAAAAACCTATAAGTGAACAGAAGAATGATATGGAAAAAGAGTACTTGACTGATAGTGGTACCTTAGTTGTTGCAAAAAGCTCTTCTGTAGAAGATGTTATAAATATCTGTTCTAATGAAGTTGAGAAAGATAAAATGGTTTCTGATAACTTCAAGGAGCTGGAAGCTAAGAAAGAAGGAAAGAAGAAAAAATTAAAGGTTTCAAAACTAGGCAGGAAAGATGATGGAACTGATGCTGATGAGGGAAAACCAAAGGAAGGAAAAGGCCGTTCTAAGAAGAAGAAAGTTGAACTTGAAGATTCAGAAGTAGTTGAAGGAAAAGGAAAAATGAAAAAAGGAAAGGATAAGAAGAAGGGAAAGAAAGTAAAGAGTGATGGTGATATTGAATTAGGAGGGGGCAAGCAAGAATACTCACACTCAGAATCTGGTAGAGTCAAGAAAAAAGATGTTGAAGACCCTGAGAAACTCAAGAAAAAAGAAAATGAAACAATGGAAAGTGAGAAAGCAAAACGAAAAGAAAAGAAAAAGAAAACATCCAAAGTTGAAGTTAAAGAGGAAGATACAATGGAATTGGATAAAACTAAAAAGGAAAAGAAAAAATTAAAAAAAAATAAAGATGGTGTAACTCAAAAGAAACCAAAGAAGAAGAAGAAAGGTAAGACTGATAATGATGTTATGGACACAGATGATGAGAAAAATGACAGTGCTGAAACTTCAGTGGATAATGAAAAGATTGGAAGGGCAACAAAAAAAGAAAAGAAGAAAAAGAAAGCTAAAATGAAAGATGCCCCTCCTCCTGAGGAAGAACAAGACACTGTTTATGATGAAGTACTTCAAAAAACAGAGAAATCATTGTTTGAAGAATCGGATATATACATACCAAATATCAAAGATAATGAGGTGGTTGATGACAATACAGAAACTATTGAAGAAGCAGCTTTCCTGCTTTGTGAAGAGAAAGTTCCAGCAAGTCCTGTAGCTGGAGATTCCATGAATCCCAGCTATGAACACCAACCTCAGTCTGTGGTGCCTTCAACAGAAGTTCCAGAGTCATCAAGATCAGAAGACATACATCAGCAGCTAATTTGCTCCCTGACCAGTGCTGCAGCAACAGTCTTGTCATTTTCTAAATCTGTTGCTCGTGCACCCTTATCTGATCCCCCTAACAAACATGATTCAGCTGTACTGGACAATACTCCTCCAACCACTCCAGGCAGCGTTGGGTCTGTTTCGTCTAACTCTCCACCCTATGAACAGGAGGGTTCTTCAGCAGAAAGTGCTCGCTATAGCAGAGATTCAGTGGAAGAAGAGTCTGACAGCTACCAAGGAGATGCAAAAAATATTGAAGTTCCTCTAAATGAAGACTCTTGTTCACGGACTGATAGTATTTGTTCAAATGCAAGTAGTGGTTTCGTAGACAAATCAAAATCTTTATCCTCTACAAGTAAGAAAAACAAGCAGCCAAGTTGTATATCGGAAGATGCATCTCCTGCAAAGAAAAAGAAGAAGAACAATCGCCAGAGTCAAGACTTCATTGATGTTGGTCGAGCTAGTACAAGATCAAGGCATACTTCTTCAAAAGTACTTAGAGGTTAGTTTTAGCTGCTAATACTTTAAATTTCAGAAAACTTTAAAAAAACTTTTCAAGTTTAAGTTTTTTTCTGTATTTTATGTGAAAATAGCTCAGTGTATAAATATGACTTTCAATTTTTTTTTTTACACAACAATTACACGTTTTTTAGAGTGAATTATATTCCATTACAACAACTATTGAGAGTAACAAAAAAACTACATTTTGTTGGTGAAAAATATAAAAAACATTCCTTATATACTTTCTGTAATAGATAGAATATTTAAATGTTAAATAGAATACAATTTTTGAGATATAAGATTTTGTGGAATTACTGTTATAATATTGATGCATTGTGGAAATGTTGTATTTCTCCTATTTTTAATGTCTTCCAGGGTTCCTAATATTTTATTGCCTTTTTTACCATTCTGGTAACACTAATAAAACAAACATGCTCATAGTTGATCTTTACTAACACAAACAGACATATTTCTGTCCTGCACAACAATGATGTGTTTTCTACATATCGATATTTTGTGTTTAACTACTGCAGGTTTTGACCAGTTACAGTCTAGTTAGTAAGATTTTTGATCTTACACAGTGGTTTCTTTGCTAGATGATTTGTTTTTGCATGAAAATCTACATGTTTAATTTTAAAATGGAATGACTAAAAAATGGTTATTGAGCATTATGATGAAGTGTAGGCTATAAAAGTTGATAGTTCAATTAAAAACAAAGTCAGGTGGGACTAACTGGAGAAAGAACTAGAAGCTGTATTAGATGTGGGTGTAAACCAAAAGTGAATTCAACACTTGGAAAATTCATTAAAAAGTGTGATTTACTTAAAAAAAGCAACAAACTTATAAACTATACATCATATCTTTTCAGTTTGCTAAGATATTGTTCATGTAATAAATCAAACACAGTGGCACCCCACCCATATCTTTCCATTTTTGGAAATGCCCCATTATATACACTTACTTCTATATATGACATGAATAACCAATCAGAAGCT
>NW_013665651.1:1462988-1465914 GCF_000517525.1 Limulus polyphemus | reverse complement strand
AATGTATATATAAAACCTAAAAAAAGTTATTTTGTTTCATATTCTCCATGTGCACATTTTTAAAGGCTTAGCAACCTATGTCAAGCAGCAACCGAGTACAAAGGTTGTAACTAGAAGAGATAATTGTTTGCTTTACTTCTTTATTTAATGTTCTATGTTTTAAGAAAAATAAATTTTGGAGCTTATTTCAAAATAGCAATAATCTATATACATATATAATGTATAATAATTAAAATGTAAATGTATTTTACAAAATACTAGTCTACTAAAACACAGCCAAGACAAGTTACTTTGTATAGACCAAAGGTCAGTTTTATGTTATTTGATACCGTAACATTAGTGCATGTGAGCCGTGTCATTGTAACTTCTGTATTGTTAGCTAGGCACGGCTGAAAGGTCAATATAATAAAATTAATAATATATATATATAAATGTATAATGTTATGAGATTAAAGCTATTTAGTTTAAATATTTATGTTTTCATGTTATAATTTATGTTGATTTTAAAATGAAAGTGGCATAATTTCTATTTATTTCCTTTTTTTTTATGGTGGTTGCAAGTTCGGTCAAATCTGCCAAAACCCCGTACAGAGATTAATTACTGAAAATAAGCAAATTCTATAAGCAAATTCCTTTTGTTGGCTCAAGGTGCTTCATTGTTAAGAATGGGCATTCAAAAAGGTATATACTTACTTGAGAGATCACTTTTTGAGTTCTAAAAATTTTGACTTGGGAATAATTTTCCAGAAATCAGTACTGCTTGCTTCAGAATATTTTGCATAAAATATAATCATCTGCTTGCAAGTCATAGACCTCAAATTGTAAAGTAGCTGGATGCTGATGGTCCTTGGCAATGAATGAATTGATGAAGAATTGAAATTCCTTTCTGAGAAATATTCATTAAACTCAAAGTTGTCAGTAGATGTCATTGACATATTTGCTAAAATCAACTGTCTTGTCATTCTTGCTTGATAATTCTGATACATTAGTTTTTCATGAAAATAGCTTGTATAAGATTTTATTAATTTGACCAATAAAATGGAAAACAATTGCTGCTTAAACAGCATATTTCTGAATGAAGGAGAATATCCTTATATTTGCTTTCAAGCTTGGATAAGTAAAAGATAAATTTGTATGAGTCAAAACTCTGTTTCTTGATTTTATCATATTTGTCACTTTGACTATTGCATTCATTACATGGCTGAATCCCAGGATCTTTCCTTATGAGGGATCTTGCTGCAATATATAGTGAATTATTGCACAGACAACTCCACTATGCTTCAGTAAAGTAGTGTGTCCATTGTGCTTGTTGCACATAGCAATTGCACCATATTTAACTTATGAATAAACTTTTCCTAAACGACCAAGTTCATTCACTGCATGTTGAACAGCATTAAAAGTGCTAACACTCTGGTAACACAATGCATTAAAATCACAGTAGCTCTTCATTTATCTCAAACTTATCATTGATGATGCAAACATACATCAGTAGTTGACTGACATAATTAATGTCTGTGCTCTTATCTTAAGCTGATTAGGAGTAGACATGATTGTTCAATATTTTCTTTATATTCTCTCTTTGTTCACAACATCTGCAATTCATCTCATCACCGTGTGAAGAGAAAGCAGAACGGTTTCAAAATTATTAGCATCTTTCTCATCTTCAAAAGCTTTGCACATTTTAGTAACAAAGAATTTCATAAACTACCCCTCTCCAGGTGGTTTTCTTTACTTTTACAGTGTTTTAGTTCACCAAGTATGATGCACAGACAGTTGGCTTATTTAAGCTTTTTTCATAAACTCCTGTTGCTTCTACATCTTTAATTTCAGGTCAGTAATTAAAACTGAATGGGATTCACCTTCAAATTTGATGTGTTTTTGTAGGTGGTGAATAATAGAATGTCATTTCACATTTAATTCCATCATAATGAATAATACTTGAAGACACTAATTATGCAGGTTTTCTCTGGACCTCTCTAAATGAAAAGATAATCTTATTCCCATTGTTTATTAAATTCTTGCTTCTCTTTATTTGAAAGCCATTTTATCCTTTACAATTCATTTAAGTATCATCATCAACTAATTTAGTTACTTACAGACGTACAAGTCTCAGAAAACTAATTGCCAATGAAACCACAGAACTCAAGACAACTACATCTCAGGAGATTATAGCAGTATAGAAACTGCATTTACTCAGCATTACATAAAAGGGAAAGCCTCTAACTTAGAATTTCATCCATTTCAATGTTTTTTAAGGTAGTGGACAGGCAGGTCTTTTTATGGGTCAGGTTTGTTTTCAAGCTCCATGGGCCAATTACTTACTACTGAATTATAGAAGAAAGCACTTAATTATCCAAAATATGCCAGATACATGTTTAAAGAAATAGCATTAAATTTAATTAAAGTAATAAAAATTGTTTTTTAAGCTCATTTTATGAAATTTGTTTTTCTAAAAATATAAATATGCAACTTGAAATAATTCCCTATTCTCATTCTCTGTTGTAAAATTCCTACAGCGGATTTAAAAAATTAGGCTAAAGAAAATGACCATGAATATTTGAAAATGTCATTAATAGAAAAATTTTTAATTTGTTTTTATATGTTAAATTGGGTACATTTTCTTCCAGGTGAATCCAGAGGATCTCATGGCACAGGAGAGAATCGGACAGCAAGTAATCCCAGGCTTTCTGATCATTCTTCCAGTAGTCCACAAATCACTTCTGGATCTACCAATAGCTCTTTAAATGCCCCAAGATCACCTAGGTTTAATTTTTATGTTTCTTTAGGTAGGTTTTTGTTTAGGTTATATCAGATTTTAGAATCTTGATGTGTTTTTTCAATACTACTTGTATACAGGAATGTCGAGAGCCAGCACGGGCACTGGGGCAAACATCCTCACCAGACCCCCTTTCTCTCTCTCTCTTTT
>NW_013665651.1:1457599-1462978 GCF_000517525.1 Limulus polyphemus | reverse complement strand
CTGTTTGTACCTCAAAGTATAAGCATAAAAACGTTAATAAAGTAACAACAAACATCTATTAAATGTATAAAGTAACAAATACATATTATTTTTTACTCAAATTATTATTTCAGTTGTTCTTAATGTATCAAGCATCTATATGCAAAGAAAAGCCCAAAACTATGGTTTTTATCATTAAATGAAGATATAGCCTGGAGATGCTTTGCGGACTTTATGGCATAACCAGGTTTCATTCGCGCGAGCCCCTGGGCAGTTGCCCCACTCGGCCCTCCCCCTGTCGGCAGGCCAGCTTATACGTTATTCCTTTTACATGTTTGATTATGTTATGTCACTACATAGTTATAAGTCATAATATATTTATTTAGACTAGTTTGAAAAACTGTAGTAGTTTAAAGAAACTTGTATCATGATTTTTATGTAATGTGTGTTCATGTTAAGGTATAGACAGTGTTTTAATAGAATAAATAACTTTTAACCATTTAAAGACAGCATAGGCTATTCTATGCATGTCACAACATTTTATAGTTACTTTTAAAATTTAATAAAACAGTTTTGCTATTATTTTATATAATGAAACTAACATAACTAACATCAATAGAGTTAAAGGAAATCGCAAGAAAAACAAAATTTAAGATTGATACACACTGTGTTAATGTGACAAGAAACAAAAAGTGTTTTCAAATTAAATTTTCAGGGGAATTTTTATGTTAATGAAAATCAGTTACCCATTTTTTAAAGCCTTTCTTTAAATTTCCAAAATATTCTTACTCAACAAGTTTTTGTGATGGTAAGATTCCCAGGCATTCAGGTTTAATATGGAAATTCAGAAATTCCAGGTCTTGTATAGGTAAACCTGGAAGGTCATCCAAGATGACTGATGTTCAGGAATTTAAATTTTGAGGAGGTTATCTATTTGTTTATATTTTATTTTTATATGATTTTGGGGCTCACAAAACAACTCATTTCCAGAACTGGATAACTTATGATGCATCATAGTACTCAAATCTATGTGCTATGATAAAGAAATGCATGCACCTTTCACATTTGATTTGCAGTTGTTGATCATGTTAAAGAACTTATTGTATTAGTATAATGTTGTCATTCAAAATTACATGCATTTTATAATCTTATACAAAAAAAACAATGTGTGTGAGTCAGCTGGACATCTTACAGAAAGTGTCACTTTGACAAAACATCGAGGAATGACAGGATGAAAAGTTAGGAACCCTATGTAGTGCTAAAAATACTAAAGCCCCCCCCCCCCCAATAAAAAGTCTTTTTGTAATTTAAAAAAAATAAAAAGTTTTGAACCTTTGTTCATAACTATAGGTAAGTATGCCTGTATCAGTAGTTTATGATCTGTGCTATTATACTGCATGGTATATTTTGGTAATGGTTAGTTTTGTGATGTGTATGTATTTAAGATAACCCAAATGTTCTTTTAGATGACTACACTGATGCTGATAAAAGAATAGCAATTCTTCAAGAAAGTTTAACAGAATTAAGGAAGACCTACATGGCCTTGAAAGCCGAGGTAGCCCTTATTGATCGACGAAGAAAGAGAGCTAAGAAGAAAGAGAGGGAAGCAGGTAAGAGTCTCTAGAACTTGGAAGCTAGATATATAGAATTAATTTGAGTGTATAATGGGTAAATGTCGTAAACAGTTTTCTTTTCAAAATATAACAGAACACAAGTAATTTTAAGGTTCATAAAGTCATTGGGAGCTAAAAGAAACTTTCGATGAAACACTATCTTCAGATAATAAATGTCTAATTTATTTAACAGGACTAAACTTAAGATTGACGTACCTCTCATTATACAACTACACCAACCATAATGTTAATAAAAGTATTTTAGAACACTGTGGCTGTCGTAGAGTTGAATGTAATTTGTAAATATTTTTGGTGAAATTTTGTATAAGCTGTAAATATATTCATGTTTTAAGTATAAGTTATGGTAAAGAAAATGTGCAACTTAGTATCTGGTGAGTATTGTAAGGTTATTAGTGATTATGAAATTCATAAAACCTTAGCTTACTAACACTGGAGTTTATTCTCTTTTCTGCTACACTTTATGTTCTGAAATAAATTTTTTATAGTGGAATTCAGTGGAAATAATAACATTATTATTATTAGAGACAATATAATAACAATTTTATGTCTGGTTGATGGTTGAAGTTCAACAATGTTAAAGGGTGAAGTAAAAAAACATCCCTCCACTGATTGCTGTAGAAAACATGTTTTGTTTGCATTGTGACGAATAGTTATATAGCCTAAGCTTTTTTTATTGTAACTTGCACATCAGTTTACTACTAATTTATAAAGAAAACCACATTTCAATCAAAAAAGTTTAATTTCCTGTTCTCTAGTATATAGTACTTTATCTTCTTTTGTAGCTGCAGCTAATTCAGTAACATCACCTGGGTCATGTACACAAGTTGGTGAAGCTAAGTCACCCTCCTAACCTTCTGCCAACAAGATATAACATCTTCATGCTTGTAAAGTTTTGGGTCAGTTATACTGGCCTTTGGTCATCATTTTCTATGGAAAGAATGGTGCATAAAAGTGTTGTCACTGTGTACATAATTAGTTAAATGGTTTAATTACATTTCTGGACTACATTGTTAAAAGGAGTGTTTTTTTTAAACAATGATCTTAATGCTAATAAAAGCAATACATTTAGTTATATAAAGCATGTATGAAAGAAACTGTATTACATTACAAAAAGTGTGTGGATTGGAAAAGAGATTTATTTTGTATATTTTTATAAAACAACCCTTGTCTGTACAAAATTCTTCTCTGGAGTTTCATGTATCAGGTTGCATGGAGTATCTAAATAGAGAATGCTTGTCTGAATTCTTGGTAATGTGTTACTCTTACAATGTCTAGATTGCAAAATGATTGTGGTAGAAACCTATTCCTTTACAAGCAGACTTAAGTAATCTTTCTTTTAACATTTAAGTTGTGGTGAACAATAATATTTTCTCCAATTGTAGAAAAACGTTTTAGTTGATGCTATTATTACATCTTTGTGAATGTATTTGAAATAAGTTTAATCTGGTGTTGAGAGACTAAATTATGTGTTGTATGAATATATATATATCATTGTTTCTGAATTTTTATAAATATCAGTAACTTAGATGATTCATAACAAGATGTATTTACTGTAAATCTTTTTATGAAATGTTTTAAGAGTTTATTCTGAGATTAACTGAAAAAAACAAAAGATAACAGTGGTATGCTATGACATCATCAATCTATGTGGTATGTATTTAGATATAACTTACAGGGAACTAGGAACTGGCGCTGAACTGAAATCAGTGGACATTTTGTAAATCTGAAGTTTTTGAATACTGCTGTAACTTACTGCATGATTTTATTTGTGAACTAGTAAATTTGTGTCAGTTAAACTGTATGTACCAGTTTATTTGTGCTTTCTGTTCATATTTGATTGGGTTGCTATATTGTGGAAACTGAGGAGTCACCCATTTCTTTTGCCCTTTATAACTTTTTGTTCAAATACCTCTTAGGTGACATGTCACCTTTGAAATAGTTTTGAGTGTTATAAGTATTTGAAGTGTTTAAGTGGAACTACAGGCTTCAAAGGGCCATGTTATTTAATAACTGACTGAAAAAAGATAAACATTTTACCTTGGCTAGTACAGGGGATAAGATTCCATAAGATCAATTATAGTTTTTGGAACATTACACAATGTATGAAAAAGGTCATTGAAATGGTTCATATTTGATGTTATTTTTCAGTAATATTTTAATGTCTCAGCATTGCCCAATTTCTAAAAGATTTGAGTAAAATCTGTTTTAGGATTTTTATTTATTTTAAAAATATGTAAAGGAATTTTTAATGACGTCTTTGTTAAATGAATTAAAAATTAGTTATAAAGTAACACTAGGTAATAATGTTATCCAGTTGGTAAGTCTTTGTAAGCAACTAAATATCAAAGTTTCTCTCCAGTTTGTAGCACTAAATGTTTTATTACAAATAATTCAGTTTATAAAAAATTGGATATGATAATTCACTTTGTTTGTAGTTCTTTCAGATGAGATCATTGAAAATGTAAGATATACATCTTATATATATAAGCCTATAATTTCTAGTATTTTCTGTAATTATAGTAAGAAAATGTCTATCTTGAAGATGTAGCTGACATTTTATATTGATACATATATGAACATAACTTTAAACATTTTTAAATGTTCTTTAGTGCTTGAATCTGAGAGGAAACATTTTGCATTATTATTATTAAACCATGCATATCTTGCATCATAAAGTTTTGTTAAATCTTGTCCAGATTTAAAGCTCTAAGTTTGTTTAATTTTTTGATTCTGTTATTAAAGGTGTAGAAATCACTAAATTATACATTTGTATTTTAAGCTAATTTATTTGTTTTATTTTTTATTTGGTAAAACTCACACATTTCTCAGATAAGTGTATTGTTTTTCTCTGCGTGTTCAAAAAAACGTTTTATAAATATTAACAAGTTTGTTGTATTATCATAGTGTAGTACTTAAAACACTAAAGAATATTTTTTGATCAGGAGAAGACATGCCTTTTTTACCAGATTTTCTTTATTTTAGGTTTCTCCAGTTATTTTTTATGACACATGCACACAATCTGTCTACCAATAATGCAGCTCACTGACAGTATACTAACTTTTATGCTGCTATAGATTTTAAGTATGATTGTTTAGTTTATAAAATTTTTTCTTTATGAAAATTTCTAAAAAAATAGTCATTAGTATGCATGATAGAAAGTTGTTACACAGCAATAAAAATTTTGATTGTCAGTAAATTGATCAATAGGCATGCCCCAAATTCCTTTTTTTTTTTAGGTTTAACTGTTCGCAACTTAAAACAAGTCATCCTTCTCAACAAACACAGAATACTTGGATGGCAGGTACTTTGAAAGGGAACAAAACAATTAATACAGTGTATCTTAAGTTTTCAGTGAGACCATTATCACAAACAGCAAACCTTCATGAAGTCAAGTTGCTTAATTTGTTTAGATTGTGTCATCTCAGAAATGGCTTAACAATTAATAAAAGCAGTGTTTCTGTAACGAAAAGCACTTGGATTTTAACATTGCTTTGCTAGTCCAATAAGACTGATTCTGAAAAAGTGCAACTAGAAAATGTAGGGTTTACCTGGATTAGTATCTTGAGCTTTTTTGTAAATATAATTGTAGTGAAAATAACAGAATATCTTAAACTTCATCTGTTAAATAATCAAGTTACTTAAAGTATTATGTATATTTTTTTTCATAGTCACAGTGTTATGTATCAGTCTGTGATGTTATTTGAACCAAAACAGAAGGCAGCTTTTTAATAGCAAGTTTCATAAAAAATATATATATATATATATT
>NW_013665651.1:1449100-1456607 GCF_000517525.1 Limulus polyphemus | reverse complement strand
ACACACACACACACACACACACACACACACACACACACACACACACACACACACACAAGTATGTAACAATATGTAATGCAAGGCATTGTAGTGTTCTTGTTTCAACCAAGTCGTTATTGGCAGACTTATGCTTATATTTTTGTGTCATTATCTTAGTTATGACAACTTTTGTGTTACAAATGAATGTTTTATTTGTTTTATGTACTTGATGTTTAACAAGACGTACATATACATTATTTTTTTCATGTTCTGTTAATATATCTGTCATATAGCAAAGTGCTTACATTTGTTTTATGTATTTTGAGATCCAATTGGGCGAGTTGTTAGCTTTGTGACTAAAATAAACACATACTTAGTATCTAGTATCTTTTGTATGTTTGTGGTTGCCAACAGAACTGCGTGGGTGGAGGCTAGAATTGTCAAATCTTGTAACCCTAAATGTCTTGACTAGTACATTTTTGTCCTTCTAGAAATATTTCATATTGGTATAAATAAAGAACATGGCATAAAAATGTATACAGTTAGAGCATTCTTAAGAAATAACCTTCATTTTTCTATTTAATGTAGATGTTTATTTATGTCTTGATAATTAGTGTTTAAAGCATTAGAGAATTCCTCATTTAATTGTGTCTTGTGATCCTGCTGTAGTGTAATTTTCTTGAACTTAGTGATGGAATTCTTCACTTAAGTTTCTATACAAATATCTACACAATTTGAAGTGTGTTTAAATCATGTGAACATGCTAAGCCTGCTTTACACTTGCTTATATAATGTTTGGATTTTAAGTAACCCAAAATCTGTAACAGTTGTTTTAATTTTGTTACAAGAAAAAAAATGCAGTGTTACAGTCTGTGTATGGATTTCACACCAGTGTTTAAATAATTTTGTCACACAAACAAACCAACAGGTTTTCACACTGTTGTCTTAGTACATCATTTGAAAATTGAGATATAATTCAGATATAGTAAGAGTTGATACCCTTTTAGTTTTAGCTTAACATAAAGTGGTGAAGTATAAATTATAAAATGACTTGAATTTGAAATTCTTGTGGGCTGCATCTATCCAGAAAGAAGGAAATACAAATTATTGGTCTCATTGTTAGGCTTTCATAACAAATGCTTAACTTTCCACACTTCAGGCAGTTCATTCCATACAATCATTAAATTCATTACAATTTACTCCGCCTGTAATTCTTAATTCTTCCGCTTACTACTTTAATATTAAACGGATGTTAAACACTTTACATCCAAATACAGTTTCACTACTCTGACATTTAATATGTTGAGAGTACAGACTACAAGAAACAATCAAACATTAAGGAGAAAAAAATATTTCATGCTTTATTTAAACGTTTTGTAATAAATATTTAAGAAAGATCGATCTCTTGGGAACTTTTTTTTCCCGAAGCATGTGTTTAAGGTAATTCTTTTATTACAGCTATTGCAAATTTTTGAATAATCACACTTGATTATGTTTGAAATATTTAAAAAATATAAACACAGTTTATATTGTAGGTTTTGTGAATAAAATTAAAGTTTTGTTGTAATAAATATAAGCACATGACCAAACCCTTAGCAATGTTAAAAGGAAATATGTTTTGTAAAATTTTTTTTTTTGAGAATTAAAATATAGGAGAAACAAAAAACTTGTGTTCAATAAAATAGTCTTGGCGAAGTGTAACAGTTACATATGTGGTTCCCATTGGGTACTTCCCTACTCTCACAAGATTAGCTATTCTCGTCCAGTGCTGCCCTCTGTATGCGAACTTTTTTCTTTATCCATGCCACAAGCCTTCTGCCCCCTCTTTTGGAATCAAATGATTCTAACATGTCTTTAATGCAAATCATCATTTCTTCATCTCTTCTCCACCAATAGTAGCGTGACATACTCACGTGAAGCATGAATCTTTCTCTATACGTCTCTTACCGAACTATCACTTTCTGTTTGGCAGATACTTATTCTTGGACGTGCTCCATTGTTTGTTTTACGTATCTCGTTCAACTTTTGTATAGTCGCGAAGTGGTTATCATTTAAATTACTTCCAAGTTTATCAAGACTGTTTTTTTTTCACTTTAATTTAATCCCAGTTTATTAAAGTCGCATTATTATTAATTATTTCGATTTTCGTTGACTTGATATGAAGTCTTCTTTCTTCTTGATATGAATTCCGAAGTTCATGTTACCACTATGAGGGTCACACCCGCGACTACCACTATGTCACAGGCCTCGCGTGCGGTGACCAGACGGGAGATTTATTCGCTGGGAGATTGAACGTTACATGGGTCAACCTCTATCTCTGGACCTCGCCCCACTTCCTCCCGAACATGCTGCACCTGTACAGGCTGACGAGGACTTGAATCACCTATTTCGACCTCCTAATTTTGCTGTGCCTTCCCAAGCCCCTCCTAAGGAATCATTTAGGCTTACTATGGTCTTTTTAGATTTCGTTTCTCAGGTATGCGAAATTTATCCCGTGCCCCCTATTTCCAATGAACCACGTTCTTCCTGACTACACATTCCTATTTGGGTTTCCCCCTTCCCAGATTTTCGTGTACATGCTGACCAGATTGCCTCACAAATAAGTGACGGGATTAGCATACCTTTCGCCCATGGGCTTCAGATCTGTTTGCTCTTGCATTTCATCATGCAGACTGTCCTTTTCTAGACCACCAATTGTTAGGTTTTACCTGTTTGGGGGGTGGTCCCCGAATCTCCTGTTAGCGTGACCCATGCCCAATTTTCTCACCTTCATCTTATCATCACAACTCTTTTATGGTATCTCTCTACCACCCATCTCCTCTCTGAGTCTTTCCACCGAAATCCTGTGGGTTTTCTGGTGACATCCTCTCCCTTTCTTTCATGTTGGCTCGTTTATCGTCTTCAGCTCTGGCTTTGCATACGTGATTTTTCTGTTATTGGGACCTTCTGGGTAGTGATACGACCTTAACTCGCGTCCGTTTACCAGCATTTTATCTTCGGGGTTTATGTATTACCCCAGTTTGGGGACGTTACGTGTATTTGACACGATCCTGAGTCCTTGGAGTCACGAGTTGCATTAGTACAACAACAGTCTACACTTTCCGCTCTTGTTGCCCGTTTGTTTTAATCAGAACTCGGTATAGCACCTATTACAGTTTCTCGTTCTTCTCCTTCCCAACCCTTACCTGTCCCTTCTGTTTGGGGTGCCTCGTCTCGTTGTTTTTCGACAGTATCGGTGACTACCTGGTGGGTAGTTGTTTTTATTCATCAATGGCATCCTTTCATCAAGGATCACTGAGTTCTTCAAGTTTTATCAGAAATATTTGTGATCTAGTTTCTTTCCCAACCTCCGGTGTCTCCTATACCTACCTCGGGATCCAGTGACTCTTTGTTGTTCCCAAGAAAACCAGGGACTGGAGGTCTGTTATCGATTTGTCCTGCCTCAATTGATTTTTTCAACAACCCTGTTTTACCATGGAGTCATTTCTCACCCTAAGGTGGGCGTTTTCTCAGGGTGTATGGATGACCAATATGGATGTAGCCAATGCTTATCTACACATTCCTGTCTCAACATGGTCTCGTCCGTATCTTTCATTCGTCCATCACAGGGTGGTTTACCATTTTCGCGATCTACCCTTTGGGCTTGCTTCCACCCCCTTATATTTTATGTCAGATGGTCGGAGCTTTTGCTCATCATCTTCATGCTCTGGAGCTGCGATTCCATCATTATATAGACCACTGGCTCATTCTGAAGTAGTTGACCAGCCATACTCGTCAGCTCCACGTGGCTGCTCAGGTGGGCTGATTAATCACATTGGAGAAGACCTTCCTTCGTTCTACCCAATATCTTGTCCATTTAGGTGTCCTTTTCGACACTCATCTCAGTCGAGCCCAACCTTCTCTATGACTGTTCCATTGAATTGTTAGTTCAACACGCCCTTTCAGTTACATCACTTTCTGCTTGCAAGGTTCTATTGCTTTTGGGGATGTGGTCTTCAATGACGTCACTGGTCCCCTTCTTTTGTGCACATATGTGCACAAAAGTGGGCTCTTCATGGTCAGTGGAATCTTGCTCAGGATCCCTTGGTAGCTTCTGTTACCCTTCCTCATACCATGTTGACAATCTGCTTTGGTGGTTGGACAAGGCCCATATGATGGTGGGCACCCTGCTTCCTCCTCCTTGTCTAGATTTACATTTTTTTTTCACGGATGCATATCTTCAGGGATGAGGTGCATAGGTCATTCACCAAGAGGCTTTGGGTCACTGGTCTGTTGATGAGCAGACTATGCATATCAACGTCCTCTTGCTTCTCGTGGTCCATCAGGCTTTGAATCACTTCTTTCCTCTTGCCAGACATTGTCTGGTGATGATTCATTCTGACAATTCTACAGTGATAGCACATATCAGTCACCAAGGGGGCACCTGATCAAGATCTCTGTTTTTGTACATTGGATCTCCTATATTTGGCCCTCACACACTATATTCATCTCATTATGTGTCACGTTCCGGATGTTTTCAATCTCATAGCAGATCGTCTTTTCTTCCCCGACCAAATTTATCAGATGGGCTGGTCTTCAGGTCCCACAAATTCTTTTTTGCTTATCCTCCTATCTGATTACTTCATTGGATGGTCTATCTCATCCATACCACTTCATGTCGAGTCCTGATTGCTCTCTATTGGTCAGCTCAATTGTGGTTTCAAAGATTACACCAACTACAACTTTCCCTCCAGTATCCCTTCCCTTGTCTCCCTCCCTCTTCATCAACATCAGTCACTGGTTCTACATCCCACCATTCACGTCCTTTGTCTTCACGCCTGACTTTTATCCAGTCTGTGGCGAGGAGATCAGGTTTCTCCTGTTGAGTAGCTTTCTTTTTGGCTCATTCCATATGTCCTTCAACAGAGGTGTATCAGTGCAAATGAAAGTGACCCACAGTTGGTCTGCTATTCTGGAATTCCCTGCTGACCGACTTGCTGTGGCTCCTGTGGCTGAGTTTCTCACATGGATTTTCGACTGGGGATCTTTGATCTCGGATTTTCGGGCTGCCTTATCTTTACGTTTTTCCCGATACCATTGAGTTTTTGCTTTCACTGTTCCCCCCCCCCCCCAGACAGCATAGTCTTCCAGACTGGGATATTAATGTGGTCCTCTATTCCCTCACTTTACCTCCATTTGAATATATTTCTTCATGCTTCATGTTTCACCTTTCCCTTAAAACATATTTCCTTCTCTTAGACTGTGTACATTGAAGTTCTGTTTTGTTTGCCATTGACATTTCACTTATGCTTTACCACCACACCTATCTTCCCCTTTATCCAGATTGTTCCTTCCCCCCAAGCACCCCAGTGGCACAGCGGTATGTCTGTGGACTTACAATGCTAGAAACTGGGTTTTGATACCCGTGATGGTTAGAGCATAGATAGCCATTTGTGTAGCTTTGTGCTAAACTACAAACAAACCTTTCTCTGAAAGACTTTGGCAGCTATGGAAGGTAGATCCTCTTTTTGCCTGTTTCTTTTCATTCAATTTCTCCTTTCTACCCTCATCCCGTACCCTTTGTTGCTATATTGCCCACAGGGCTTCCTTCTTTGGTACCCATTCCTGGCTCTTTATCCCTTGACAGTCTTCCACTCTTCAAGATCTATCCCCCTTCTACCCTCACCAATTGGGTTTGATATTTGATTCAATTGGCTTATTCCTCCTTGTCATCTTCCCAACGTAATTTGTTCAGGGTGTCTTCTCATCAAATTCGACACCTCGCATTTTCCCTCACATCTCGTCTTCGTCATCCATTGGAGGAAATCCTACAATCGAGCATGTGGACTACACCTAATATGTTCATCTCCCATTATTTACACCATATCGCAGTTTCTTCTTCATCAGGTTTTTGTCTGCCACCTGTGGCCATTCTTCATGCTTTGGTGTGCGACTTTGAATATGTAAGTCTGTATTCCTACATTCTTTTCATTTCAGGGACCCTTGGTTTATTTACTCTTTACAGGGATCCCGCTCTGTGGTGAGCAGTGCCTGACTTCCATGGCTTATTAATGCTCATTATTGAGACGTGAAGTTCCGCAAGATTGCTTGGAGGTGAATAACTTAATAAACTTGCCCATTCTAGACCGTACCATCCATGGACTGCATAGGTAAAGCAGTTGGGGATAGCTGCCCATACCTGCGATGCCTTGTATTGAATAAATCGGCATGGTCTGCTTTTCAAAATAGGGTTTCATGATAACCCATTGCACTGTCTCAGGTGATATTCCTCTGGACTGATCAACAAGTTCTCACCACCTTTTTTGAGTGGAATATGGGAGCCCTTACTACTTTCCAGTTACAAGCCGCTGAGGTGGTCGACCGTAGAGGCACTATCATGAATGGGTTCCACACAAAGGTGGCTATAACCAGAGTAGAGAAGTGGTGTTCTGGGGGTGTAGATGACGTGATATCCTCGACTATGCATTATACAATCAATAAGGAGTGAGACGTCAAATTGCAGTTCATGCCTTCGATTGGGAGCCTTCATCCTACCCCTGCATGGATGTTGGTACCCCGTAGCTGGGTTTTGGATTTAGAGTAGAACCAATTAACATAATCTCTCACACATATTTATGGTTGTCTAAATTCCTCCCTCTATTATACTCCTTCTGTGTTGTGGGTCACAGCAGAGGTAAGTAGAATTGTTCCAGTTCTGTCCTTTTTGCTATTTCTCGTGTACCTTATTGGTTTGGATGGTTCTGGTCGGTTTCACTGTTGGGGAAGTGGATTTATATTTAATAGACATCCTTTTGATACCGGATATCAGGTCCCTGGATCAATAAATATATATAAGCTAACACATGTCATGTTCTGGAGTCGGAGTGGTTCTAGATTCCCTCCAGTCTCTTGAACATGAGGTGAAGGTCAATATGGTTCTCTTCCTACCCCCGCTTGGATGTCGGTTTCCAGTGGCATGGGTTGTCAATCTAATTGACTTATCGAGTATGGTCTGTCTTGCCCTAGCCACTCTACACCTAGGGGCACATCCATTTGTTTACCCATTTTCATACTTTGTGAGATTATGTTCCATATATATTTCATGGTTAGGATCACTATCCTGCCTCAGTTCTCTCCCACATGGATGTGCTCCTCTCTTTTTCCACCCTTATCTCCTACACACTTCAGGGATGGGTGAAGAGTATACGTAGTCAGAAGTGGTGCGGTTCCCATATTCAGATCTTTGGATCTGACTCTCTCATTTCCAGGAGTATTCTTCAGATGATTCTGGAAGGTACTTATGTCATTCCCTCGCACTGGTCCCTCCACCTAATCAATATGGGATTCAAGCAAATCTTGTGAGGTGAGGGAAGTACCGTATCAGAAGATATAATTTTCCTATACTGAAAGTGTATTTCCGATAGGTACTTCCCTCCTCTCACACTTCCTTCCCACTTTTATCCAGTGCTTATGTCTTCTGCCAAACTTCGAAGTGATAGTTCGGTAGAGGCGTCTAAAGGAAGCCACATGTATTTGATTCCAATAGGGG
>NW_013665651.1:1434271-1448990 GCF_000517525.1 Limulus polyphemus | reverse complement strand
CTACCGTAGTAGTAGTTAATTTAGTTTAGTTTATTAACTTAATAATAAGTAAGTAAGTTAATTAATTATTATAATAATAGTACGATATATATATATATATATATATATATATAGTTAAATAAAAAAAAAAAAAAAAAAAAAAGAATGCTATTTGAGATAATTATAGCTCGGGGGGGTGACTGTTGTGCTTCTGACATGACGAAACTTCCAAACTTTAGAAACATATTTGATAAACTAATAACAGAAATGAAGTAAATATTTTGGATTTAAAGTGATAAATGTGTTTTTTCTATATAAAGAATACTTAATATACCTGCTTGGTTTATAAAGTTATATTTTTGTTTTCTAGGCCGCAGTGCTCGTAAAAATACCCATAGATGCCAATTTCATTTGGTAAACTTACTACTTATTTCGTTATTTGTAATAGACACTTTCAAAAATTTTGTGTGTTTACCTGCAACAGATTGCCATTTTTGGTAGTAGACTATAACCACCTCTTACTACTCATGTATTCATCCAGTCTTTTCTTTAATTCAGTTAAATTTTTTTGCCTCCACCATCCTTGAAGGCAGCTCATTCCAAAAGCCAAACCACCCTGTTTGAAAAGTAATGCTCTCTAAACTGCAGGCGACTCCTGCGCTGCCAAAATTTGAATTTATGACCCCTTGTCCTATTGTTTTCACTGCTAAACACAAAGTTTTGACGGATCTATATTATCAATAATCTTAAAAATCTTAATCAAATCCCCTCTGACCCTTCTCTTCTCCAGAAAAAAACAAGTTTAGAGATTTTAGTTTCTCCTTATAGGACAATTCCACAATCCCAGGTATAATCCTAGTGGCTCTTCTCTGAAACTTCTGCAACAATTCAATGTCATTCTTGAGGAATGGAAACCAAAAGTGTACACTGTACTGTAAATGAGGCCTAACAAGTGTTCTATACACTGAAACAATAGTATCCCTTGTCTTGTATTCAATATTTCCATAGATGCCACCGAAAACCCTATTAGCCCTATTGCTAGCTACATTACACTGTTTAGATGATTTAAGTGATTTTTCGATCACAACACCAAAATCGTTTTTCTTCAACCACAATATTTAATGTATTCCCATTTGAATTGTGAGAACCTACATGCATTACCTTACATTCTGGATAGTTAAACATCATCTGCCACGTATTGGCCAGATATATCAAATGATCTAAATCTCCCTGTAAGTCTGCAGCATCTTTGATACAGTTAGCCACCCCGAAAACCTCAATGTCATCTGCAAACTTCAAAATTGTGTTAGTCTTCCAGAGTCAATATCATTAATATATACAACACCCAGCACAGAGCCTTGAGGTACACTGCTTGTAGCTGTGAACCCCTGAGATCTAAATTCATTTATTACTCTCTGCTTTCTACTCTCCAGCCAATTTTCTATCCAATTTAATAACACTTCCCAACACCTATAGATTTAATGTTTGTAACAAGTCTTTTGTGAGGCACCTTATCAAGTGCTTTCTGAAAATCAAGGTAAACCAAATCCACAGTATTTCCTTCGTCAACTCTTCAGTAACATCTTCAAAGAATGTCAGAAGATTTGTTAAACAAGACTTTCCCTTTGTGAAATTGTGCCGGCTCCTTGACACTATATATCAAACTGCTATAAGTGACTTTTGCAGTGCATCTTTAATCAAACTCTCCAAAACCTTTCCAACTACTGATGTAAGACTAACTGGCCTATAATTGCCTGGACAATGTTTGTCACCTCCTTTGAATATTGGATTAACATTAGCCACCTTCCAGTCTTCTAATTCTCTTCCACTACTGAATGACCTATAAAAAATATTAGCTAGCGGTTCCTTGAAAACTCTAGGATAAATGTTTTCTGGTCCTGGGGATTTATCAATTTTGAGGTTTTCCAACTTTTCTCTTACAATTTCAGAACTTAAAATGATACCTTTTACATCAGTATTTTTTCCATACATTAAGTGCTCTGGTCAAGGCATAATACTTGTATCTTCCTTCGTAAAAACTGAAAAGAACATATAATTTAATAAGTTTACCATCTCATAATCTTCCGAAATCAGCTCCCCATTACCATTTTTAAGAGGGCCCCATCCTAACATTTTTCTTACCCATCATATACCTAAAGAATTCTATATTGTTTTTATTTAATCTCAGCCAACCCTCTTTCATATACACTCTTTAACTTCCTTTTTAACCAGCTCTCTTGATTTCCTATAGTCCTCCAAGTCATTATTATTTCCAGTTAGTTAAATTTCTTGAAAGATACTGGAACTGGTGACACAGTATATAAAGTTGATAACAAATGTACAAGCCACTTTTTATACAATATTTTTAATTTCTTCTGTATCCATTGGCTGAATTTCTTTGTTACAGAAAACCTACTAAATAACTACACAAATAATTTTCTTTTATGCACAATACTTTTGAGTTTGTTAGTTTTCATGGAATAATTCCTAGACTTGTTTTCAATATTCACATGGCAATCTCTTTTAAAGTTAAGATGCCTACTGAAGGACTGATATAAAATAGATACAAAGATATCTTGTTAACTTGCTGAAATATTTCACGTTTTACCAGTTTTTACATTTTTAGTAAAATTGATTATATAGGTACTTTTCTTGGAATTACCCCACCAGTGGCTCAGTTGTAAGTCTGAAGGCTTACGACACTAAAAATCTGGGTTTGATAGTCCTGTTGTGTAGCTTTGTACCTATCGACAGCCAAACCCAAACCAAGCTTCTTAAAATTAATCATTTTCAATTTTTTTTCCATTTTATTTAATTCTGCATCCCTGGTGTGCTGATGAGAGTTTAAGTTATTTATTTTTCTTTCAAAAGTTTCTTCACTTTTGGAAAACTTGTGTTGACAAAAGTATTTTCATTTATTTTAAAGATTGATAAAAACATTTGGTCAAGTAACTTGAGAAACTTGCTTATATAGAGGTGACTACATTACATTAAAACAATATTGGATCCTCAATCCATTGTTACAATGCATGTTGCCACGTCTGATTATACTCTATCTGATGGTCCTGGCTGTTGACATTAGCCCTACAGATAGTTTTCATTGCAAAAGGCTCCATTTTAACGTTGACGCATCAAGAGCACATCACTGCTTCCTGAATACTTTTCATAATCCATCTAGCATATTAGGATAACGATTTCGTAACGCCCGTTTCAACAATCTGATCACACAGAAATCCATAGGCACTACGCCTGATAATGGTATGTCTTCGTATGGAATAGCATAAATACCCGAATCATTCTTCAGCTTCTTGTGATAAGCGAAGGTTCAACGGGATGTATAACTAGAAGCATTGTCTTGATAAACCCATACCCTGTTGACTTCATTTCGAGACAGATATTTTCCATATTAAATATGTTGCGTACTGTTACCTTGGGCATGCTGATGGCTTTTTCCACTAGCCTTTGTTTTCGCACTTTGTTTACCACGTTTGGAATTTGACTTGTTACTGGTCTTTTCTTGGTACCACGAGTTGATCCATATGTCTTTGTTTTCCAATGTCATTAAGCAGAAGGAATATCCCAAACTTGGAAATTCTAAGTTCTCGATCTGACCACATCCTTATAATCTGAGTGTATGAAAATTTTGTGTTGGACAGGAGGGTATAACCTACCCTTCCCAAAATCGAACAAATTTCGGTTTCATTACACTATCTACATAACGCCAAACAATGTCAAAATACAGTTCTGATACATTCCGTTTCACCGCGAATGTATATCGGCTGTAACTGTCACATAACTTGCTTATTTGCATATTCAAAATAGTTTTAATATAAAATACTAAATTCTGTGTATAACCATTTTTTGTACCAAATAAATAGTTCTTATTAAGTATTATACAGTGTTAAAGCTTTGATGATTTACGAGTTGTTATTTCGATAATAGTGAGATGACATTGATATGAATGTGATATAAGAGTTGTCTGGTCCCGACGAGGACAGATGTTAAAATAAATAATTTATTTTTAGAAGTTTCCTTCAGTATCGAAAACTGAACTTTTTTTTTGTACCCGAAACTGTTAAGATTGCATGCTTCTACTTACTAGCATTTCCACTCGGCTTCCACTGCAATACATTCCCTATATTTGAAGTGAAAACCAATTACAGATGTGGCTTTTCACGAGTAAATAATCCCAGTATTATTTGTTTTTAACCTTTTGATTGTGTTTTTAGTTGTGTAATGCACACAGAAGAAAACGATACTGAGTTTTCCATCAGTTTTTGTTCCTACTATTTCGTTTTAATATCCCATAAACCTTTGCTATTATCATAGAATCAACAGCGTATAAGAATATGCAGAAACAAGTTAAAACCTTAAGTTTGAGATACAACTTAAAAACTAACGTTAGACCAAAGTCAAACGATACATTACACTATGAAAATTATAGGTCACAGATTTAAACAGGACAGGAAATAAAAAAAGAAATTATAAAGCTATGATATAATACATCTAATCTAGAGCGCACAGACAGTCCCACTATTTCGAGACTATCTATGTTTCCCGTTTTATAAACATTAGATATAGTATTAATATATTACATAGGGTTAACCACACTTCATGAAAACGATTTTTATATACCAAAGCTGTAGTGTATCGTTGCAGATCCGAGCCGTGGTGCCAAGTGTAACGTGTTTAGCACCTACATTATGTGGTTCACGGCATTGCCACTACGGGTATACTTATGGCTGAAGGCAAAGTCAGCGCTATAAATGAGCAAAATGCTCGGGGTCCTATGGTTTTATGGGTTTTCAATTTTATGAAAAATAAAAATTCAATATTGGTAATGATATCCTAAAAAATCTCAAAATAAATGTTTTACGAGAGAAACTTAAATAATTACATAAGCGTTAAATCTTGCATATATCAATATATTCTTTTTATGAGGGCAAAACGTAAGGAGCTTTAGATTGATTTTAACATTAGCTATAACCTGTCACATGATTTTGCGGTGATTGTGGAAGTAAGTTAATCTCTAGTGGCTCTTTCAGTGTGGCAAAATCAGATTGTAAGCAGGCTATGCAACTTTCAGTGGTGCAAAATCAGAATGTAAGCAGGCTATGCAACAATCAGTAGTGCAAAATCAGAGTGTAAGTAAGCTATGCAACACTTTTGATTGTTGTAAAAGCATTTTGTTTGTGTACAATTTCAACTGTCTTAGGTAAATATATATTTTGTTGTTTAATCATTTACCTTTATTTGGCCTTCTAATTAGCCAATTGTAAAAGGATTGCAGAGAACAGACAAAATGGGACAGTGGATTGGGTGCACGGTAAATTCTACTGATTTGGGGGCCTCATAGTTGTTATATATATATGTGTTCTAGTGTGTTTTTAGTGTTTAACTCTTTCTTTTGTGGCCCCCAGTAGCACAGCGCTATGTCTGCGGACTTACAAAGCTAGAATCCGGGTTTCCATACCTATGGTGGGCAGAGCGCAGATAGCCCATTGTGCAGCTTTGTGCTTAATTACAAACAAACAAACTTTCTTTTGTGCTTCGCTAGGTGGTTAGGGCGCTTGATTTGCAATCTGAGGGTCACTTGTTCGAATCCCCATCCCACCAAACATGCTAGTCCTTTTAGCCTTAGGGACGTTATAATGTTGTGGCCAATCATAAAATTCTTTAGTAAAAATAGTAGCCCAAGAGTTGGCGGTAAATGGTGATGACTAGTTACCTTTCCTCTAGTATTTCACTGCTAAATTGCCCCCCCCCCCCAGTGGCACAGCGGTATGTCTGCGGACTTACAACGCTAGAATCCGGGTTTCGATACCCGTGGTGGGCAGAACACGGATAGCCCATTGTGTACCTTTATGCTCAATTACAAACAAACAAAAACTTCACTGCTAAATTAAGGACGGCTAGCGCAGATAGCCCTCGTGTTGCTTTGCGCGAAATTCAAAACAAACTTTTGTGCTTTGTTTCAAGGTAGAAAATGTAATATTAAAAGTTTTAACGAATGAATAAGTAGTATACATTTTAGTATTTAAACTAAAATAAAGTGTAATTCGGATAACTGACGGTCTTGTTAAATTTAAAAGATAAATATTTATGGAGAAGAGTTATATATAAAGTAGATGGGCTGAGAACTTTAATGGACTGCAAATGCCTGTCTTCTTTTCTTTGAACAGGCAGTTGTAGTCTATTAAAAAATTCTCAAACCTACTCTGCCTAAAGTTTCACTGAAACAACATCTAAAATATTATTTTTTTTTATGAGAAGGAAGCGTGCAATTTTATTTGTGATTAGAAATTTGTGAACACTGATTCTCGTTTGTCTCCAATTTACCATTTTTAAACGTTGGTATCTGAAATGCATTGGTGGTGTATTGCTGGCTTCACTAGATCTAAACCTGGAAGTGTTTTTGTTTAAGAAGTCTGTATTTCGTCAATCACTTTTCTTTTTAAAAATCGTATCTTATCTCATTTTCATTCGCCACTATTTCACACACACCACTCCTGCATCTTCACTTATTGTGGGGAGACTCGTGTCCCTGGGGTGTCACGACAACAAAATAATAGGGGAGACATACATAATTACCAAGACAATATATAATAAGTGAACATATACAATCAAAGAGGGTATGTAATGATAAGAAACAGAAACAGTAGAACCAAAAAACCCCCTACCTACGAGACAGCCCAGTTAAAATGAAAGAGGTATAGATAAAACGGACAAAACTAACCGACGGTGAAAACAATGGGGAGTCCATAGCCTATGCACCTAATATTAAAATTCTTATCTTGTATTTCAAAAGAGGAAAAGGAACTGAGGGACGAGTGGTCATATCTACGTTCTTCTTTACAGAGAACTTCACGTGCAAAATTGAATTCGCATTAGAGCAGCTGGGAGGATCTCGTTAGAGAGAAGTCCGTCGAACCTCTGACACGTTGAGCGTTATTGAGAGCGGGTTTAGTTATGCACGAACGGCCGTAGAGGCAACAGCAGCCAGACCCCGCCGAGATGGTCCCAAGCGGTTGATGAGCCACACAGCCGTGAACTGCATGACAGAACTTTAAATTTTCCCGTTATCACAACAGCTGCGACTGGCACAGATCGTCTAAATTATTTAGAAAGTTGGATGAAAAAAACAGTCACGCTCTGGGCTCGATTTCAATTTACGCTTCGCCTGCAGATCATCACTGTCCGCATGAAAAAAACAACAACAAAAAACAAGATAGTCATCTTTAGGACGAGTATTTTTCAACCTATACAAAAAAAGAAAAAAAGACGTGTTCCAGTATTTATAAAAATCCCACATCATAGAGTAAATGTAAAGATATGGAACTGGCAAGTGTTGTGTGGTGGATCTTTTGAGAAATTATTTCTCTGATTATGACAACGCTCTTGAACAAAGTAGTAAAAAAAAATTCCAGGAATAAAATATTCCACGAATTACAGACATGGGCACCCACAGGAAGAGGCAAGAGAGGGTATTTGTCCCTCCCTTACATTTCATAAGAAATTGCACGTATTATGATGTAAACTTAACATCGTAGTTAAACTAAATATTTTTAGTAATTTTTACTAAAACTGTAATTGGTGTTTGCGTTTAAGCACACATAGCGCATATTATTTCAGTCTATTGACTTACACTGTAAAAGCTGGTCCCATACATAGATGTTTTGCCCTCCTTGAAAAATATTTCGGTAGGCGCCCATGTTTACAGATGTAATTCAAGTCAACTGTTCACAGAAATTTGAAGGAAATCAAGATCTAATATCCACAAAAATAGACTTATTACTAATTAAGAATGCAGGGTGGTTTCCGTACAATAATGTATTTTAAATCAAAGAAGACAGAGGCGCAACAAAAAGGTTTTTTTTTTTTAGCATCAGATTTTCGGGGGGAGGGAGGACTGTTTTGGCGAAGGCTACGTTTACGTAACGTAACACCAGTACGACATTGCGCTTGGTGAAAATGTGTTTGTTTGATATGAATTTTACGCAAAGCTAATCGAGGACTATCCGCGCTGTTGTTGACTAGTTGTCTTCCCTCTGGTCTATCACTGCTAAATTAGGGAAGGAAACTAATCAACATCACCCACCGCCAGCTTTTGGGCTACCCTTTTATCAACGAATAGTGGGATTGACCGCAACATTATAATGCCGTCATGGCTGAAAGGCTTGGTGAAATTATGTACAAATACTATTAACCCACAAATTCATGTGTATACTTGTTCTATTCTAGGTTATGCATGCATTCAAATACAGCACTTTTAAACCAGGGGCGAATCTCATTGTGCACTAAGATTTATAAATAATAAATTCATCCACCGGTGCAAGCGTGTTACACAATCAATAGCAACGATCTTGCTGTGTTCTACTGTATTTTCTTTATTTCAACTGTTGCTTATTGACACCTAGAATTTCAATTTTCCTCTTAACTAAATTCTGTAACTAGACACCTTGGTCTTGGAATAGAAGCAACGATTAAACCTCAGACTATGAAATCAAATATTTTCTGATTAAGGAAGGCCCGATAGAATGCGTGAATATATTATTGTTAATTCAAAAGCATGATAATTTTTGTTGGGCTGCTGTTTGGCATTTCGCAGATGGCGAGTTTGAGTCCGTACGATACTGTTAAATGTTCCCACACTTTAAGCTGGAGATGTGTTATAAGAGTGACAGTTAATCATTTAGTGGATGGTAGGGTAGTGCTGACTGGCTGCTATTCTCCAGGTCAGTAGTTCAATATTAGGGACGACGAAGATACCATTAATAACTTTGTCTTAAATACAAATACTAATTTTAGTTATTGTTCAAAATCCACGTTTAAAACGACAAATAAATAGAGTCAAGGTTTAAACGTCGAAAGTTGGCGAAACATTTGAAACTAATACGACTACAATTTGGGATAAAAGTCACGTAAACTGCAGGTGTTACTTTTCACACTCCCCTTAATTCGTTCATTTCGCATTACAAATTAGAGAGGTGTGTAAAAAATAGCATTTCATATCTATCTTTTTGTCTCTCACAAGTCATTGCCAAAGGAACATTTAGTACAATACCATAATTGGTTACATTATAAATAAGTTAAGTTAAGAAGTTAATAAATAAGTTGCAGTTAATTACTGTATAGTATGTTTGAATTATCTTATTTCGAAGGTGGTTTGAATCAGTCTGAATTGTTAGAGTTTGCCCCTGGAGAAGAAAGGTACACCTTTCGAAAGCGCTCGAGTTATAAGGTTTTTATTAATTTCTATCATTACTTTTTGAACCTACGTGTTTTTCTAACATCATGAATATTGTATAACGATATAAGTTTTTGCTAAATATGTTACTGTAAATTTTAACTTTGTATGGAAGGCGGCGACCTTAGTACAGATAGTTCGAAAAGTTATGGTCGTGAAGCTTCGGGACAAACAATATTCTGTTGCGCTAAAATACTAAATTTTGGACTTTTGTAATGATTTTAAGAGCTATTTTACTTCAAAATGAATGTTTATAATATATATAATTGTATAGCCAGATTCCAACCTATTTCAGAGTCGGAAATAAAAAATTTACAATATCGTTTAAAATAATTTCATTTATATATTTACTTAATTGAATTATCTATTTAATCAGATCAGAGAAAATGAAATCGGTGCTTTAACTTTTAAAAATACTAATCTATTCATGACATTTTGTAATTAGCCTTGTCATCTGAATATTTCTTTCTTGTTAGTAAGTTATCATTAAATAAAATGTAATGACCCTTTTATCTTTCAAGCTCATCTGTCGAGTGTCACCCAGTGTTTTGTGTAATGCAGTTTGGTGTGAATTTAGTCACTTAGTGTTGTTCTTCAAACCTGGATAGCTATTCTTAAACTACTTCTATCTATAACTATACAAATACTTATTTTTGTACTATTGATATTTTAAAGCAAAGCTTAACGAGACAGGACTGTGAAAACAGATGCTGAAAATAAAACTTTTCGACAGACTTCTAATTAATATATTGGTTCGTAGTGTTTGAGCAAGTCGTTAAAAATTGATGAAACAATTGTTACGAACGTCTTATCACACACCAAAGGAATAAAACTCAGTTTTGTCTTTTATAAATTATACGTACTATACTGGTTGTCAAAGTCTGTTTACTTACCACGTATTAAAACCCTCATTTCCAGAGGAGCAAAACTGGGTAAAATTCAGATGCTCTTTTTAGAAGCAAAGCTGAGTAAAGTTTAAAATTCTTTCTAGAAGCAAAACTGAATAAAGTTTAGACACTCTTTCTAGAACCATAGTAAGTAAAGTTGAGATGCTGTTTGTATTTTATTTATTTAGTTACTGGACATACATTTCGTAAAAGGATAGTTATTGTATTTTTAGAAACATGTATAAATAGATGGTATACAGATGTTGAGTAAAATACAGTTTGTAGAATGCTTATTTATAACATGTACATACATATTTGCCGATTATTTATATGGTGTTACCAATGTTTGCCAATAGATGGCGAAAGCTAAGCCTAAAATAAAACATATATTGGCAGGAAGCTGACACGTTGCCAATACTTTCATCCAGTTAGTTGAGAAGGTTATGATTATTTGTTCTCTTCGTAGTTTGATTAACTATGAATTATATAAGCTTATTTTATTTTAAGTTCATATAGAAAGAAACAAAACATAGAAAAAAATCCTATTCTACGCACCGCTTTTATAAACCTGTTTCAGAATTTTTGCTTTTGTAAATGTTTGTGGATTTGCTTTGTTTTTTTTGTCCATATTAAAGTGCAAGTTTACGTTTTTCTAATTTCTAATTAAGTGAAGGCCAAAACTCTGTGAATAAACTTAATTTAAACTAAAGAACAAAAGTATAATGCATATCTTAAACAACAACAAAGAAATAAAGAATAGAAACAAAACTGATACCCAAAAGTAATTATACCAATTTGTGTAAGCTTATTTATACATGCTAGTGAAACACGTGATATCATTGTTCATGATGCAAAAACAGCACAAGTAAGTAGAATCTACTTAAAAATTAGTGTGCTTAGTTAATCGAGGGCTAGTCTGTTGGTAACAGATGCTCGTTTATTTGACAACTGAACCGCCCTTTCTTGTTTGAAACTGTGCGATGATGATTCGGCCTCTGATATTAGACTACAGACGTTAGACAAGATTCTCTCCTTCTCCTCCTACTTCATTCACTGGATTATTGGAGGCTGGAAACGTCTTCGCCTACACATAACAGTTCTTGGAGGTACTATAGGAAGGGACAAGTTAATGCATCACATATAAGCTGAGACACAGAAGGTAAGAATAGACACACAAAAATACATACCTATATACGGATGACAATTGGGTGATAAGTATGAGGATCTACCCCATACGCCTAACCTCAAGGACCGTGCAGTCTTACGATTCAGATAGTTTACCAGGGGATATAAAATCAAACAAACTGTACAATAATTGTGCTGTCAAGTCGAAGAAATCAGATTTAGATATATTGATCATCAGGAAGATGACCTGGCGCTGATGTTATAAACCCTGCATGGTACTCGACATCTTTTCATTTAAGACAATTCGCATCCAATTAGTGATAGAAACTGCGCTGCATGCTCCCCTGAATATTTTAATCTGAAAAAAAAAATCAATATATCTATCTTCTCTCACTAAGTCGAATTGAAGCATTTATGTGCCCCCTTCTCTCTTTTGCTGACCTTCTCGCTCCTGTTTAATCCAAATGTATCTTTTAGTTTCATAAATGTTTTCATTGACATGTATTAATGATAACTTATACGTGGACATACACGCAGGAGTACACAGAGTACTACATTATGATAGCAGAATATTGGTTTTAATTATATTATCGATGATTCGACATACTTGCAGGAGTACACGGACTATTACATTATATTAGTAGACTATTTATTTCAATGATACCAAATACTTCTTCTCCTTCATATTTTAAATACAATTAGCTAGGTTATCTCAAAACACCGATTTGACATTCAGAATCAAAACTTATTTTCGTTAATGTAACACTTGAAATATTAATCAAGAAGATAACACAACTAAGTGTGTGTGAATTCTATTGTAAAGCACCCTAGAATATGTAGTCTTTATTTAGCGCTAAACCCTACTGACATAAGTATAGTTGGATCAAATGGACTCTGAACAGTAAAAATGGTTTGGTGCCAGACCTCTTCTCTGTCACCTGTCGAGAACAGCTTGTGTTCATTCTTCTTTGGTCTTTGGGATGAAATATTTAAACCAAAACAAGAGTTGGATTTATAAAAGAGACATGGTTAAATCTCAATAATGTAATAGAAAGTGATTCTGAGAAAATAACAGTTAAATTGAAATTATTATTTTTTCTCTTTTATTCTAAAGATTACTCTGGTCCAGATGACTTGGTTTATTGTAAAGATTACTCGGTGGGCAATTATCTTTCTCTCTCTATTTTCTATTGTCTTTGAATTTTAGAGCAATATCGTTATGTAGTAACCAGCTGGAGTACCCGTCCGTTGGACGGGTGAAATAAAAATTAATTTGTAACAAAGGATAGAAAATTGTGCTTCTATTTTTTCTTAACATAATAAATATTAAAAGTGCAATAACGTAGCATATACTTACAAATATTTTGTATCATTTGTGGAAAGTTGTTATGTACTCAATTATATAAGCATTATAAACTTTTTCATGCTAAAGGTATATATACAGAAACCTTCTGATGTTTTTTGTTCTCTCACAAATGTGTAAAATGTTGTTCTGTATCAATTCACTTCATGTGTTTGTTGGTCCGCAAATTCCTTCCACAGATTTGGAGCTAGCAAGACCAAACTTTCCGGGCAGACTCGGGGTGACCTGAGAGATGTTTCTATTTATATGGCGCAACCTTTCCACCAAGAGGTACTAAAACGTGTCCGAAAGGTCACTCAGACATGATGGGGTCTAATTAAAGCTTGTTAGATTTGCTGAACCTGAAGTTGGCATCAGAGTGGGGTACCATGTTTGAAACTACTTATTCCCCCACTTACAAGCTAATGGTACCAAACGTGGCACATATTATTTAAACCTGTAAATAATATGTTTTGATTCTTTTTCTGAATTACTGTCTATATTTATCTGTGGAATTGAAAACAGCTGAGAATTATTCTTTCTAGATATCCAGCTTGTAAATGACCGATTTTCATCATCTATCTGTCACAAGAAAACATGTAGGCTTACACACTCGCTTTCACAGTTTTATTCCAAACGTTTTTTTAAACGTAACCTCGTGCGTGCCATTCTTAACAGAGCATACAAAATTTGTTCCGTCTGTCTTTCTATCATGAAATTGTCTCTTTATAAAACATCCTAGAAAATGATGGACATCCCTTGCAGTTCCTACAAATTATAACATGTATATTTCTGTCAAATAAACTAAAACCTGTTAAAAACCACATAATAATTCAAAATATCCGCGAATACTGAAAATTTCTTTCTTAGAAAAACAGAGCACCCTTCTTAGGTCCCCAATCCACAAAATAACTACAGCATATTACCCACAGGTAAACCTAGAAATGGTTTTCAAATCCTCTTTCAGAATTCACATTATGTTTAGAAATAAAGGCCTATCTCTATATGAAGATTCAACTTCTCATATGTATCAAACTTATTGTACGTAATGCAAAATCTAATATCAGAGTAAAAGAAATACCTACTGGAAAATAGTTTAAACACTCGTATGTAAGTGAAGTTTCCTTTGTGTAACACCATGTTAGCCACTTTATGAACATCTCTAAAAATATTACATTTCGCTACTTTATTCAGTGTTTCTGCTCTGGATACTTCTGATACAACAAGTGTCTATAATAAAACCAATTCCTATCTTTATGTTGTTAAGCTATTAAACGAAGCTTAATTCTTAATCAAAGAAAATTTATCATTTGCAAATGAACTCCCAGTCCTGAATAGTAAACTAAGCTCATTCCAGCTATCTTTATTTTAATTTACATGTTTTCATTCCACCGATATTTTTAAAACATGATGCCAAGTAGTTTGAATAATCACTAACATGTAGTTAATCAGCGTGTAATACGACCTTCGTATAAAGAGGACATTTACCACCCTTTTAGGTTCTCAAGTACTTTCAATAAAGCTGTTTTGTCATAATAACTAATTACAATGTCATTAAGTGTTGAAGAACAATAACTCAAACCCAGTGCCGTTCACGTATCTTGTGTAGCGTTCGTTCCGTTTTGTACTTTGATAAAAACATGCAAGGAAATGTCCTTACTAATCTATTGTGATGCACATGAAGAGCTGCAACTAAATCATAATATTTCAGTCAAAACTTATTTAGATACAGTTAAGTGCTTGATATGTTGTACAAGAAATTTGCGAATAAATAACTAGTTACGTTTATTCATATATTTAGTGAATAAATTAATTATTCTGCCCAGAAAGCAGTATTGACTCTCCGTTCCTTCACTGTATGCAATATAAATATCATTATCGACATTATTCAGGTACGTTAACCCTATTTCCTCTCACCTTCGAATAACTGCGCTAATTGTTGTTATAACCCTAATTCCTTTCACCTTCTAATAACTGCGCTAGTTGTTTTTATAACTTTAATTCCTTTCACCTTCGAATAACCGCGCTAGTTGTTTTTATAACCCTAGTTCCTTTCACCTTCGAATAATTGCGCTAGTTGTTTTTATAACCCTAGTTTCTTTCATCTTCGAATAACTCACTAGTTGTTGTTATAACCCT